>NC_047103.1:42849262-43178637 GCF_902500255.1 Thalassophryne amazonica | reverse complement strand
GACCTGCTGCAGGATATGTATTTTTATGTTTAAAAAAAAATTTTGGGGGTCATTCCATGTCAATTCACCAAATATTTAAGAGGCCTCACGCACTTTGTCTCATATTTTCTTTAAATTTTAATCAAATAGTCCCAAACTATTCAGAACAACAAATCTGAAGTTTGAGGCCTGTAGGCCAAGTAGTTTCTGAGATATGGACAATTTAGTGTGCATGGGGTCTGCCGGTTTTTTGCCAAAAAAAAAAAAAAAAAAATTATGGCTATCATTTCTGGAGCCATGTTCAAGGTAGAATATCTCAGCAAATAATGGACTTAGAGGCCTTTCTGTCATGGACACCCAGACACTTTGACTATAGTCAAACAGATATTGACACTAAACTGTGAAGTTTATGTATGTTCAAACTATGAAAAATATTACATTGACTATTGCAAGCATCCATGTTTGAGACACTGAAAAATACCATTACACTCAATGAAGCCTTTCCAATTCTTGGCTCCTTAATGCCAGCTATACTGGCTATGAAATATGTAAATTTGGCATATCTGTGGTAAACAGTTATTGTGGGAGAAACCTCTGAAATCTGAAAAAAAATATTTTGTGGTCAAAATGTATTAGAAGAAAAGCTTATGTGGGCAGTAAATAAAACTCTTCAAACTGATTCCATTTTGAAAGTGTTGATATCTACTTTGTGTTATAAATATGGCCTTCTTTATGAAACTCCTTCCTCGTTAATTTAAGCATGCAATTATGGCTAATTTGTGCACTCGTGAATGTATTTCTAGTGCTGAAATGATAATTTCATTTTAATTTATGGCACACCCCAGAATGCTTGCACATAGATCTGCCAGGGGGATTCCTCAGGGTTTCCACAGTTACTAGGCTTATATCCACCTGCATGATGAGTAATGCAGTGAATGGGGTACTGTGTGTCTGGACATGTTCAAAGCTGCTGCTGTCAGTCTGGAGTAAGAATGGCTGCACATCTTCCTCCCTGTTCTTTTTGGTCTGATGAAAGTGAATGTCATCACACTTCTTTCTGCAGGTGGATATTTTGATGATTTACAGTTCAAATTTCTTTAAACAGACCAATAAACACTGAATGCAGTTTTTATATTGGTATTGATCAGTCTTGTCGGAGTCATGTAATGCTTGGAAAAACACTTTTCATTTTCATGGTTTCTTGTAGGAAACAAGGAGTCAAGCCCATCACAGACTTAGATGATGGAACAAGAGAACTTCTGCTTTGCAGAACAGGCACATCACACTCATCATGCAGGTGGATATAAGCCTAGTAACCGTGGAAACCTTGGAATTCCCCTGGCAGATCTATGTGCAAGCGTTCTGGGGTGTGCCATGAATCATATGAAAGCAGTGTGTGCACACAATTAAAATGAAATTGTCATTTCAGCACTAGAAATACATTTGCGAGTGCACAAATTAGCCATAATTGCATGCTTAAATTAACCAGGAAGGAGTTTAATAAAAGCCATATTTGTAACACATAAAGTAGATAACATACCTTCAAAATGGAATCAGTTTGAAGAGTTTTATTTACTGCCCACATGAGCTTTTCTTCTAATAAAATTTGACCACAAAATGTTTTTTCAGATTAGAGGTTTCTCCCACAATAACCGTTTACCACAGATATGCCAAATTTACACATTTCATAGCCAGTATAGCTGGCATTAAGAAGCCAAGAAATGGAAGGGCTTCTGTGAGTGTAATGGTATGCTTCAGCGTCTCAAACATGGATGCTCGCAATAGTCAATGTAATACTTTCAGTGTCGATGCTTGTTGTTTGACTATAGTCCAAGTCTGGGTGTCCATGATAACTGCCACAGAAAATTTCAGGCCTCTAAGTCCATTATTTGCTGAGATATTCTACCTTGAACATGGCTCCAGAAATGATGGCCATAATTTTTGCCTAAAAAAACAGCAGACCCCCTGCACATTAAATTGGCCATATCTCAGAAACTACATGGCCTAAAGGCCTCAAACTTCAGATTTGTTGTTCTGAATAGTCTGGGAATATTTGATTAAAATTTGAAGAAAATCTGAGACAAAGTGCATGAAGCCCTCGTTGAATTGACATGGAATGACCCTTTTGTGTGCATGTGCTGTAGACTCAACTGAGATTGTCTGATTTTATGATTCATTATTATTTAAAAGATTTTGTCATTATGGCAAAAAACAATGTTTTCAACAATCTTTCATCTTGTGTGCCTTCATTGGTTAAAGGTGGTGGATTTTTACCTCCCCAAGGAGGTTATGTTTTTGGTTGAGTTTGTTTGTTTGTCAGCAGGATAACTCAGAAAGTTTTGAACGGATTTTGATGAAATTTTATGGAGTGGTTGGAAATGACAAGTGGAACAAGTGATTAAATTTTAGTGGTGATCCGAATCACGATCCGGATCCAGGAATTTTTTAAAGGATTCTTCACCATTGCGGCATAGAGGGAATTTTGACATTCTAGTTTCTAACTCCACAAAAACAAGGCAGAAAGGCTTGAAAAAAATTAGGGTGTAACATAGTTAAATGTTCTATCAAACAACAAAGTTTGGTGATGATTGGAAAATAGAAAATGTGTCAGTGTGAGGTGACAAATGAAGCTAGACATGCACAACTAACACCAAATTGTAGCTGAATCTGTACTGATTCAGTAAGGTGTCATCAGATTTGATGTAGCTTCAAATGTTATGGAGCTAGATCCAGAAGAACACCGCTATTACCGAAAAATCGTTTTTATACAATAACTTTTGAACTAATAAAGACATAAAAGTGATTCCAAGTTCTAGTGCTTTGTTTTCATGGACAAGGATGTCAAGTATAAAGGAATGAAAAGTGTATGTATCATAGTTTTGGTTGTAACACTGAATTGTTGAATAGATCACTGTGCCAAGGAGGGAATCTCTTTAGGGTCAGTGACCCTATGGTCTTGTGTAGCACATGCAACACTTAAAAAATAGTTCTATTTCAGATTTATTTAGAGAAGTGTCGCATAAATGTTAAAAAATTCATATATTTGCAGTTTAGTTGAATAATAAATTGAATTTTGTCTCTTGTTTTTGTCTATAAGCACATGCAATATCAATATCAGTGCTCAGATGACAGTAGGTTCTGGGAAAGGTGCAAGTTGCAATAAACTGTGATGCCAAGCGCTAAGGATACATGCTATCCAGTCATGCAGATGAAACTTTTTATAACTATTTATAACCTTTATTAGGTTCAGTGATTCCATGGTGTGTAGATGTTATGGTGTTAGTGACCCCATGGCCTTGGCGGAGGGTTGCACTCTCTGAGTGCTTCTAGTTCGACCTGTTAATTTTGCCACACAGGAGGGAGAGTGGGGGTCTGATGTGAGCGTGGCACAGTTTGACCTGTCTGACCGCAGCTTTAGTGGTTTCGTTTGGAGTGGCTTTGGCTTATTCTGCAGCTGTGTGATTAGCTCAGAGCATCTGCTCCCTAACGCTTTGATCCTCCCTCAATCTGCCCCGTCACAAATCGCTGTCGTGTTAATCTGCATTGAGGGCTCAGTGGGCCTGAAAGTGAAACGAGGATGCAGATGGCAACAAACAAATTGGGAGGCCAACTTTGATTCATTTGTGCTGTTCAGAAGAATTTAATTTTAAAAAGTGTGCTTTTTAAATGTTGCAGGATTTTTGGCAGTTCTCCAGCTGATGGAGAGGAGTTTTTGTTGGTGAGAGTGGCGACACTTAAGAGGAAATCTGCTTTCTTTCCTGGATTATCCCACGCGCACAATGCAAAGGTTCACTTTATACTAACTGAGTCACGTTAGTGAACGTGAATTGGGTGACGTCAGCAACAATATATAAGGCTGTCCATGGGCGCAATTTGGTGGGGGATAGGGTGGGCATGCCCCCCCACCTTTTCAATCAGGGGGGACAGAATATGGTATGTCTCCCCCACCTTCTGACATATATGTGTGTACTTGAAACATGCTATGCCAGTCTTATGTGCAAAACCATGTCAGAATAGTATCTTTGTTTATGCAAGTTTGTATTTTTAGCAGCATTGAGTTGTTTACATCACCTGTTTCTTGTTTGTCACATTCGGAAATTTCTGGGACTGTATTTGCAGTTCCAAATACAGTTGCCTCTAGGGACTAGTGTCTACACTTAAGTATCAGTGGACCATATGCTAATTTACTAAATTCTGAAAGTTAGAAAAGGAAATCAGAAAAGCTATCTGGGACCGCAGAAAGCCCATCTGCAATTATTGCTTGATCTCCAAAATCAGTCTATGCAAGCGAAATTATATTCAGTATGAGTGTTGTCATTCTGGATGCTCAGAATGCATCTGAGCTGATCTAGAAACTGTTGGCTTCTGGGGGCCTAAAGCGGCCCCCAGATCCCCAGCCTATGGGCTTCTGCCCTGCGGGCCTCGCACTTTGTCCCTCCTAATTTCTAGTTCTAAATTGCGCCGTTGAGGCTGTCACCCAGCGTTCTGTTCTTTCAGAATCTATCGATTAGAGTCTAAATGACAACCAACTCTAGCGGCCATCTGAAATTCATAGAATTACTTAACTCTTGTTCTGTTTCATTCCCTCTGACCACCAGAGGGCAGTGTTTAGCACCTGAATGATCTTATACCAACAAGGTCATGAGTAATCCGCATGTAAAATTTAAATTAATTTTAACCTTTTATTAACAAGGTTGGTCCCATTGAAATCAAGCTCTCTTCTACAATGGAGATGTGGACAATAATAAAGTTTCCAATTCACCCAACCTGCATGTCTTTGGATGTGGGAGGAAGTCGGAGCGCTCGGAGGGAACCCACGCAAACCCTGGGAGAACATACAAACCCATACAAAGAAAGGCCACAGGTGGAAATCCATCCCATGACCTTCTTGCTGTGAGGCAACAGTGCTAACCACTTACTGAACCTCAGTTGAAGTTTGAAGACGCTGATAATACAGCTGTTATCACGGGGTGAGGAACAGCCACACTGATTCTGTAGAAGTGAGTGAAGGTACAGGAGGAAGCCCGCATTTCTTTCAGGGCAGCCCAGGAAGTGGATATGCCCCGGGTTGAATAAAATTTCCCTCGAGGAGGTTGACGGTCCTATAAGCCTGCAATATAGCATCAACAACCCAGTGTGACAGTCTTTGTTTGGTCAAAGCACAGCCCTTTTTGTCATCCATGTATCCACTTATTTCCATTGTGGTCCATTATGATTTCTAATGAAGGAGGTGAGGCAGAAATATTCAGCTTGGAGTCAGCTTGCAAAAACTGGGCCAAGATGAATAAAAGAGCTGACGTTACTGCCTGACCATTCTTTAATTAAATCTATGATAGAATTGTGCATGCAAGTTTTACTTTTAATAAATCTTGTTGTGAGATTAAGTACCTGATTGTCTGACATTTTGGAAACATTCATGTAAAAGGTAAAAATATCACAGTCTAATTAAGTTGATGACAGTGCTATTTGGTATATTTACAGTGTCGATTACACTATGCAAATATTTAGAAGTTGTCTGCTTCAGAAATAAAATGTGCTATTTATTATGGATTTTGGAATGCTGAATTCAAATATGACTAACAGTGGCTACTGTTTCCAAGATATACAAGGTTTTACATTTTGCATCTACATAATTGTTAACAGTAGAGTTTTAATGAAAAAATCATAAACATAGGTCTTTTTTATGTTTCTCTGACTGTGTAATATCTCACCTGTTCTTTTTGTAACACTTTAAAAATCAGCCAAAGGCTTATGTAGTAATCCTTAGTAGCACAGTAGTAGCATTTCTTAAAAGTACAGCCAATCAACTTACACTTACAAACAACGTTTTCATTCTCCATGGCCCAAAATTAGTGAAGTTTCACTATCTTTATTTCAGAAGCATTTTGGCTGTAGACCAGTGTTATCTATAGTGCAATAAATAACATTCTATTATAAGAAGAACCTGGTGTTGAAGATTTTTTTATGTCTCAAGTTGAATATTTAGAGAAGACTCAAAGCTGAAGTTGCAGGAAATGGCCTCCATTTGTACTTGAAACCGTCAACATGCTAGAGCTTCCTCCGGAGGAGGACCTACACCATGCGGCGGTTGGGTGATAATTTCCAACAGCACCGCTATACTAAAATTTTCTGGGGAAACCCGGGATCTGAAATATTCCACCCTACACACACAGAAGAAAATGCTTGGTGACATAGTCTGATATACTGCTGCTGCTGTCACCCAGGTCATGTTCACCAATGTGATTTTGTTGGTATAACATCTTGACCTGTGTGTGCATGCATGGGATTATCCAGGTGCGAAGCACCACTCTCTGGTGGTCAAACAATGAAATAAAACTGCAGTACATTTTGTGCCATAGTGCAAAATTTAAACCTTAGCTGAAGCTGGGTTATACAACCCCTGGCAAAAATTATGGAATCACCGGCCTCAGAGGATGTTCATTCAGTTGTTTAATTTTGTAGAAAAAAAGCAGATCACAGACATGACACAAAACTAAAGTCATTTCAAATGGCAGCTTTCTGGCTTTAAGAAACACTATAAGAAATCAAGAAAAAAGATTGTGGCAGTCAGTAACGGTTACTTTTTTAGACCAAGCAGAGGGAAAAAAATATGGAATCACTCAATTCTGAGGAAAAAATTATGGAATCACCCTGTAAATTTTCATCCCCCAAATTAACACCTGCATCAAATCAGATCTGCTCATTGACATTGACCCTATGTGTCTTTTTGCAAGGAATGTTTTTGCAGTTTTTGCTCTATGGCAAGATGCATTATCATCTTGAAAAATGATTTCATCATGCCCAAACATCCTTTCAATTGTCCAAAATATCAACATAAACTTGTGCATTTATTGATGATGTAATGACAGCCATCTCCGCAGTGCCTTTACCTGACATGCAGCCCCATATCATCAATGACTGTGGAAATTTACATGTTCTCTTCAGGCAGTCATCTTTATAAATCTCATTGGAAAGGCACCAAACAAAAGTTCCAGCATCATCACCTTGCCCAATGCAGATTTGAGATTCATTACTGAATATGACTTTCATCCACAGTCCACAATTGCTTTTCCTTAGCCCATTGTAACCTTGTTTTTTTCTGTTTAGGTGTTAATGATGCCTTTCGTTTAGCTTTTCTGTATGTAAATCCCATTTCCTTTATTACAGTTCGGTCACAGACGTTGACTCCAGTTTCCTCCCATTCGTTCCTCATTTGTTGTGCATTTTCGATGTTTGAGACATATTGCTTTGTTTTCTGTCTTGACGCTTTGATGTCTTCCTTGGTCTACCAGTATGTTTGCCTTTAACAACCTTCCCATGTTGTTTGTATTTGGTCCAGAGTTTAGACACAGCTGACTGTGAACAACCAACATCTTTTGCAACATTGCGTGATGATTTACTCTCTTTTAAGAGTTTGATAGTCCTCTCCTTTGTTTCAATTGACATCTCTCGTGTTGGAGCCATGATTCATGTCAGTCCACTTGGTGCAACAGCTCTCCAAGGTGTGTTCACTCCTTTTTAGATGCAGACTAACGAGCAGATCTGATATGATGCAGGTGTTAGTTTTGGGGATGAAAATTTACAGGATGATTCCATAATTTATTCCTCAGAATTGAGTGAGTCCATATTTTTTTCCCTCTGCTTGGTTTAAAAAAGTAACCATTACTGACTGTCACAATTTTTTTTTCCTGATTACTTATAGTGTTTCTTAAAGCCAGAAAGTTGCCATTTGAAATGACTTTAGTTTTGTGTCATGTCTGTGATCTGCTCCGAGGCCGGTGATTCCATAATTTTTGCCAGGGGTTGTATAAAAGGCAAGGCCAGTTTGGGATGGAAGAAGGTGAGTTGAGATGTGACTTTCAACTTGGCTTTTTTTTTTTTTTTTTTTTTTTTAACCAATTTAAGCTTTCAAACATGTTAAGGAGTTGTCTGCCCCCCCCCCCCCCCCCCCCAAAAAAAAAGAAAACACTTAATGTGGCAGGCAAGCAGGTAAACTTTCCTTGCAACATCACACACAGTTTAAAGTCTGTTACATCACTTCATGTTGGTGAAGGGCCATGGAGTAGCCATGATCCATCTTCTCAGTTTGTGTTGTCAGGTAGGCTTGTCAGTGATTACTATATCAATTTGTGATGCAACATATGGACATAACTTCCATAATTATTGCTGAGCTCAGTATTGCATTTCTGTTGAACATAAAAATGTCGCCAACATTTTAGGTGCTGATGCTAGAATAAACAGCAGGGGTTTCACTACCATTACAAGTCTTGGGTGCAGCCTCGAAACCATTGAACAGGAAATAAAATCTGCTGAAACATCTTTTGCATCCTTCTGTTCTGAGGTCTCTCTGACTACTGCACTTTAGGCAGGACTCTGGCAACTCCACTTTATTTTATGTACGAGGTTAGAAGAGTATCCGACCTTTTTATTTTTTGCAAAAACCTGATGGCTCTGAATCACATGTGCTTACATGAGCCAACCTTGAACCTTTGTGCGCATGCGTGAATTTTTTCACGCCTGTCGATTGCATCATTTGTTGGTAAGCAGCCTTTGTGTGAGGATGGGTGTTGTCTCTTGTCGGATTTTCTTTGCAAGGAAAATGGCAGGACGACTGGAGCAGCGCGACTGCATCAAATTTTGCCAGAAACTGGGCGCAGCCAGGTGGAAACCATTCGGATTATTCAGACGGCTTTCGGTGACAATCCTATGGGCATCACACAGATTAAGGAGTGGTACAACCGGTTTACAGATGTCCGCACAACGGTGGAGAGCGAGTCGCGCTCCAGGTGACCATCAACATGCTGAAATGACTAGATCATTCCAAAGTGAGCGCTGTGGTGATGTGGGACCGTCGTGTGGCTGTCCGAGAAATTGCGGAAGAGGTGGACATCAGCACTTTTTCGGCACATTCTGCTGTGACAGAAGATTTGGCCATGAAAAGAGTGGCGGTGAAATTCATAGCGAAGCTGCAACCTGAGCAAAAGCACCTTCGTGTTGAAGTCTCACAGGGCATGCTGGACTCCGAAAAATGATGCCCACCTCTTCCACAATTTCTCGGGTAGTCACAGGACTGAAAAGCCAACGAAAGCCATCTGAATGTTCCGAATCGTTTCCACCTGGCTGTCGCCCAGGTTCTTGCAAAATTTGATGCAGAAGCGCTGCTCCAGTCGTATCGCCATTTTCCTTGCAATGAAAATCCATCGAGAGCACTATATATACTCGTGTGTGTGTGTATGTATATATATGTATGTAATTTTTTTTTTAACAAACGTTCAGTATTACTGTGTCATAGTTCGACTCCTGCAGTTCTGTGCTAAGTTGAATTGAGGAGCTGCAGTGCATCCAGAAGGTATTCACAGCACTTGATTTTTTTTTTTTCCCCACATTTATTGTTAAAGCCTGATTCCAAAATGGATGTAATTCATTTTTTTTCCTCAAAATTCTACAGACAATACCCCATAATGACAATTCGAAAGTTTTTTTTTTTATTTATTTATTTATTTATTTTTGCATATTTATTTAAAAAGCTCAGGTTTATCCTGTTTTCACTGATCTTCCTTGAGATTTTACTACATCTTAATTGGAGTCTGGGGCAAATTCACTTGCTTGGACATGATTTGGAAAGGCACACACCTGTTTACATATAAGGTCCCACAGTTGACAGTGCATGTCAGAGCCCAAACCAAGCATGAAGTCAAAGGAATAATGTCTGTAGACCTCAGAGACAGGGTGGTCTTGAAGCACAAATCTGGGGAAGGGTACAGAAACATTTCTGCTTCTTTGAAGGTCCCAATGAGCACAGTGGCCTCCATCATCTGTAAATAGAAGAAGTTCAGATCCATCAGGACTCTTCCTAAAGCTGGCCACCCATCTAAACTAAGCAAATGGGGAGAAAGGCGTTATGCTGCGTTCACACTGGGCGCGACATGAGCAACAGCAGCAACAGGTTGCCATGTAATCCCTATGGAATGACGCGTTTTGGTGCCAAGTCATGCAGCGCGACGTGAGTGAAGCGATTTTGAGCGATTGGCGCGTTTGTGGCGCGATATTGCATCATGTCGCATTGCCCTCCTCCCCAAGTTGAAAAATCTGACTTTTTCGTCTCATCGCGCCGCAATGACCAATCAGGGACTGAATATATATGTAATATGTAGTGACGTGGAGCTGTCTGGAGTCTGACTGAAGATGTGAACATGTCCTGTATCTGGTAGCAGCCTGTGAGCAGGACTTATGTCTCTTTTGTCCTTTATTTCACAATTTTGACAGATTTTTTTTGGAGCGAGCAGCAGCCCCACAGCAGCGGGAGTGGAGTTTTTTTTTTTTTTTTTTTTTTTTTTTTTTTTTACGTGCGCGCACGAGCGAACAGGAGGTCCTCAAACTGGTTTCCGCAGAAATGGAAGGACCGCTGAAAGCAGCCGTCATCCTGACACAGCTCCTGAGCAAATAATGATACTCCCTGTATTGGGAGCTTTCCACAACAACTCGCTCCGTGTGATCAAGGTCCGTCATTTTAACTTGACTGACAACCGGAGCCAGCGAGCGAAATGGAAGCTCCTCCTATTTGATGACACACTGGGGTGAATTTTCGCAGCAAAAGCAGAGCGACACACCGGGCGAAGGAGGCGCGTCTGTCGCCACGCGACCCCCCATGAATTTGTAGCGTCTGATCGCGCCCGGTGTGAATGCGGCATTAGTCAGAGAGGTGACCACGAACCCAATGGTCACTCTGTCAGAGCGCCAGCATTACTCTGTGGAGAGAAGAGAACCTTCAGGACAACCGTCTCTGCAGCAGTCCACCAATCAGGCCTGTATGGTAGATTGGCCTGATAGAAGCCACTCCTTAGTAAAAGGCACATGCCAGTCTGTTTGCACTTTCCCAAAAGGCACCTGAAGGACTCTAAAACCATGAGAAACAAAATTCTGTAGTCTGAGACAAAGATTGAATTCTTTGGCGTGAATGCCAGGCGTCATGTTTGGAAGAAACCAGGCACCATCCCTGCAGTGAACCATGGTGATGGCAGCATCATGCTGTGGAGATGTTTTTCAGCAGCAGGAATTGGGAGACTAGTCAGAATTGACGGAAAGATGAATGCAGCAGTGTACAGAGATATCCTGGATGAAAACCTACTCCAGAGCACTCTTGACTCAGACTGGGGCGATGATTCATCTTTCAGCTGGACAGTGACCCTAAAGCACATCAAAGGAGTGGTTTCAGGACAACTCTGTTAATGTCCTTGAGTGGCCCAGCCAGAGCCTAGACCTGAATCCCATTGAACATCTCTGTAAAGATCTGAAAACGGCTGTGTGCTGATGCTCCCCATCCAACCTGATGGAGCTTGAGAGGTGCTGCAAAGAGGAATGGACAAAACTACCCAAAGATAGCTAACTACCCAAGCTTGTGGCATCACATTACAGTGGGGCAAAAAAGTATTTAGTCAATCCGTGATTGTGCAAGTTCTCCTACTTAGAGAGATGAGAGAGGTCTGTACTTTTCAACATAGGTACACTTCAACTGTGAGAGGAAAAAATGAGGAAAAAAAAATGAGATCACACTGTAGGATTTACTGTAGGATTTTTAAAGAATTTATTTGTAAATTATGGACCTGATGAATGACCTGCACAGAGTTGGGACCAAAGTAACAAAGGCTACACACTATGCAGAAAGGGACTCAAATCCTGCAGTGCCAGGCGTGTCCCCCTGCTTAAACCAGTACATGTCTAGGCCCATCTGAAGTTTGCCAGAGAGCATATGGATGATCCAGAAGAGGATTGGGAGATATCATGTGGTTAGAAGAAACCAAAATAGAACTTTTGGGTAAAAACTCAACTTGTTGTGTTTAGAGGAAGAAGAATGCTGAGTTGCATCCCAAGAACACCATATCTGCTGTGAAGCATGGGGGTGGAAACATCATGATTTGGGGCTATTTTTCTGCAAAGGGGACAGGACGACTGCTCCGTGTTAAGGGAAGAATGAACGGGGCCATGTATCATGAGATTTTAAGCCAAAACCTCCTTCCATCAGTGAGAGCATTGAAGATGCAACATGGCTGGGTCTTCCAGCATGACAGTGATCCCAAACACAACGCTCGGGCAACAGAGGAGCGGCTCCGTAAAAAGCATTTCAAGGTCCTGGAGTGGCCAAGCCAGTCTCCAGACATCAACCCCATAGAAAATTTGTGGAGGGAGTTGAAAGTCCATGTTGCCCAGCGACAACCCCAAAACATCACTGCTCTAGAGGAGATCTGCATGGAGGAATGGACCAAAATACCAGCTACAGTGTGTGCAAACCTGGTGAAGACTTACAGGAAATGTTTGACCTCTTTCATTGCCAACAAAGATTATGTTACAAAAGTATTGAGTTGAACTTTTGTTATTGACCAAATACTTATTTTCCACCATAATTTACAAATAATTTCTTTAAAAATACTACAATATGATTTCCTGGATTTTTTTTTTCTTTCCATTTTGTCTCTCGCAGTTGAATTGTACCTATTTTGAAAATTACAGACCTCTCTCATCTTTCTAAGTAGAACTTGCACAATCAGGGACTGATTAAATACTTTTTTACCCCACTGGAAATAAGACTTGAGGATGTAATTGCTGCCAAAGGTACATCAGCAAAGTATTGAGTGAAGTGTGTGAATACTATGTACATGTGACTTCTTAATTTTTAATAAATTTTCTAAAAGATTATTTTTATGTTGTCATTATGGAATGTTAAGTAGAATTTTGAGGGGGGGGGGGGGGGGGGGGGGGGATGAATTATGTTTTCACAATTGGTTGTTAAATAAATGTGCTTGCAATGTGCTCTGTGCATGTGCAGTATTTGGGAAAATAAAAATATCTGACCGGACTCTGTATCAGGAGATTAGCCGTTCTCTTTCACTCACTCACACAAAATCGGAGGTGCACAGAACTGGTACTCATTGTGCTTGTGTGTGCTAAACACCATTCATGCAGAGGGAAACACTTTTCCTACAGTCTGTCATTGCTTTCCTCTTATGAAGCACTTCCCTTGTGTTTTCTGTTGCGCATCATTTATTTTTTAGCACACGCGAGCAACATGAGTACCAATTATGTGCATGCCTACCTATAATATGCACACTATTTTAATTATTTTACTTGCCACTTAGCCAATAGCTTTAACCCACACCTTGTCCGCATGGCAAGTGACCACTGGGGTTAAGTGTTGAGTCCTGCTTGTTGTGAGGTAGCGGAAGTGGGATGGGGGATTCTTGTTCACAGAACATTAACATCCTTGGATCACTGCAGCCTGAGCCCTGAAAAATATATTACTAGGAAGATGTTTTATTTTTAAAGTGTAGTAGTACCTTAAGTGCCTGTGTGTACTTATTTAATTCCTCATGGCTAATCATACTGAAACTTGGCTTCCTATGTGTTCCTTTGTTTATCTAAGATCAGGTTCTGGCTGCAGCTGTTCACCAGACAGGGCTGCTTCAAATTAGAAGCACTTTATGTGAGGTCAGTGTCTGCTCCTTTAAGTCAGTCACGAGGGTGGGGTGAAACTCCATACACGTCACATCTCTGTTGTCAAGCAGCTGCTCTAACTGTGCTTCTAGTGTTAATTTCGCTAGACGAGACAAAGTCTTAGTCAACCATCATTTGTTTTTCAGGATGAACACAAGACGACAGCGATACTGTTCTCGAACACTAAGGCAAAATTAACATGCATTAGGGTTGTTGAAAGAAGACTAGACTAAAATGTTTTCAAGAAATAAAATCTCTCTCCATTTTTGTCTACAAACTGTTACACCTTGTAAAGGTTTCCAAAATGTCTAATTTGAAAGAGTTCACGCTGACGGCGTCCTGACGTAAAGTTACCAAGACAGAATGCTACACACATAGTGTACCACAGACGCACATTCCACATGTTCAAAATCGTTTTTCAAAATCACATTATCTCTGTTTTGTTCGATTCTGCTCACTTCTGTCAGCTCCTGTGTCTCCTGTCTGCAGGAGGGGGTGGTGGGTCATCTTGCTGTGTGTTTGACATAGACATAGACTGTCAGAGCATGGACTGACCCGCGTGACATCACTCATTGGTTTCTATAGAGAGCCGGAAGTGCCAAATTGAAGCCAGTGTCTGGGTTATGTTTTATGTGGCGCCATCTTCACAGCAGTTAAATAACGACCTCATTAGTGGATAAATGAGTGGAGCGTGGGTGACTATGTGTGACAAAAGACACCTCAACATGCCTCTCTTGCAGAGCCCGTCCCACCTAACCTGGGTTCTAGTGTTTATTAAGTCATATTTTTGGTGACTGTGCAGTGGTTCTCATAACTGTTTACTGTAGACATTAAAAGTTGTGAGCTATTTTCTTAGTAATCATACATTCAGTGGACCTAATGGATGAAGGTACCGACAACTGCTAAAAGTGCTAACACCATTAGCATACAAGTTTAAATCCGACAAAAGCTTCACTTAGTGTGTCTACTGCAACAGAGACATCTGATCCTTTCTGGCCTTTCACTATACAACAAGCCATATTATTCCAGGTGTTTGTAATAAAATACTGTAACCAAGCAGACAGCCTCCATGACCAGCCACATCGAGTGGACAACAAGGTAAAGATGAGACATGGAGGCGCTCCGCTCAGCAGCAGCCAGCCGTCACTCAAAGCGAACATGTCCCCAATTATACAACCCCTGGCACTAATTATGGAATCACCGGCCTCGGAGGATGTTCATTCAGTTGTTTAATTTTGTAGAAAAAAAGCAGATCACAGACATGACACAAAACTAAAGTCATTTCAAATGGCAACTTTCTGGCTTTAAGAAACACTATAAGAAATCAAGAAAAAAAAATTGTGGCAGTTAGTTACTTTTTCAGACCAAGCAGAGGGGAAACAAATATGGACTCACTCAATTCTGAGGAATAAATTATGGAATGACCCTGTAAATTTTCATCCCCAAAACTAACACCTGCATCAAATCAGATCTCCTTGTTAGTCTGCATCTAGGAGTGATCACACCTTGGAGAGCTGTTGCACCAAGTGGACTGACATGAATCATGGCTCCAACAAGAGAGATGTCAATTGAAACAAAGGAGAGGATTATCAAACTCTTAAGAGGGTAAATCATCACGCAATGTTGGAAAAAATGTTGGTTGTTCAGTCAGCTGTGTCTAAACTCTGGACCAAATACAAACATGGGAAGGTTGTTAAAGGCAAACATACTGGTAGACCAAGGAAGACATCAAAGCGTCAAGACAGAAAACTTAAAGCAATATGTCTCAAATATCGAAAATGCACAACAAAACAAATGAGGAATGAATGGGAGGAAACTGGAGTCAACGTCTGTGACCGAACTGTAAGAAACCGCCTAAAGGAAATGGGATTTACATACAGAAAAGCTAAATGAAAGCCATCATTAACACCTAAACAGAAAAAAAAAAAAAAACAAGGTTACAATTTGCTAAGGAAAAGCAATCGTGGACTGTGGATGACTGGATGAAAGTCATATTCAGTGATGAATCTCCAATCTGCATTGGGCAAGGTGATGATGCTGGAACTTTTGTTTGGTGCCGTTCCAATGAGATTTATAAAGATGACTGCCTGAAGAGAACATGTAAATTTCCACAGTCATTGATGATATGGGGCTGCATGTCAGGTAAAGGCACTGGGGAGATGTCTGTCATTACATCATCAATAAATGCACAAGTTTACGTTGATATTTTGGACACTTTTCTTATCCCATCAATTGAAAGGATGTTTGGGGATGATATCATTTTTCAAGATAATGCATCTTGCCATAGAGCAAAAACTGTGAAAACATTCCTTGCAAAAAGACACATAGGGTCAATGTCATGGCCTGCAAATAGTCCGGATCTTAATCCAATTGAAAATCTTTGGTGGAAGTTGAAGAAAATTGTCCATGACAAGGCTCCAACCTGCAAAGCTGATCTGGCAACAGCAATCAGAGAAAGTTGGAGCCAGATTGATGAAGAGTACTGTTTGTCACTCATTAAGTCCATGCCTCAGAGACTGCAAGCTGTTATAAAAGCCAGAGGTGGTGCAACAAAATACTAGTGACGTGTTGGAGCGTTCTTTTGTTTTTCATGATTCCATAATTTTTTCCTCAGAATTGAGTGATTCCATATTTTTTTTTTCCCTCTGCTTGGTCTAAAAAAGTAACCGTTACTGACTGCCACAATTTTTTTTCCTGATTTCTTATAGTGTTTCTTAAAGCCAGAAAGTTGCCATTTGAAATGACTTTAGTTTTGTGTCATGTCTGTGATCTGCTTTTTTTCTACAAAATTAAACAACTGAATGAACATCCTCCAAGGCCGGTGATTACATAATTTTTGCCAGGGGTTGTACAGAACGCTATGGCTTAAATCAACTTAACGGCTGTTTCACAGTATTTTCCACATTATGGGGTCACATAGGTGTCAAAATCAAGTTAAATATATCATTAATCTGGTTCTTGCTTCTTGAAGTAATAGGTCTTGAGTCAACTATCCTACATTTTTAGAGCAGAGTTCTTTTTCTTTTTGTCACAATTTACTATTATGATATCTTACTCAGAAATGGGGACGGACACTACATTTTTATGATTCTATTAGTTCTGGGGACTAAATCTCAGTATAAACCTTAAAATTATTCATAATTTTGGTACTTGCTGTCAAGTATGTGTGGTTTTCTCATATTTAAATAACATTTATGGAGCAACAGTTGCTAATTCATGCTATATGAGCTCCTTTACATTACCAGGCATTTGTTCACATTAAAAAAAAGTTGGAA
The DNA here is from genome assembly GCF_902500255.1 of Thalassophryne amazonica. Taxonomy (NCBI): domain Eukaryota; kingdom Metazoa; phylum Chordata; class Actinopteri; order Batrachoidiformes; family Batrachoididae; genus Thalassophryne; species Thalassophryne amazonica. The sequence goes on along the minus strand of NC_047103.1, from coordinate 43,161,895 downwards.
GACATTTACTTATGAAATGATCACCTTGTAGAAATGCCACAGAATATGCTAAATTGGCATTTATTTGTCAAGTATAATCCATGTTCTTCTAGCCATTTAATTATTTAGCCTGCTATATACATTTGAAATCTATACAAAAGCCTTTTGTGATACCCTATGTATTAGGGGACGGACACTTTCATTTGTTTCATTTCTGCTGGCTCTTCTTGCTCTGTATTCTCTCATCTCTAACTTTTTCTTCTTTTGTTGTTTCATCTTCAAACATGGATGCTGATCCAGATATTCCTTTCTTGATTTTCTTTCTCGTTGTTTCCGCTCTGTCCTTTCTCCTACTTTCCATAACTTTCTCAGGGTCTTTCTTTATCTTTTCTCTTTGGTTGCAGTTTTTCAACCGTTCTTTGAACTTTTTGCCATTCTCGTTGGCTATGTTCTTCCCTAAAATAAATAATATATAACAGTGAGAATCATAATTTGCATCTTTACATCTGATATAGGAGAAATTGTAGTGTCCATCCCCTTAATCACAGATGTAAATCAAACCACTTTTAAAGAGTTTAAACCTAAATGTTTGCCAGGTATATTCATTGTGATATACATCACAATAGTTAAGCTTTATTTAAAGTTATATTCTTACAATTTAAGGTATCAATGTAGATTTGGTTGGAAATAAACTCATTTTACTATAAATCTGCAACAATATATTCACTTTTTTTTTTTATTGCAATGTTTCAACCCTTACAATAGTTTAGAGGAGTATCTGAAGTTTGTCATTAAAATAAAAATATTTGTAACTACTGTAGAATACGAGTAAATAGCCTTCATAGCCACAGCCTGTCCAGTGGATTTTTATTTAGCGCTGTTGTTGTGCGTTACCTGTGCTGCTCCACAGCCTGTCTAGTGGATTTTTATTTTGTTTTAGCACTGTTGTCGTGCGTTGCCTGTGCTGCTCCACAGCCTGTCCAGTGGATTTTTATTTTTATTTATTTTATTTTTTAGCACTGTTGTTGTGCGTTACCTGTGCTGCTCCACAGCCTGTCCAGTGGATTTTTATTTTGTTTTAGCACTGTTGTTGTGCGTTACCTGTGCTGCTCCACAGCCTGTCTAGTGGATTTTTATTTTGTTTTAGCACTGTTGTCGTGCGTTACCTGTGCTGCTCCACAGCCTGTCTAGTGGATTTTTATTTTGTTTTAGCACTGTTGTTGTGCGTTACCTGTGCTGCTCCACAGCCTGTCTAGTGGATTTTTATTTTGTTTTAGCACTGTTGTTGTGCGTTACCTGTGCTGCTCCACAGCCTGTCTAGTGGATTTCTATTTTGTTTTAGCACTGTTGTCGTGCGTTACCTGTGCTGCTCCACAGCCTGTCTAGTGGATTTTTATTTTGTTTTAGCACTGTTGTCGTGCGTTGCCTGTGCTGCTCCACAGCCTGTCCAGTGGATTTTTATTTTTATTTTATTTTATTTTTTAGCACTGTTGTTGTGCGTTACCTGTGCTGCTCCACAGCCTGTCCAGTGGATTTTTATTTTTATTTTATTTTATTTTTAGCACTGTTGTTGTGCGTTACCTGTGCTGCTCCACAGCCTGTCCAGTGGATTTTTATTTTTATTTTATTTTATTTTTTAGCACTGTTGTTGTGCGTTACCTGTGCTGCTCCACAGCCTGTCTAGTGGATTTTTATTTTATTTTAGCACTGTTGTCGTGCGTTACCTGTGCTGCTCCACAGCCTGTCTAGTGGATTTTTATTTTGTTTTAGCACTGTTGTCGTGCGTTACCTGTGCTGCTCCACAGCCTGTCTAGTGGATTTTTATTTTATTTTAGCACTGTTGTCGTGCGTTACCTGTGCTGCTCCACAGCCTGTCTAGTGGATTTTTATTTTGTTTAGCACTGTTGTTGTGCGTTGCCTGTGCTGCTCCACAGCCTGTCCAGTGGATTTTTATTTTTATTTTTTTTTATTTTTAGCACTGTTGTTGTGCGTTACCTGTGCTGCTCCACAGCCTGTCTAGTGGATTTTTATTTTATTTTAGCACTGTTGTCGTGCGTTACCTGTGCTGCTCCACAGCCTGTCTAGTGTCGGATTCCCTGTTTGGGAATCCGCTAGCTTAGCGTAGCTACTAGCTCTTAGCCGTTTTAGCATGGCGGCTTCTCCTGTCTCTCCCGTACTTTTCTGCTCTGGGTGTGAAATGTTTAGTTATTCCTCGGCCTCTTTTAGCAGTAACGGTACATGTAATAAGTGCAGCTTATTCGTAGCTTTGGAGGCCAGGCTGGGCGAATTGGAGGCTCGGCTCCGCACCGTGGAAAATTCTACAGCTAGCCAGGCCCCTGTAGTCGGTGCGGACCAAGGTAGCTTAGCCGCCGTTAGTTCCCCCCTGGCAGACCCCGTGCAGTCGGGAAGGCAGGCTGACTGGGTGACTGTGAGGAGGAAGCGTAGCCCTAAACAGAAGCCCCGTGTACACCGTCAACCCGTTCACATCTCTAACCGTTTTTCCCCACTCGACGATACACTCGCCGAGGATCAAACTCTGGTTATTGGCGACTCTGTTTGAGAAATGTGAAGTTGGCGACACCAGCAACCATTGTCAATTGTCTTCCGGGGGCCAGAGCAGGCGACATCGAAGGACATTTGAAATTGCTGGCTAAGGCTAAGCGTAAATTGGTAAGATTGTAATTCACGTCGGCAGTAATGACACTCGGTTACGCCAATCGGAGGTCACTAAAATTAACATTGAATCGGTGTGTAACTTTGCAAAAACAATGTCGGACTCTGTTGTTTTCTCTGGGCCCCTCCCCAATCAGACCGGGAGTGACATGTTTAGCCGCATGTTCTCCTTGAATTGCTGGCTGTCTGAGTGGTGTCCAAAAAATGAGGTGGGCTTCATTGATAATTGGCAAAGCTTCTGGGGAAAACCTGGTCTTGTTAGGAGAGACGGCATCCATCCCACTTTAGAGGGAGCAGCTCTCATTTCTAGAAATCTGGCCAATTTTTTGGGATCCTCCAAACTGTGACTGTCTAGCGTTGGGACCAGGAGGCAGAGCTGTGGTCTTATACACCTCTCTGCAGCTTCTCTCCCCCTGCCATCCCCCTATTACCCCATCCCCGTAGAGACGGTGCCTGCTCCCAGACCACCAATAACTAGCAAAAATCTATTTAAGCATAAAAATTCAAAAAGAAAAAAGAATATAGCACCTTCAATTGCACCACAGACTAAAACAGTTAAATGTGGTCTATTAAACATTAGGTCTCTTTCTTCTAAGTCCCTGTTGGTAAATGATATAATAATTGATCAACGTATTGATTTATTCTGCCTAACAGAAACTTGGTTACAGCAGGATGAATATGTTAGTTTAAATGAGTCAACACCCCCGAGTCACACTAACTGTCAGAATGCTCGTAGCACGGGCCGGGGCGGAGGATTAGCAGCAATCTTCCATTCCAGCTTATTAATTAATCAAAAACCTAGACAGAGCTTTGATTCATTTGAAAGCTTGTCTCTTAGTCTTGTCCATCCAAATTGGAAGTCCCAAAAACCAGTTTTATTTGTTATTATCTATCGTCCACCTGGTCGTTACTGTGAGTTTCTCTGTGAATTTTCAGACCTTTTGTCTGACTTAGTGCTTAGCTCAGATAAGATAATTATAGTGGGCGATTTTAACATCCACACAGATGCTGAGAATGACAGCCTCAACACTGCATTTAATCTATTATTAGACTCTATCAGCTTTGCTCAAAAAGTAAATGAGTCCACCCACCACTTTAATCATATTTTAGATCTTGTTCTGACTTATGGTATGGAAATAGAAGACTTAACAGTATTCCCTGAAAACTCCCTTTTGTCTGATCATTTTTTAATAACATTTACATTTACCCTGATGGACTACCCTGCAGTGGGGAATAAGTTTCATTACACTAGAAGTCTTTCAGAAAGCGCTGTAACTAGGTTTAAGGATATGATTCCTTCTTTATGTTCTCTAATGTCATATACCAACACAGAGCAGAGTAGCTACCTAAACTCTGTAAGGGAGATAGAGTATCTTGTCAATAGTTTTACATCCTCATTGAAGACAACTTTGGATGCTGTAGCTCCTCTAAAAAAGAGAGCCTTAAATCAGAAGTGCCTGACTCCGTGGTATAACTCACAAACTCGTAGCTTAAAGCAGATAACCCGTAAGTTGGAGAGGAAATGGAGTCTCACTAATTTAGAAGATCTTCACTTAGCCTGGAAAAAGAGTTTGTTGCTCTATAAGAAAGCCCTTCGTGAAGCTAGGACATCTTTCTACTCATCACTAATTGAAGAAAATAAGAACAACCCCAGGTTTCTTTTCAGCACTGTAGCCAGGCTGACAAAGAGTCAGAGCTCTATTGAGCTGAGTATTCCATTAACTTTAACTAGTAATGACTTCATGACTTTCTTTGCTAACAAAATTTTGACTATTAGAGAAAAAATTACTCATAACCATCCCAAAGATGTATCGTTATCTTTGGCTGCTTTCAGTGATGCCGGTATTTGGTTAGACTCTTTCTCTCCGATTGTTCTGTCTGAGTTATTTCATTAGTTACTTCATCCAAACCATCAACATGCTTATTAGACCCCATTCCTGCCAGGCTGCTCAAGGAAGTCCTACCATTATTTAATGCTTCAATCTTAAATATGATCAATCTATCTTTGTTAGTTGGTTATGTACCACAGGCCTTTAAGGTGGCAGTAATTAAACCATTACTTAAAAAGCCATCACTTGACCCAGCTATCTTAGCTAATTATAGGCCAATCTCCAACCTTCCTTTTCTCTCAAAGATTCTTGAGAGGGTAGTTGTAAAACAGCTAACTGATCACCTGCAGAGGAATGGTCTATTTGAAGAGTTTCAGTCAGGTTTTAGAATTCATCATAGTACAGAAACAGCATTAGTGAAGGTTACAAATGATCTTCTTATGGCTTCGGACAGTGGACTTATCTCTGTGCTTATTCTGTTGGACCTCAGTGCTGCTTTTGATACTGTTGACCATAAAATTTTATTACAGAGATTAGAGCATGTCATAGGTATTAAAGGCATTGCGCTGCGGTGGTTTGAATCATATTTGTCTAATAGATTACAGTTTGTTCATGTAAATGGGGAATCTTCTTCACAGACTAAAGTTAATTATGGAGTTCCACAAGGTTCTGTGCTAGGACCAATTTTATTCACTTTATACATGCTTCCCTTGGGCAGTATTATTAGACGGTATTGCTTAAATTTTCATTGTTACGCAGATGATACCCAGCTTTATCTATCCATGAAGCCAGAGGATACGCACCAATTAGCTAAACTGCAGGATTGTCTTACAGACATAAAGACATGGATGACCTCTAATTTCCTGCTTTTAAACTCAGATAAAACTGAAGTTATTGTACTTGGCCCCACAAATCTTAGAAGCATGGTGTCTAACCAGATCGTTACTCTGGATGGCATTTCCCTGATCTCTAGTAATACTGTGAGAAATCTTGGAGTTATTTTTGATCAGGATATGTCATTCAAAGCGCATATTAAACAAATATGTAGGACTGCCTTTTTGCATTTACGCAATATCTCTAAAATCAGAAAGGTCTTGTCTCAGAGTGATGCTGAAAAACTAATTCATGCATTTGTTTCCTCTAGGCTGGACTATTGTAATTCATTATTATCAGGTTGTCCTAAAAGTTCCCTAAAAAGCCTTCAGTTGGTTCAGAATGCTGCAGCTAGAGTACTGACGGGGACTAGCAGGAGAGAGCATATCTCACCCGTGTTGGCCTCCCTTCATTGGCTTCCTGTTAATGCTAGAATAGAATTTAAAATTCTTCTTCTTACTTATAAGGTTTTGAATAATCAGGTCCCATCTTATCTTAGGGACCTCGTAGTACCATATTACCCCATTAGAGCGCTTCTCTCTCAGACTGCGGGCTTACTTGTAGTTCCTAGGGTTTGTAAGAGTAGAATGGGAGGCAGAGCCTTCAGCTTTCAGGCTCCTCTCCTGTGGAACCAGCTCCCAATTCAGATCAGGGAGACAGATACCCTCTCTACTTTTAAGATTAGGCTTAAAACTTTCCTTTTCGCTAAGGCTTATAGTTAGGGCTGGATCGGGTGACCCTGGACCATCCCTTGGTTATGTTGCTTTAGACGTAGACTGTGTTTCATAATTATTGTATGGCCTTGCCTTGCAATGTGGAGCGCCTTGGGGCAACTGTTTGTTGTGATTTGGCGCTATACAAGAAAAAAGTTGATTGATTGATATGCACTGGAGAACTCTAGGGGATGGACGCTACAATTAGCAAATATTGGTCATAATTTTAGTACTTAAATATCAAAATGATACAAAGTTGCATGTTATTTTACATAGGCATAAGATTTAACAACTGTAAATTCTATAATCTCCTGGCTTATTGCCTTATCTGGAATCTAGAGGAGGGACAGATACTACACAATTTTTCAGAGAAAAATCTTAATCCACTAAACGTCAAAAAGTTATATTAAAAACTTAACTTATGAACTAGGTTTCCAAAGTATATAAGTGAGCATAACTTACCAGTAAAAAAGGATGTTAAGAAGTGAAAAATCCAACTTATCAGCTACAAAACGTATGAACAATAATTATATCAAAAAACATAATGATGGGGTTATTGTGAGTCTTCCCTAATTATGTGTCAGAGGATACGCTTCTTCTTTGACACCTGAAATTGTTCATTAACATCCATCCATCCATCCATCCATTTTCTTCCGCTTATCTGGAGTCGGGTCGCGGGGGCAGCAGCTCAAGCAAAGCCGCCCAGACCTCCCGATCCACACACACCTCCCCCAGCTCCTCTGGGTGAACCCCAAGGTGTTCCCAAGCCAGCCGAGAGATGTAGTCCCTCCAGCGTGTCCTGGGTCTTCCCCGGGGCCTCCTCCCAATGGGACGTGCCCGGAACACCTCTCCAGCAAGGCGTCCAGGGGGCATCCGGAAGAGATGCCTGAGCCACCTCAACTGACTCCTTTCGATGCCGAGGAGCAGCGGCTCGACTCCGAGCTCCTCCCGAGTGACCGAGCTCCTCACCCTATCTCTAAGGAAGCACCCAGTCACCCTGCGGAGGAAACTCATCTCGGCCGCTTGTACTCACGATCTCGTTCTTTCGGTCATGAGCCAAATCTCATGACCATAGGTGAGGATCGGAATGTAGATCGATCGGTAAATCGAGAGCTTTGCCCCCCTACTCAGCTCTCTCTTCACCACGACGGTCCAATACAGCGACCGCATCACTGCAGATGCTGCACCGATCCGTCTATTGATCTCACGCTCCATCCGTCCCTCACTCATGAACAAGACCCCGAGATACTTAAACTCCTCCACTTGAGGCAAAGACACTCCACCGACCTGAAGAGGGCAAAGCACGTTTTTCTGGTCGAGAACCATGGCCTTGGATTTGGAGGTGCTGATTTTCATCCCAGACACCTCACACTCGGCTACAAACCGCCCCAGTGCACGTTGAAGGTCCTGATTTGACAAAGCCAACAGAACCACATCGTCCGCAAACAGCAGAGACGAGATTCTGTGGTTCCCAAACCAGACCCCCTCTACACCCTGCCTGTGCCTAGAAATTCTGTCCATAAAAATAATGAACAGAACCGGTGACAAAGGGCAGCCCTGGCGGAGGCCAACGTGCACTGGAAACAGGTTTGACTTACTACCGGCAATGCGAGCCAAGCTCCTGCTGCGGTCGTACGGGGACCGGATAGCCCTTAGCAAAGGACCCCGTACTCCCGGAGCACTCCCCACAGGGTGCCCCGAGGGACACGGTCGAACGCCTTCTCCAGATCCACAAAACACATGTGGACTGGTTGGGCGAACTCCCATGAACCCTCGAGCAGCCGATGGAGCGTGTAGAGCTGGTCCAGTGTGCCGCGACCAGGACGAAAACCACACTGCTCCTCCTGAATCCGAGGTGTTCATTAACATGTTACAGATTAAGGATACATGAAAAATACATGTGAATGCATGCATTTTTGTTACCCTTTACTACTATTTTATTCCATATTTTTTGAAGTAACGCTCAAAATAGTGCCTAATTCTAATACATTTTGGGACCTATCAGCGCTAAATATTCACCGAGTTTCATGATTTTTTTTTTTCCTTTTGTTTCACAGTACTCTGTCATAAAAAGACAAAGATATCCCCAATAGCTATTTTAGTACAAAGCCATAACATGTGCTTTTAAAAAATATGGAAAATACTGTGAAACAGCCATTAAACTAAGACGTTAGGAGAAAAATTCTCCCCCTGTACAGTTGTCACGGAGGTGAAAGGTGAAACTGTTAAGAAACCCCGGCCGTTTTTTTGTACCAGGCAGTTAGCATGTTTATTTCTGCTCTAAAGTTGGACATTTTAATACAGTCCTGTGGGAAAGTGCTCTGTTTTGCAGCCAGCCTCAAGCGGCCAGTCAAGGAACTGCACTTCCCTGTCGACCCCTTTTATAGCAGGCTCAAGTTGCCGCTTGTTTTGATGCGATGCAAGATACAGAAGTAAGTTCTATCCTCCTGATTACCAGGACATACATATGTCCTGGTAGTCAGGAGGATATCTGCGTCAAAACAAGACAGTTTAGTCATTCCCACTATTTGAGAGCTGGTCACATGGCTGGTCATAACCGATGATAAAGACCTGCTCAAGGTTGGACGATACCATGACATTGGCTGCAGGGTGTGTAAAAAAAAAAAAAAAAAAATTACATAAAATGTTCAATATTGCTGGAAGTTTATAACCTTCTACTACGTAGTTTTACATTTATACTTGAAAGAAATTCATGAATAGTGACAAATATTGACTTGATTTGTGTAACCAAAAAACCAGACCTATGAGAGAATTTATGCTGACGTAATGAACTAGCCACTTGCACACCCCTGCAAGTTCATATGTGTGTAACGAGTAGGGATGGGTATCGAGAACTGGTTCCTTTTGGGTATCGTTAAGAAATGATTCGATCCACCAACATCAATAACCTTTTTACTTAACGATTCCCTTATCAGTCCTTCAGAGTGGCCGTTGTTTTTGGGGGTGTTTGTCAGGAAAATGATAATTTCGCTACATTGATTACAGACCCTGCAGCGGGTTTGTAATGAACGTTTCTGCAGCGCGGCTTTGCTTTGAACAATGAACCAATCGAAGCAGTGATTTGCAGATCGAAGCAGTGCTTCAATCATTGCTTCGTTGGTTAATTTTTTTCTTTCGCTTTCCCCCACTAAAACCCTAAAGAGCATATGGCTGTGAGTATTATTTACCTTTTTTATGTTAAACTGACCTGTTATGGTCTTCTGAAACAGTTGATGTATTTTATATCTTAAAAACGGGACCGATGCTAACACGTTAGCATGTCTATGGCATTTTCAATGTTAAAATTAGCATTAAGCAGTTGCAGCTGTCAAGCGTTTGTTGTCGTAAAATAGTCAAATGTATTATAAATTGTAATATTTTTTTAAATGTATTTTTGTTTATATATTAATAATAATCCTCTCAAGCAAAGCCGCCCAGACCTCCCGATCCACACACACCTCCCCCAGCTCCTCCGGGGGAACCCCAAGGTGTTCCCAAGCCAGCCGAGAGATGTAGTCCCTCCAGCGTGTCCTGGGTCTTCCCCGGGGCCTCCTCCCAGTGGGACGTACCCGGAACACCTCTCCAGCGAGGCGTCCAGGGGGAATCTGGAAAAGATGCCCGAGCCACCTTGGGCCGAGCTGCTGCCCCCGCGACCCAACTCCGGATAAAACGGAAGAAAATGGATGGATGGATGGATGGATTAATAATAATAGCAAGCACAACAATAATAGTAATAATAACTAATCTAATGATTATATACAATTTTAGAGAAAGAGACAAAAAGAACCTGAATAAAAACACAACAGAAAATATAAAACCAACTAACAATGAACATAAATAAATAAATAAATAAATACATAAATACATACAGAAATAAATGTTTCCTGTGAACACCTAGTGACTCTTACACCTCCATTTCATCCCTGTCTTATTTAAGTTTAATGACAGTTTGTTTCGGTCAAACCATATTTTCAATGTGTTAATTTCTTCTGTGATTTCCTCCAGAACTATCTGCCAAGCTAGAAAACTACTGCATCCTAGTAAGAGCAGAATACTACTGGAATTAATTTTTTTTTTCCTCACCTAAATGGATGCTGCACTCACTGCAGTTTATTGTCTGTAATAGTCCCAGTTTCCATTTCAGAGCTTCTAGAATTCAAACATTTTCGTACACGTGTTGGGGGTAATTTTGGGTTTCAGCTTTTTTGTTTTTCACCACTTTCATCCCTGAATATGTGAAATTGTGAGTCAGTTTTGTGTGGATTAAAGTTACTAACTGGGACTCCTGTCTTTTGCGAGAAAGAAACGAGAATCGTCCTCTGTTCTGTTCACACAGCTCCAAACGCTGCACGGCTCTCTGCCGAGTCAAGTTAGAACGATAGAATCCAGTCGGAATTAATAACTTCAAAGCGAAACACAGTTTTGTTTATTTTTATTTGTCCAGAGATCAAGGATGCAGTGACCAATTTCATATTTATTTACTTTAAGACTCAATGAAATACGTAGAAAACCTGTAAAGCCTACTTTTAGTACAAACTTCACAAGAGGTATCGATAAGGAATCGGATCGATAAGCAGAATCGATAATGGCATCGATATCGATAAAATCTTATTAATACCCATCCCTAGTAACGAGCCATAAGGAGATCATCGTAACTTACAAGAGAAGCACACCATTGTATGATCTCGGGGTGTTTGTCATCACCTTTGATTACTTTTTTCTTCTTTCTTACCACCAGCTTGGAGGTATGCAACTATGTATTTAACTCTCAAGCGACACAGCAGGGTCATGTATGACCCCGGGCATATATTTTATGAACAATTTTTCTGATTTTAATTGGAAAAAAGTTTCCTACCATGAATTTGTTAATCTGTTTGTCCTGCATTTGTTCATAGAATTTTGCAGGGATCTGCGATCTGTGTGGCAAGTGTAATCCAAACTTGTGCAGGGTCACTTATGATCCCGGGAAGATCTGAGATTTTCAACATTATCGTTTCAAATGGTTTTGTAATTTGCCAACTCTAATCATTACATTTTACTGTTTTGCAAGGAAGCATGGCCAACAGATCTAGAATAGCAAGATTTACAGCTGCACAAACATTGAGACTGACTCTTGATAACCAGAGTGAGGATGAAAAGGATGATGGACAAAAATATTGGGGAGTGAAATAAACATGAACCCTAAAACGATCATTTATAGAGGTTTTCCAATATAAAGTCAGTGGGTCATAAATAACCCCACTCCGTCATATTAGTTGCTAAAATAGCTTGGTCGCTTGAGGGTTAAAGAGAATGGTTGTTTTTTTGTTTTTGTTCTACAGGATATATTACAGTGTAATCCCACCTTATCTTCCCATTTCCTCACTTATATAGCATACGTATAACTCCATTGATGCTCCACACCCAAACAATTGGTGGTGGTGGTAATGTACAATGTCAGTTTGAGGCATCTGTTCAGTTAAATTAATTTTATTTGAGAACTGTTAGTGAATCCTTCGAGTTACCCCAATTGTTTTTGCATTGACAGGAATGCTAGTCACTGAACCTACCAAAACTCATTTGTCAGTCTTTGTTTTTATGGTTATGCCATTCTCAGCCATTCAGTGGCGCTCCTTTAGTTGGGGTGGGGGTGAAATTTTTCTTATATGCGTTTATATAATACTCTGCCCTGGCCTTGGATGCTGCAGCCTTTGTCTGAGAAGTTGCTGAGAGACTGGCGCGTTGTTTGATCAAAATTTTTTCTAAACCTGTGAGACACATCGAAGTGGACACGGTTCAAAAAATTAAGCTGGTTTTCAGTGAAAATTTTAACGGCTGATGAGAGATTTTGAGGTGATACTGTCGTTTTAAGGACTTCCCACGGTGCGAGACGTCGCTCAGCGCTCTCAGCCGCCGTCGTCAGCCTGTTCAAGCTGAAAACCTCCACATTTCAGGCTCTATTGATCCAGGACGTCATGAGAGAACAGAGAAGTTTCAGAAGAAGTCGGTTTCAGCATTTTATCCGGATATTCCACTGTTAAAGGAGATTTTTTTAATGAAAGACGTGCGGACGGGTCCGCGCGTCGGGACGCAGTCGACGCGGTGCGGCGGCACAGGAAAAACACCTCCGTGTTAACCATTTGTAAAATCCAGGCGGCTTTTGATGCCTTTCAGTGGAGTGAGTATATGAGAAATTGTTTAACAGCAGGACATGTTCCAACTTGTCCTTAAGGCTTCCAACAGACGTGTTTTTCCTGTGGCGGAGCGTCGCGGCGGCTGCGAGCAGACGCGCGGACCCGTCCGCACGTCTTTCATTAAAAAAATCTCCTTTAACAGTGGAATATCCGGATAAAATGCTGAAACCGACTTCTTCTGAAACTTCTCTGTTCTCTCACGACGTCCTGGATCAATAGAGCCTGAAATGTGGAGGTTTTCAGCTTGAACAGGCTGACGACGGCGGCTGAGAGCGCTGAGCGACGTCTCGCACCGTGGGAAGTCCTTAAAGCGACAGTATCACCTCAAAATCTCTCATCAGCTGTTAAAATTTTCACTGAAAACCAGCTTAATTTTTCGAACCGTGTCCACTTCGATGTGTCTCACAGGTTTAGAAAAAATTTTGATCAAACAAAGCGCCAGTCTCTCAGCAACTTCTCAGACAAAGGAATTCCGACGAGGGGCTGGACGACTCCTCCCACAAGGAGTGCTCACAGGCGAATGACGTCACCGACAGGCGTGGAAAAACTCACGCATGCGCACGAGGGTTCAAGCATGTCTGACGTAAAAACATATGAATGAAATCCATATAGTTTTTGAAAAAAATAAAAAGGACCGTTACTTTATTGATAGACCTCGTATGTCTTTCGTTTAACTGTAGGAACCCAATTTTTTATAGTTTGGTTAAAAATTGCATAGACATAATTATTCTGCTTATGGCCCAGTCACACAGCACACGATGCCTCAACAAAAGGGGAAAAAAAGTAAAAAAAAAAAAAAAAAAAATCACAGTTCGTTGAGAAAAGGTGGACGAAAGAGCTTTATCACTGAATAGCCTGCGAAGCAAGAGCACAAAAGGGACGAAAGAAGAACTTAACAAAACCAAAGCTAACTCTTTCAGCGCTTTAAACGAAACGCGCCTGGAGCCACAGGTAGAGCAGTGTGTGTCTGCATCTGAGTTCCAGGACTCAGGCACTATGAGCTCCATCCCAGCACCGAGTCCTGGAACTCAGATGCTGAACTCTATGATCTGTGTGCATGTCGGTGGACCACCTTCTCTGGTTCCTCATCCAGAACAAAAGAGGGATCATCTCCTTCATCATCAGAATCCTCACTGTCTGTTGACATGCTGCGCGCTCCTTCTTGCTCCAATTAAAAACAAACAAAAAAGTGGTGTGCCGTGGTCACTGCTGTATTACATTACTAAGTAGAGTTATAACAGAAAACTGTCAAAACGGGAATAATAGAAGTGTAAAGATGATTGAATATATCAGAACAGTAAATTGATCAGTTCGCATTGACTCTCGTGTGGTTATTCCACCAGTTGATCACTGATCCACAACGTGAATTCTGCCTTCCAGAACATCTCTTTAGTCATTTGAATTATTTACCTGTTGCCACATATACAGAAGGGCTGGATTGTCATTCCTACATTCGTATTGTTATATTTAATAAAAAATAATTACCGCACGCAGGAACTGCTGCTGTCGCTGCATTCAAGTACCATCGGAAATTACACATCGTTTTTGTTGTTTCAAATTCAGCAGTTGCTTGTGGCAAAATAATTAATTGTATCCACACAAAAGATTAATTCTTTCCTATATAAGGTGCCTGAGCCCATTGAAGCTGACCCCCACCCAGATAAAAAAAAAATCCAAGCAAACAGGCAGTTTGCCCTGTAATTTCCGATGGTACATGAACACGGCAGCAACAGCGCTCACAAACTGGCTTCTGCACTATGTGAAAACATTCAGCTGGTTGAAGGAAATCAAACTAAACAGTAATTTTACAAAAATTAAACGATAAAAAAAAAATGTCCTGAACAACAGCAAAACGAAACAGACGAATTGAGGTTTTCGTTCTAACTAATAATCTCTTTGAGCCACTGCAGTCTGCTTTTAGAAAATATCATTCCACAGAGACGGCTCTAACTAAAGTGGTGAATGATCTTCTGCTTAAAATGGATTCGGACACCACTACGGTTCTGTTGCTGTTAGATCTCAGTGCTGCATTTGATACAGTGGATCATCATATTCTACTTGATAGGCTGGAAAGTCATTTTGGGATTACTGGGAGTGCCCTTGCATGGCTGACATCATACTTGACCAGTCGTTCTCACTGTGTTTTGTACAGTAACACTACCTCTAACCTTAGTGACATGAAATTTGGGGTTCCACAGGGGTCTGTCTTAGGCCCCCTGCTTTTCTCCCTTTATATAGCACCTCTTGTGCACATATTGCGGTGTCTTGGGATTACCTTTCACTGCTATGCAGATGATACTCAGTTATATATGCCGATAATTGCTGGTAATCTCGTTCACATAAAATCCTTAGATTGCCTTGCAGCAGTGAGAAGTTGGATGTCTAGAAACTTCCTACTTTTAAACTCTGATAAGACTGAAATGATGGTTCTTGGTCCAGTGAGACATCGGCATCAATTTGACCAGTTAACATTCAGCCTCGGCTTGTGTGTCATACATCACACTGACAAAGTGAGGAACCTTGGGGTAATTTTTGATCCTTCGTTGTCCTTTGGCCTCCACATTAGAAATATTACTAGGACTGCTTTCTTCCACCTGTGAAATATAGCGAAGATTCATCCCATCCTGTCTATGGCTGATGCCGAGACCCTGATCCATGCATTTATCTCTTCTAGATTGGACTACTGCTGGCGAACACCTTAGTATTTCTCTGTTTTCTTGTTGTTTAATGCTGGCAAATTATACAGTTTTTTTTTTGTCTTTCTGATGCCTGATTCTGTTTTTTTTTTCTCTCTGTTTAAGGTGCAGCTCCATCCAGAGATGGGAGTTGTATTCGTGTTGGCGATCCTCCTGTCCTGTGCGCCAATAGCATTTCTTGTATATTCATCCTTGAATTGTTCTGTGAATTGTTCTGTAATTTGTTTGTAGCATCTCCCAAGCAGAGGGTCACCCCTTTGAGTCTGGTCTGCTTGAGGTTTCTTCCTCAGAGGGAGTTTTTCCTTGGGATTGGTAAGGTTAGACCTTACCTGTGTGATGCGCTTTGAGGCAACTGTGTTTTGGCGCTATATAAATGAAAATAAATTGAAAATTGAATTGAATTTGTTGCCCTTCGTTCAAATTTTTCAAAAATTTTAAAATCCTGGCGAAGCACCAGTTGCAGGAATGAAGCTGAGCGAAGGTTAAACGATGCCAAAGAAAGTCCAGATTTCTTATTTGGTTTGGGCTTTGTTGCCCTTTAAGTGCTGTGTGACTGGGCTATCAGATCTGTTTCCACTTCCCTATTACAATAATCTTTGCATTCTTCCTGGCACAAGGATTTATTGTGGTTCATAACACCATTGACAATTGTTGAATGACTCAGTGGAAAACACTTTCTCTCTAAAAGTCTGAAGACTGGATGAAAATAAACAGTAACAAATTTAAGTCTTTAGAAACTAAGCATTGTGTTGAGCAACAAAAGATGCAGAACAGAAGTATTACCAACTAATTTTGAAAGAAATTTAAGAATAAGAACTTTATTAATCGTGGAGGAAGTTGTTGTCTCTGTTCCTACTGCTTCCCAGGCTAGCTGAGAAGTATTGTTCTGACTAGTTGTTGACATAGACAGTCATTAAATCAACAGATTGTACCAAATGTTTGAATATTTATGAGAAATGGTCATTTTGGCATCTGTCTTAATATTTTTTTTTCTCTCTTGCTCCTTTCAGCACATCCCGAGCAAGATGACAGAAGAAGTGATTGTCATTGCAAAGTTTGACTACATGGCCCAGCAGGACCAGGAGCTGGACATCAAGAAAAATGAACGTCTCTGGCTTCTTGACGACTCGAAGTCCTGGTGGAGGGTTCGAAATGCGACAAACAAAACGGGCTTTGTACCGTCTAACTATGTGGAGAGGAAAAACAGTGCTCGGAAAGCTTCTATTGTCAAGAACCTTAAAGACACACTGGGTAAAAAAAAGTTAATCAGTTTTTTCACTTTTGAGAGTTGAATCAGAAATGGCTAAAAACTGTTTGCTTTCAAAAAGTAATGTTCATTATTTACAGAGCTCACAAGATACCAATTAATCTGCAGATATTTGCACTCTAAACTTTTACACACAGTTATGTCTGTCTTCATGTCTTCTTGCCTACTGTTGAGTTTTGAACACATTTTGCCTCCCCCCCCCCCCCCCCCCCATTAATCTTGAGGTATATGTGGCAGAGGTTTGATTTATACACCCTCATTTTCTGCCTTTTTTTTGTCATACATTTGATTATTCAGATTTTTGCTTCCATTTTTGATGGTTGTGTGGCTGTTTGCTCACCAGCTTGTGCTCTCCTCACCACTGGAGGCAAGAATCAGGAAATAGGTGAACGGGCAAAACTGCTGAAGAAAGGATTTTGTATCAGCAGACAGACTTCATCCATAGCTATTTTTGAAGCTTTTCACCTCAAGATTTCAGTTCCGTCACTTGTTTCCGCAAATCTGATGATACAACTCACTGAAAGCTAGCAATTGACATAAAGGTGTTTTGTAAGAATTAAAGCTACAAAGACACAGTAGCCTATGGCTCAGAACTTCATTTTCCTTGGCCAGCATAACCAAAGTATTGTGACATTTCTAATGTGTAATGAGCACAACTGGAAGACTGAAATTCTCACTGGTTGAAACACAGGGAGCTGTTTTTTTTTTTTTTTTTTTTTTTTTTTTTTTTTTCCTCTCATGCTGCACTTGCATTGAAGCTTTAATTTACCAGTTTATCTGACGTGAGATGATAGCTAAGTTTTTCAGGGTTAACTATCTGGTAGCTTTATTTCATCGTTAAAATGCAGGACGTGGGTACAATTTGCTTTGTGTTGATCTTTACCTTCTGTTCGAAAGCGAGTCATCAGAACTGAAGATTTTGCTTTGTACTTCTGGCTGGTGTAGAGTTCTGTTCAGGTGTTTAACACAACTGTAATATTTCTGGGCATTTCAGTTCCCCAAGGGTCTTATTTAATTGAACCTTTAACTAGGTTAATCCCATTGAGATCAAGATCTCTTTTACAAGGGAGACCTGGACAATTATAAAGCTTCCAGTTCACCTAACCTGGTTGTCTTTAGATGTGGGAGGAAGTCTGAGCACCCAGAGGGAACCCACGAAAACACGGGGCGAACATGCAAACTCCACACAGAAAGGCCACAGGTGGGAATAGATTCCATGACCACCTTGCTGTGACGCAACACTGCTAACCACTAATATACTGCGCACACACGGGCAGTAGTTTCACATGGGTGCTGGTGGTCAGTAAGCTTAGCATTCCTTTGGCCCTGAATTTGACAGCTTCACTACTTGTTTTGTCTGTTCTGACCCTTTTGTTTGGCTTGAAAGAGGACTACATCCATAGTGACAATTTAAGGTGCGTTTACACATAACCAAGACGCTTTACCAATGTCATTTTTCTGTCATTCGTGACACATTCCTGACATTCTTAATGTGACTTAACACATCTGAATAGGTTTCTTAATAGTGCGTGTTGGTGCGTGATATTCGTGGAGCATGTTCAAAAAATCTTCCATGAATGTCACTCACCACTCTCATTTCGTCTCACATCGTGGAGGTCGCAGCTGAGCATATTGATCCGTCTTGATGAGTATTGATCCTTAATAGAACGTGACAACGTTCGTAGTGGTTCCTGTGATGGTTCTTGGAGCCCAAACTGTCACGTGTTATTATGAAGTGACACGGAAACTGTGAAGTTTTGACACGACTTGTAACGCGGCGTCAGATTTCACTGCGCGCCACGACAAATCAGTTTTCTGGCACGTGCGCACAATTAAACCCGGCTCCAAATGTCGTTCCACGGTTCCTGCTGAAGCTCCTCAGGGCGCTCCTGCAGGTGTTCCACCTGCTGTTGTAACCCATGAGCGGGAGAATGAGTCTGAACCAGAGGAGCTGCATGTGAGTCGCGAGTCTTGTACTAGGTTCCAAATACACATAGGTTTACATACACTTTTAATATAGATTTTGAATTTTTTTTTCCACAAAAGTCTACATTTCATGTCGACAGACATTGCATATTAAGTCCATTAGAATGTATGTTTCATGTGAAGTTACTTAAAATAATAATTGCAATATCATTTTTTCCTCCACTTGTGAGATTTTCATTGGTCAAAGGGTGCATACCATATTGTCCAAAGTGTAAGTCACATGGTGGTGGTGGTGTTGTGTGTGGTTTTTTTTTTTTTTTTTTTTTTTTTTTTTTTTTTTTTAAACTAACTTGGGAGGTGGGTCCTGTAACTTGTATTTGGGGAAAAAAATACTGCAATATCATCTACGGCCATAAGATGGCAACTTCCTCACGCATGACAAGCTGCCCCTGTATACTGAAAGACTCACTCTGCTTCGCCTCGTTGAATGAAATGTTCCATCTTTCACCATGAAATATTCATGCCATTGAACAAATGAAAAACACATTCATTATTTGTTTTATGTAATGCCTATAAACAAGAGAAAAGGGACCTGTGTGCGTCACTGGTCCTTTGACATCAAGAGGTTTAAAACACTCACTGGTCCTTTGACATCAAGAGGTTTAAAACACTCCAACATGAATTTAATAGAAATCCAATCCAAAATTGCTTTCAGTTAAATTGCAAAAAGTCAGTTCAAAAACAATCCTGATGATGTAGCCTGTAGCTCATGCTGTGCATTGACTTTGTGTACCACTTCTGCTTTTCTCAGTCCAGCGAAAATTTGCGGCAGAAATTTGTCGAACTCTTCATCTGACAGCGGTTCTACTTTAGTTAGATACATACCAGCATATATTGCAAATGCCTCCACATGGCTTACGGCGTACTGGATTAGTTTTTTTTTTCTTGTGTTAGACGAATGAGCAGCGTCAATAAGCTGCTAAGCGTCATCTCTCGTGTGTGTGTGCAGTAGTTGCAGCGTGCAACTCGGTGTACAAATCACGTGGAATCAAATTTGCATGCTAAATTGGAACTAAAATTGCACACAAAATGGAGCACAATGGGACGAATGATCCATGTCACTTGACATACAAACCACCAATCAAATGACAAGGATCTGTTCAGTAGTCATATAAGCTCAAACTGAAGTCATGCTCTTGAATAAAGATGAAATTTAAGTTTTATATTATTTGGCACTCCATTTGTTTGGACTGTGTGAGTCAAGTACTGCAACGAGCAGGACAGTTAGGATAAGGTAAGGCGCATGTCTTTCAAAAGAGTTTTCAGACATTTCCTTCCCGATGAAACAGTCGCAGGAAGCAGTATTCTCTGAGATTTGTCTGGTACAATAGCGTTAGCCTGATAGTTTTTGCTTGCTAATATGGTGTTTGCATTATAAATAAATATACAAATAATGAATGTTTGAGTTCAATGGTACGTGGGACTCCCTCACACATAAAGGTGGTTCTGTCTTCTTTTCTTGGCTTTGATGTGGTGGTGGTGATGATGTGTTCTTGCCTCACCTCTGTAAGGGAAGCTCTATTTGCTTTACTGCTCAGAAGACTCAAATACTGTTCCGGGAAGCCTTAACCTAAATGTGAAAGTGTGTCATCACTTTAGAAGTGTATCATGCGCTGCAATATTTCCAAAACAGTTATCTCCATTAGTGCTTTTGTTCCCCACCATGGACTGGAAAAGAGAGTTGTTTAGATTCAGGGCTCATCCACACGGAAACAGGTTTAGGAGTATCCGTCAAAGTTTTGTTTCGTGTAGGCATTTTGTCCACACGAAACCGGCATTTTCAGAGCCCGAAACCACTACTTTTTGAAAATGGATCCCAAAGTGGCTAAATCTGAAAATGTCAGGTTTGTTTTTTGTGTGGACAAGCAATACGAAACTTTTCTGAAACAATGTCATAGCCCTGCCTCTGTAACCTCAGCCACTCACAATGAATGATGTCGTTAACTGTGTAATTTAGCATACTTTATTTTTTTTTTCTTGGTGGATCCTTAATGGCATTTGTTTTTGTCACTAGCAGAGTGCTGAAGAGATGAAGAATGGCTGTGGTAAACGCTGGGGCCACTGTTATGCTAATGAAATAATTGCAGAAAAGACTTTCAGCTTTTAAAATAAGTTATTCTCCTTGTTGATGGCAGGACAAAGCGGCGGCTTCCTCAGGCTGAGAAATGCACCCGGTGCAAACATTGAAGGATGTCTTTATTTTTTCACAATGTATTTCCACAATAAGGAATTAAAAGTATTTCCAGACGTAGCATTCCAAAACAAGGGCGTCTTATGTGGATAACAGTTTTTGGCTGCAGTGATGAATCTGGGTGAAAGGATGCAACAGGTCAGATTAAAAGACTTCATACAGTAGTGTTCAGAATAATAATGGTGCTATGTGACCAAAAAGATTAATCCAGGTTTTGAGTATATTTCTTATTGTTACATGGGAAACAAGCTACCAGTAGATTCTCACAAATCCAACAAGACCAAGTATTCATGATATGCACACTCTTAAGGCTATGAAATTGGCCTATTAATAAAAAAAAGTAGAAAAGGGGGTGTTCACAATAATAGTAGCATCTGCTGTTGATGCTACAAACTCAAAACTATTATGTTCAGACTGCTTTTTTAGCAATCCTGTGAATCACTAAACTAGTATTTAGTTGTATAACCACAGTTTTTCATGATTTCTTAACATCTGCGAGGCATTAATTTTGTTGGTTTGGAACCAACATTTTGCTCATTTACTAGTGTGTCTGGGGTCATGTCTTGTTGAAACACCCATTTCAAGGGCATGTCTTCTTCAGCATAAGGCAACATGACCTCGTCAAGTATTTTGACATATCCAAACTGATCCATGATACCTGGTATGCGATATATAGGCCCAACACCATAGTAGGAGAAACATGCCCATATCATGATGCTTGCACCACCATGCTTCACTGTCTTCACTGTGAACTGTGGCTAGAATTCAGAGTTTGGAGGTTGTCTCACAAACTGTCTGCGGTCCTTGGACCCAAAAAGAACAATTTTACTCTCATCAGTCCACAAACTATTCCTCCATTTCTCTTTAGGCTAGTTGATGTGTTCTTTGGCAAATTGTAACCTCTTCTGCACATGTCTTTTATTTAACAGAGGGACTTTGCAGGGGATTCTTGCAAATAAATGAGCTTCACACAGGTGTCTTCTAACTGTCACAGCACTTACAGGTAACTCCAGACTGTCTTTGATCATCCTGGAGCTGATCAATGGGTGAGCCTTTGCCATTCTGGTTATTCTTCTATCCATTTTGATGACTGTTTTCCCATTTTCTTCCACTCGTCTGTTTTTTTTTTTTTTTTTTTTTTTGTCCATTTTAAAGCTATTGGAGATCATTGTAGCTGAACAGCGTATAACTTTTTGCACCTGCGTATAAGTTTTCCCTTCTCCAATCAACTTTTTAATCAAACTACACTGTTCTTCTGAACAATGTCTTGAACGTCCCATTTTCCTCAGGCTTTCAAAGAGAAAAGCATGTTCAACAGGTGCTGGCTTCATCCTTAAATAGGGGACACCTGTTTGTTCCACAAAATTGATGAACTCACTGACTGAATGCCACACTACTATTATTGTGAACACCCCCTTTTCTACTTTTTTACTAATAGCCCAATTTCATAGCCTTAAGAGTGTGCATATCATGAATGCTTGGTCTTGTTGGATTTGTGAGAATCTACTGAATCTACTGGTAGCTTGTTTCCCATGTAACAATAAGAAATATACTCAAAACCTGGATTAATCTTTTTAGTCACATAGCACTACTATTATTCTGAACACTACTGTATTTCTGCTGTGTGCTGCTTTGTAAAGTTATAGTTTCTGCTGCTATGTTGATTAGGTCCTTACACCAGTTATGTCCGTGCTCCACGTAGTCTCTTTTTTTCTTTTTTTTTTATGTGGAAGTGATACAGCACTACATACTGGCCTGGCATTTGTACTACAGCATTATTTGTTTTGTGTGGATGGAGATTCTTGAAACTGTACCGTTTTTACGTAACATTTTTTTGAAAACTGCAAAGAAAAAGATCTTGCAGGGACCTCAGTTTGCACTTCAGTTCACTCATTTGTTGTTTTCATCATAAAAGATGAGGTACAACATAAACTACCAAAGAGTTAGATGGAATTTGCCTGGTTTTCCCAGTCCTGTACTGTGTTTGAATATTTCAGATAAGCTTGTGTGCACATTTTGCTAGTTTTTCCCCTTTCATAGGCTTGTCCGGGCAGATGACATCTCTGCCAGTTGCAGCTCATACAGTGGGGGTAAAGAGTATTTAGTCAGCCCCTGATTGTGCAAGTTCTCCTACTTAAAAAGATGAGAGAGGTCTGTAATTTTCAACATAGGTACACTTCAACTATGAGAGAGAAAATGAGGGAACAGAAATCCAGAAAATCACATTGTAGGATTTTTAAAGAATTTAATTGTAAACCATGGTGGAAAATAAGTATTTGGTCACCCACAAACAAGTTTTCTGGCTCTCACGGACCTGTAACTACTTCTTTAAACTCTTCTGTCCTCCACCTGCTACCTGTATTAATGGCACCTGTTTGAACTCATTATCTGTTTAAACGATACCTGTCCACGGCCTCAAACAGTCAGACTCCAAACTCAACCATGGCCAAGACCAAAGAGCTGTCGAAGGACACCAGAAAGAAAATTGTAGATGTGCACCAGGCTGGGAAGAGTGAATGTACAATAGCCAAACAGGTTGGTGTGAATAAATCAACTGTGGGAGCAATTGTAAGAAAATGGAAGACATACAAGACCGTTGATAATCTACTCGATCTGGGTCTCCACGCAAGATGTCATCCTATGGGGTCAAAATGATCATGAGAACGGTGAGCAAAAATCCCAGAACTACACGGAGGGACCTGATGAATGACCTGCAGAGAACTGGGACCAAAGTAACAAAGGCTACACACTACGCAGAGAGGGACTCAAATCCTGCAGTGCCAGGCGTGTCCCACTGCTTAAGCCAGTACATGTCCAGGCCCGTCTGAAGTTTACCAAAGAGCATATGGATAATCCAGAAGAGGATTGAGAGAATATCATGTGGTCAAATGAAACCAAAATAGAAAACTGAACTCATGATGTTTGGAGGAAGAAGAATGCTGAGTTGCATCCCAAGAACACCATACCTACTGTGAAGCATGTGGGTGAAAACATGCTTTGGGGCTGTTTTTCTTCAAAGGGTATAGGACAACTGATCCGTGTTAAGGGAAGAATGAACGTTGCCATGTATCGTGAGATTTTAAGCCACAACCTCCTTCCATCAGTGAGAGCATTGAAGATGCAACATGGCTGGGTCTTCCAGCATGACAATGATCCCAAGCACACCGGAGTGGCTCTGTAAAAAGCATTTCAAAGTCCTGGAGTGGCCAAGTCAGTCTCCAGACCTCAACCCCATAGAAAATTTGTTGAGGGAGTTGAAAGTCCGTGTTGCCCAGCGACAGCCCCAAAACATCACTGCTCTAGAGGATATCTGCATGGAGGAATGGACCAAAATACCAGCTACAGTGTGTTCAAACCTGGTGAAGACTTACATGAAACGTTTGACCTCTGTCACTGCCAACAAAGATTATGTTACAAAGTACTGAGTTGAACTTTTATTATTGACCAAATACTTATTGTCCACCACAATTTACAAATTTAAAAAATCCTACAATGTGATTTCCTGGATATTTTTTTTTCATTTTGTCTCAGTTGAAGTGTACCTATGATGAAAATTACAGACCTCTCTCATATTTCTAAGTAGGAGAACTTGCACAATCAGGGACTGACTAAAAACTTTTTTGCCCCACTGTAACTGTAACACCTGTGCTTCTGAACATCACTACACCAACATAAGTTGTATCCACAGCACCGAATTTTATGAAAAGGTTAGTTAGTAATACCACAAATATGTAACCAATAAATAATACATAGAAGCAACTAGTTTTGGCATCTGGGGTCTTCCAGGCATATCCAACTGGGAGGAGGAGGAGGACACGTTGGAGAAATTATAGTTCCCAACTTGAAAATGCCTTGGGATCCCCGGGGAAGAGTTATCACTTTGTGACCTTGAAGATGGCTCTCTAATAAAAAAAAAAAAAACTGGTTGCATTCAGTATATTACTCGTCGTGCAACATGAGCGAGTTGTCATTTTGTTTAAGATGTGTAAACGAACTGAATGATGAATCACTGTCCTTCAGTGTTTGTCCTCTTGCTCAGGTAATCTTCTTCTGAAAAACGTCTATGCATTCTGACTAGAGCTGCACCAAATAAGCAATTATCTAGGGATGAGAGTTTTCTGGGTATTCCTGGATTTCTTTTTTGTTGTTGGCGTTTGTTTTTTCTCTGGATTCACACATTTTCCTGGAAAATAGAAACCAGTCATCCATTTCTGATAGTGGTGTAACAGATCACTGCTGATCCATGATCCACATGGTCCATCCTTGCTACTTTACACATTCCTGAACTGCAGATTAATTGTGGAGTTGACACATGTGATTTTGTGTCATGGTGACTTGTTTTTAAGCCTCCTGTTATGTTCACCCTTCTCCCCTTACTTTAGTGCTCCTGGTCAAATTTGACCGGTCTGTTTTAACTGCTCTTAAATTCACACAAAAACCATTAATCACCACCAATTTTTTTTTTACTTAACACTTTTTTTTTTAGCTGTGAACAATGTCTGAGTAGTGGTTAGCATGAATAACTGCAGTGAAAATACAAATAGGCACTGAAAATGTATTCCAAAATGAACATGAAATGTAAAAAAAAAGAAATGGAAAACCAGAGACCAAAGTCAACATGTAGTTGTGTTCTTGTGAATTCATGAATGAGTGGTATTTTTCAATTTAGTTTCATTTATGTAGTGCCAAATCACAACAAAATTGCCTCAAGGTGCTTCACATATGTAAGGTCTAACCTTACCAACCCCCAAAGCAAGCACACAGGCGACAGTGGTAAGGAAAAACTCCCACTGATGATTTGAGGAAGAAACCTCCAGCAGACCAGATTCAAAGGGGTGACCCTCTGCTTGGACCATGCTACCGGCACAATTTACAAAACGAATATACAGGAAATTTTGCTGGTGCACAGGATGGGAGGGTTGCAGAAGTAGACACCACTCAGGCATTTGACAGAGGTCAGAGTGGGCCTGGCAAACATATGCATCATATTTGCATCATCTCAGGCTTGTTTTGTTGTCTGTTGGGTCACAGAGCTCAGTGCTTCCTTTTCTGCCCCTGTCCTTGTTGTAGAATGTGGCCATGGCAGCGGCTGGGGTTTGCACTCTCCAAACCAGACTGGTAGAGGCTGGTGTTCACTGAAGGTGCTGGTGCCGTTGAATTAAGGAGTCACCAAAGCTTTCCCCTGCTCTGCCAGGAAGAGTCTCCTCTTGAAACAGTTCCCCTGATTCAAGGTTGAGTCAATCGCTGTCCTCACCACATAAGGGTTGCATGCAGAAACATCGAGGATATTGTGGAACACTGCCACAGGCCAGTGGGCTGTCATTCTCTTGCAGGTGTATGTACCAGTAAGCTGCAGCGAAAGGAACAATAAGAAAGAGATTGGAAACAATAATGAATCTGTCCTACACATAATGCTATTAGTGGAGCGGTTAAGGCAGAAATCGTTCAGTTTTTGAAGAAAGCATGAAACTTGGCACAGTGATACTATAGGACCTAGGATCATGAAAAAAATAGACCCCAAAAAATAACACCCCCTGGTGGCTGCAATATTGGATTAAAAAATGGCCATTATTTTCAACATATTTGCCATTTACTTTCAAATTAAGGCAGATAAAAGCACAATTCCAAAATATTTACCCATGTTTTTGTGGTGAGGGAATTCAATGGACTCATTTTCACCTTTGTGAGATGGAGGCCATATTGGATTCCACGATGGCCACCATTAAAATGAAGATTATGAAAAATCAGTCCTCTGTAAAGATGGAAGCGTAATTGTAAAAGTTACCCATAAGTAATGAGTCCAATTAACCTATTGCATTAATTGCCTGATGCTGGCCATATTAGATTCCAAAATGGCTGCAATTAAAATTAAGTATTGATTATCTCTGCTATTTTAGTGACAAATTCAAAATTCAAGCCTCAGGCCTTTGTATCTATGAAGTAGTGATTGCAATAGTTTCATTCACAGTTCATCTACTAGATGTTTGTCATACTGGATTTCAAGATGGCTGCCATATTTTGCTCTATTGTCAAAATGTTTTTCTTCTATTTTTCCATGCATCCTACTTAGCATACAGTGCCATATATGTTGAGTATACATTAGAGAATTACCTTTCAAATTAAGTAACTGGTAATAAAGATCTATGTTTAAATCCTGGAGGCAGAAATCTAGTTCAAACATGTCCATGCACCATGGCAACTTTAAAGGTAAAATAGATGGGTGGGCTGCTAAATGAATATAAACAAGGCCAAAAGATATGGTTCGTATTAGCCATATCCAGCTAATGCCAGTTCCACATTTCAGTTGAATTATTTTAGCCATAGTGGAATAATCTGTATCGCTCCTGGGATACTTCATTATAAAGTGTGTTATTTACAAGGAATTACCTGCGCAAACTGATATTATTGACCCAAATTTATAAAAAAAGTAATAATAAAGATTATAACAACCAGCTGACTTATTATAATTAAACGTGTAGATCTGTAACAGAACAAAACAGATTATTTAAAAAGCACAATGCAAAAACTGGAGATTTTTATGCTATCTTTGTTACAGCAAACTTGAATATTCAAAATTTTGTTTTGTTTTCAAACAATGATTTAAAGTTGCATCAGTAAATGTTTAGTGCTTTAAAAACATATATGAACATTTTCGTCCATTTCAAATAGCCCAAGTGTGGGGAAGTCTTACCCAGATGGCCAAATGTCCAGCAAGTTTATAATTAAAAGTTGCCCTGCTGGCATGTGTCTGATCAATGTCAGAAGCTTATCCATCGTAGCACTCCCCATTGCATTTGCACAGCTGGGTGCAAGTATTTTTAGTTTTGAATGTCTTAAAACATTTGCAGTTGCCTGTGCAAGCCTTTGTGCAGCCGCATGCAACAAGCTCCATGCATGCCTTCTCAGCGACTGGTAATGTGGTCCAAAATGGTTGATAACCTCCATTTGCAGATTTTTGCCAACCCCAGTCTGTTGGTTGTGGGAGTTTTGGCTGAAGATGCAAACATTGACCCCAGATGTAACCTGCCTGAAAGACTGATCTCCTGATGTGCTCCTCCTCTCTCTCTCCTGATGTGCCATAGCATCCATATAGGTGTTTTTATTATTACATAACACTGGTATAATATTGAGGTTGACTTTCATTTATATTTACTGATTTTAGAACCAAAATACTAAACTTTGATCAACTTCTTTCCCTGCATTACTGTCATTTTTAAGAAAAGCAAAGAAAAGTAAAACACAAGGCAGCCATCTTGAAATCCAATATGGCTGCTATATGACTAGATTCAGAACTTCATTGAAATATACCCTGATATTGAAAACGGTGATAGATGCTGTAATTACTGTCCTTTGCATATCATAAATTGAAATAATATTACAAATTGGTCAATTTCAGTGGCCATTTTAAAATTCAATATGGCAACCACCAGGGGGTGCAATTTTTTGGGGTCTATTTTTTTTTTCATGGTCCTTAGGTCCCATAGTATCCCTGTGCAAAGTTTCATGCTTTCTTCAAAACTGAACGATTCTTGTGAAAAGTTGGCCTTAACCGCTCTACTGTATGATTCACATAAATGAAAAAGGAAATAAAATGCATCATGGATTATAAATTACCTTATCAAGGCAGTCAACTCCTCCTTTGTTCCTGTTGTAGTCCTGGATCATAAGGGGCTTCCTGTCCTCTGTGGTGCTGACAGTGGTATCTTTGTGTAGCGTGCTCATCAGGATGACATTTCTATTTTTCTTGGGAGCATATGACACAAAAGTATGTGTGTCAGTGAAAGAAAATTTTGATGAGTGCCTCTTTTCCTTTGGTTGATAGCAGTGCAGGAGGAAGTTCAGGCTTGTTCTTCCTCACTGTCCCTACCATGGTATGCTTTCATTTCAGCAGCTCCTGACCAAGAGCATATGATGTGAAGAAGTTGTCACATGTGGCGTTATGCCCTTGGAGACTGGTTGTCATGTCCAGCACAACACGCTTTTTTTTTTTTTTCTTCTTTCTCTCAACGCTTCCAGTACACTGCTTTACACTTTACATAAATCCTGCATGATGCTGGCAGAGAGCGTGGCTCTTTTAGAGCGCTGTGTCTGTAAGCTAGAACAGCTTCTTAACTCAGTGGGGTTAGATGTTACAAGCAGTCCAGATGAGGTTGATGTTGGCCGCCTAGCGTGCCCATAAGAAACACTGGGCTGTAGTGATAGGGGACTCTGTCACCTGCAAAGTCATGTTACGAATGCCGGCTGACATTAAATGTATTCCTGGCACCAGAGCTCCTGACATTGCCTCGAATCTTAGGGTGCTGATGCTGCAGAAGGGTAGACAGACAAAGGAACATGACACTAGATACAGTCACATAGTTATTCACGTCAGCGTCAATGATGTCAAGATGAAGCACTCCAAGGTCCCAAAAATGGACACAGAAAGGACTTGTGACCTTGCTAGAAAGATGTGTCGGCATCAGTTAATAATCTTTGGTCCCCTCCCCTCATGGGGTAATGATGAGGAGTTATCAGGCTGACATTGTTAAATAGGTGGCTGGGGCAATTTTGTAGACAGCAAGGCTTTAGTTTTATTGATAACTGGTGCTTTGTTATGGGGCCGTGGAGGCTTGCTGATGCCTTCAGCCTACTGGGGAAGGCATTGTCATCTTGTCTGCGTACATAGATCAAGCTCTACAGGGAGGGTAACATTAGAACTTTACAGCAGGTGAGTAGAGACCCTGCAAGGTTTATGACGTGGATGTGGATTCTATTAGCTTAGCGAGGAAATTAGTGCAGAAAATCCACTATGGTGATAATGCAGTTTATGTGTCAGGGAGGAAAATGCGTCAAGTTGAGACTGTGGCCTGATTCCGCAGACGTTTCCATAAGAACCATAGAGGGATATGCTTTCTAAATTTAATACCATTACTACATTGGATGATGTGGAAATTGAAGATGGCCCATTGGCTGTTCCAGCAATATCAAATATTTTGTGTCTGCTACCTACAACCCACGTGGAATGTCTCAAACCTAGACCTACTTCGAGGCATCTTATATATGTGACTCTGGAACCACCCCTAAACCCAAACAGTTCAACTGTCAGCCCCACTGAGGTCCTTAGCCTGGGTCTCAATTACATGAGATCATTGTCCTCAAAATTATTGCTGATTAATGATCTAATTATGGATCATCACTTAGATATGGTTGGGTTTGTGAAACCTGGCTTAAACCTACAGCTGTCCTCCCCTTAAATGAGGCCTGCCCACTGGCATGCACATTTAGTCACGTCCCTCGTGATGCGAAGCAAGGTGGGGCTGTTGCTCTTACTTATAAATTTAGGTTTAGTTTATTAGCTGTTGGGGGTCACAAATATAACTCGTTTGAACATCCGATTTTCTGCTCTGCCCATGATGCTACGTATTGCCAAGGTTAGAAGAATAAAAATCAGCCGTATTATGTCGTATGTCACTGTATATAGGCCCCCTGGCCCATACTCTGAATTCTTAGATGAATTTGGCGAGTTCAGCTCTAACTTGTCGACTAGTGCAGATAACATTCTGATTATTGGTGACTTCAACATTTACATAAATAAGCCTTCTGATTCCCTCTGCAAATCATTTATAGAAATTGTGGATGCATTAGGATTTCAGCAATGCATTCGAGACTCGACGCATATTAGTGGATATACCCTGGATTTGGTTCACGCATGTGGTATTGCTATCACAAATATTGACATCATGCCTCTTGCATCGGTGAACTCTGATCACTCACTTCTTAGGTTTACAGTTTCGCTGCCGTGTTTAGTGAAACCTTATTCATCACTGCAGTGATGCATCAACTCCTCAACTACGACTGAACTTGAAGCTAGACTGCCTGATATCTTAGCTTCACATTTGGAAAATGCCCAATCAGGAGACAGCCTTGTGGATAGTTTAAACTTCGTGCTCAAAACTGCACTCGACATGATTGCACTACCTATAATAAAACCACACACCCCCAAAACACAATCACCTTGGTTCAGTGATTATTTGTGTGACCTCAAGCATAAGGCTAGAGGTCTAGAACGGAAATGGCGTAGTTCAAAATTAAACGTATTCCACCTTGTGTGGCGTGATGCCATCTTGGACTATAAGCATGCAGTACTGGCTACAAAGCAGCCCTATTAGTCTGATTTTATCAGCAAAAACAAGGATAACTCAAAGTTCTTGTTTGACGGTGGCAACACTTATTCATGGACAACCACCTACCTGTAAGTCGCTCTCCTTTTACAGCACAAGATTTCTTGGATTGCTTCGAGAAGAAAATAGATGACATTAGGTTAAAAATATCCTAGCATGCCTTAGCCCAGCCACTACAGCCTGCTATTGAGGTGGGTGCCATTACTGAGGTATTACCTAGATTTACAGAATTTGATGGTATCTCACTAGGCGCGCTGACGAAACTCGTAACATCAACAAAAAGCACAACCTGCTTATTTGATCCCATACCAACAAACCTGTTTAAGGACCTGTGGCCTATTCTTGGGCTAACTGTGCTGGAAATTATTGATCTCTCATTAACCTCTGGATCCGTTCCTACATGTTTCAAATCTGCAGTGATTAAAGCATTACTTAAGAAATTTAATCTTGACCCTAGTGTATTGGAAAAACTATATGCCAATATCTATAATTTTGCTCTAAAATTCTGGAAAAACTGGTTTCACAACAGCTTGTGGACCACCTTACTCAGAATAATCTTTTTGGGCCGCTGTAGTCTGCATTTGAAAACATCATTCCACAGAGACAGCTCTCACGAAAGTGATGAATGATCTGCTTGTAATGGATTCGGACACCACTACGGTTCTGGTGCTGTTAGATCTTAGTGCTGCATTTGATGCTGTGGAACATCATATTTTACTCGATAGGCTGGAGAATCATTTTGGGATTACTGGGAATGCCCTTGCATGGTTGACATGGTACCTGACCAGTCGTTCTCACTGTGTTTAGTACAATAGCGCTACCTCTAACCTTGGTGACATGAAATTTGGGGTTTCACAGGGGTCCGTCTTAGACCGCCTGCTTTTCTCCCTTTATACAGCACCCCTTTGGCGCACATTGCAGCGTTTTTGGATTACCTTTCATTGCTATGCTGATGATGTTCAGTTGTACATGTTGATAACTGCTGGTAATCTCATCCACATAAAATACTTAGATTGTCTTGCATCAGTGAAAAACTGGGTGTTTAGCAATTTCCTGCTTTTAAATGCTAAGACTGAAATGATGGTTCTTGGTCCAGTGAGACATCTGCATCAATTTGACTAGCTAACGCTTAGCATAGGCTCATGTGTTACATCACACTGACAAAGTGAGGAACTTTGGGGTAATTTTTGATCCTACATTGTCCTTTGACCTCCACATGAGAGACATTACAAGGACTGCTTTCTTCCACCTGCGAAATATAGCGAGGATTTGTCCCATCCTGTCCATGGCTGATGCTGATACCCTGATTCATGTATCAGTATTCATCGCTCCTCGATTGGACTACTGCAGTGTTCTGTTTTCTGGTTTACCGCAGTCCAGCATTAGGGGCCTCCAATTGGTTCAAAATGCCGCTGCCAGACATTTGACAGGAAGCAGAAAGTTTTACCACATTGCACCCATTTTGGTATCTCTTCACTGGCTTTTCTGTCCCTGTGAGATCAGATTTTAAGGTTCTGCTACCTACCTATAAAATTGTCCATGAACTGGCACCTCCCTACTTAGCTGATCTACTTAAACCCTATGTACCGGCCCAGGCT
This sequence comes from Thalassophryne amazonica, assembly GCF_902500255.1. NCBI lineage: Eukaryota > Metazoa > Chordata > Actinopteri > Batrachoidiformes > Batrachoididae > Thalassophryne > Thalassophryne amazonica. The sequence goes on along the minus strand of NC_047103.1, from coordinate 43,129,757 downwards.
TTGCGTTGTCAGGGTGCAGGACTACTTTGTCCCTAGGGTGAATAAGAAGTCTGTGGGTCACAGAGCTTTCTCTTATCATGCCCCTGTTCTGTGGAATGATCTCCCTGCATCAATAAAACAGTCAGATTCTGTTGAGACTTTCAAGTCCAGACTTAAGATGCACTTAATTTCCCTTTCATATGGCTAGCATACTGGCATAGTATGTTACTATGGTTTTTACCCTTTTAAATTCATTTTATTAGTAAACGGAGCGGGTCCCGGCCTCAATTTTATCTAACGTCTGGGTCTTTTCGTGAAGCTGAGGGCTGGTGGCCAGTGCCAGCGATCACCTTAGTATTTCTTCTGTTTTTTGTTGCTTAATGCTGACAAATTATACTGTATTTGTTGTTTTTCTGATTTTTTTTTTTTTTTTTTTCTCTCTCTCTCTTCTCTCCCCCCCCTCCCCGGGTCACCCATTTGAGTCTAGTCTGCTTGAGGTTTCTTCCTCAAATCATCAGAGGGAGTTTTTCCTTACAACTGTTGCCTGTGTGCTTGCGCTGGGGGTTGGTAAAGTTTGACCTTACTTGTGTGAAGCACCTTGAGGCAACTTTGTTGTGATTTGGCGCTATATAAATGAAAATAAATTGAGAATTGAAAAATATTATTCATAAAAGTTGAAATTGAGAAGATGTACAGGGCATTCACGTCCTTTACTGGTGGTGCATCATCCAGGAATATGCCTGTATGTTTCCCCTTCAGGTGTTTGTGCATAGCACTGGTAGAGTCGGACTCTGCTGCCGCCACCATTATATCATTATTATTATTATTATTATTATATTCATTTAATAGATTCCGTTGACAATTTGCAGTAGCCTGAGGCCAAGCTGGAGAAGAGAGATTGATGTTGCGTGTTGCCCCAAAGTGTGTGGGTTGGTCTGTGTGTTGCTGTGGGGGTGTGCTTTTGTTGTACAGCAGAGCACTGACATTTCTAACAGCTTTCCTACTCCCATGGCATCATTGATCAAATAACTTAAACAGCTCCACAAATGATACAGATTCACTCCCACAAAAGTTCTAAACCGCCAGTGTCCTTGCTTTCACAGTAGAAGGTTCCTGTCTTAAAACTCACCCTCCTCCATTTCATAAGAAGTTGGCGTCAGAAGGGACATCCGGTGTAAAACTTGTGCTAATCCAACATGTACAACCCCTGGCAAAAATTATGGAATCACCGGCCTTGGAGGATGTTCATTCAGTTGTTTAATTTTGTAGAAAAAAAGCAGATCAGACATGACACAAAACTAAAGTCATTTCAAATGGCAACTTTCTGCCTTTAAGAAACACTATAAGAAATCAGGAAAAAAAATTGTGGCAGTCAGTAACGGTTACTTTTTAGACCAAGCAGAGGGAAAAAAAATATGGAATCACTCAATTCTGAGGAAAAAATTATGGAATCATGAAACAAAAGAACGCTCCAACACATCGCTAGTATTTTGTTGCACCACCTCTGGCTTTTATAACAGCTTGCAGTCTCTGAGGCATGGACTTAATGAGTGACAAACAGTACTCTTCATCAATCTGGCTCCAACTTTCTCTGATTGCTGTTGCCAGATCAGTTTTGCAGGTTGGAGCCTTGTCATGGACCATTTTCTTCAACTTCCACCAAAGATTTTCAATTGGATTAAGATCCGGACTATTTGCAGGCCATGACATTGACCCTATGTGTCTTTTTGCAAATGAATGTTTTCACAGTTTTTGCTCTATGGCAAGATGCATTATCATCTTGAAAAATGATTTCATCATCCCCAAACATCCTTTCAATTGATGGGATAAGAAAAGTGTCCAAAATATCAACGTAAACTTGTGCATTTATTGATGATGTAATGACAGCCATCTCCCCAGTGCCTTTACCTGACATGCAGCCCCATATCATCAATGACTGTGGAAATTTACATGTTCTCTTCAGGCAGTCATCTTTATAAATCTCATTGGAACGGCACCAAACAAAAGTTCCAGCATCATCACCTTGCCCAATGCAGATTCGAGATTCATCACTGAATATGACTTTCATCCAGTCATCCACAGTCCACGATTGCTTTCCTTAGCCCATTGTAACCTTGTTTTTTTCTGTTTAGGTGTTAATGATGGCTTTCGTTTAGCTTTTCTGTATGTAAATCCATTTCCTTTAGGCGGTTTCTTACAGTTCGGTCACAGACGTTGACTCCAGTTTCCTCCCATTCGTTCCTCATTTGTTTTGTTGTGCATTTTCGATGTTTGAGACATATTGCTTTAAGTTTTCTGTCTTGACGCTTTGATGTCTTCCTTGGTCTACCAGTATGTTTGCCTTTAACAACCTTCCCATGTTGTTTGTATTTGGCCCAGAGTTTAGACACAGCTGACTGTGAACAACCAACATCTTTTGCAACATTGCGTGATGATTTAGCCTCTTTTAAGAGTTTGATAATCCTCTCCTTTGTTTCAATTGACATCTCTCATGTTGGAGCCATGATTCATGTCAGTCCACTTGGTGCAACAGCTCTCCAAGGTGTAATCACTCCTTTTTAGATGCAGACTAACGAGCAGATCTGATTTGATGCAGGTGTTAGTTTTGGGGATGAAAATTTACAGGGTGATTCCATAATTTATTCCTCAGAATTGAGTGAGTCCATATTTTTTCCCTCTGCTTGGTCTAAAAAAGTAACCGTTACTGACTGCCACAATTTTTTTTCCTGATTTCTTATAGTGTTTCTTAAAGCCAGAAAGCTGCCATTTGAAATGACTTTAGTTTTGTGTCATGTCTGTGATCTGCTTTTTTTCTACAAAATTAAACAACTGAATGAACATCCGCCAAGGCCGGTGATTCCATAATTTTTGCCAGGGGTTGTAGTTCCATATCCGATCTGCAGGAGTGACCCCAAACACCAAGGGAGAATATGAAAGAACTTGGTCCCAAATTATTGTTAAGGGAATCACAGAATGCACGCATGCTATCGTGTGTGTTGATTTGTAAGAAGATTTGACAGTTTTTAATTTGGAATAGTTTTTTCCCCTTATTTCTTGGTTCTTTTGTGTGTGGGTGAGTTGCTGGAGAAGCAGCTTGATGACCACAGAGATATTTTATGTGGGAGGAGGAAAAAAAAAAAAAAAATAAATAAAATAAAATCCTGGGTGTGGAGTGGTGTCATCTTGAGGGAGAAAGGGGAGGGAAAAAAAATGTGAGTGGATGATCTGTCTCCAGATGGCTGTTTCGGTTTCATGTTTCTTGATTTTAAGTTGCGAGACTCTACAAAGCACTACAGTCATGTGATGCTTAACCACTAACTCAGTCGGCCGCCGAGCATCCACCCAGATATGTACATTCAGGGTCAGCCCTCTCTTCCAAATCACAATGTGCTGCTAAATGTTGAGGAAACTGGTCTTTCTTTTTTCTTTCATCCCCCTCTCACCCACTTTTTTTTGGTCTGTCTGTGCTTCAACTCCCTCCTCCTCTCCTTCTCCATGAGGCCTCTGTGCTGTGCCTTCCAGAGCCAGATTGGAGGCCTCTCAGCACTCCACTCCCATTGGTTAATCCTGTTCACATGTTGATTAAGTGGGCCGCCCTGCTCCGCTATCCGCCCAGCTGTCTGGGTGTTCACATGGAATAAGGCTACAGCTGCAGTGGGAAGCGAGCACGGGCCGGGAGAGGGAGCGGGGGAGACGACGGCAAGGCAAACATGGACATGGCTAATCTTTTCAAACACTTCTTTCGTGAGTTTTCCCACTTTTGCACTCTTGTGTGGCACCTTCATTGTTTCTCCAAGTAGTGTAGCGTTCTTTCAGGGTTAACCATTTGTTTATCAGTCTTCTTTTGTCAAATTCCTCAGGTTGATTATAAGATTGTGTCCAAATGTCATATTTGGTTTAGCTGTGAAGAGGTTTTCGTATGAGCTTGCTGACACAGAGAGGGAAAAAGGCAGCGAGAGGATTTGTGAACCTTTTCATGTAGGTGCGTGAGCAGCTCAAAGACTGGGTGGATATGCTTTTGAACAAACTTCTGCTGAGCCCAAGCCTGTAATTGCAAAGGCAGTCCTACTTCAGTTTACTGTTTCTTCACGCATTTGCTTCAGTGAATGAGCCCCAACTCGATTATCGAACTGCTCTTCATCCTGATTGGGAATATCTTTAGATGTAGCCAGTCTTTTTTTTTTCCCCTTTTTTTCTCCTCCTCTTCACTCTACCCTGAAGGCAGGCGCGCGCACTCAGGGAGCCCCTCCTGCCCGCCGATCAAGGATTACAGTTGAAAGGCTGAGGGGTGCTCCTGTAGAACACTGTAGTCATTGTGCTGCGAGGAGGACGGGGTCTTCGCTGACTGAGGGGATTCGGCCGTCCATCTCCTGCACCTCGCTCAATCACAGGAATGTCATTTCCCAGGCAGCTCTGTGAAACTCTCCAGCCACGTTGCTGACACACTTTCAAAAAGGCTTTCACTATAATCTCACCTTGTAACTGTTGAGTGGGGTCTCTCTCTCTGCGTGTCCACTAGTTGGCCTTAATATTTTTGCGCAGTCACGAGTTTAACAAGGAGAGAAGTTGTTCATGACGAAAGTGGAGATGAGCTAAAAACCTTTTGCTTGTGTAAACTGAGAACTGTTCGTTTCCTCTCTGTGTGTCTCTCTCTCCACCTCCCTCCCCCTTACTCCATTTTCCTGTTTCTCAGCCTCCCAAGCAAACGGAAACTCTAATTTGAGCCACATTTCTCCCTGAACTTTGGATGAGTGAGGGGCAAAGAGGAAGCAAAAAGTTAGAAGGAAGTTGAATCATTGTGTATGTGTATGAGGGGCTTTCGGTCAATTCACGCCCTCATGTTTTTCTCTCAGAAAGCTCTGTTCACTGTCCTGGAGAACATAAGCAGAGTACAGAAGCACCATTAAGAGATTTGTCAGTCCTTAACCTCAGGGATTGATGTAAAACTATATGCATCAGCTGAAGTTTTCTTCTGTACTTTTTCCTATTTTACTTATTTTGATCAAAATAATGTAGACTAAAGGATTATTAACTGAGCATGAGATCTGTACGGGAAAATATCAGACTGAGGACTTGATGACACAAAGACAGAGGCCTGATAAAGACCGAGCAGGCGAGGTTAATAATTAATTTGTTATATATCGCTGTTCCGAGCTGTGCTTTCATCTTGTTGGTCTTAAGTTTGCATGTCCACTTCAAGCTTGTCTACTTTTAATTCCTCCAATTCAAACTCATCAGTGGAATAAAATTCGTTGCAGGCATGGTCCTTTTTGTTGCTCATAATTTTTTTGTTCGCTTTTTGCTTTGTTTTATTTCACACCCTGAAAATTGTAAACGAAGTTGCAAATCTGATACGCAATCCAGACTGATTGTCATGGTAACGGTCTATGTGAAAATATCAGACCGGAAATCAGCCAGTCAGAGCGCGTGTAGTGTGGTAGCCATATAATAAAGTATTATTGACTTGCCGTGAGGTCTGTATGGGGAAATATCAGCCTGACGTGTTGTCAGTAGGGACCGAGCAAAGCGAGCGCCATGCGAAAAACACGGATGTCTGATATCCCCATACAGATCGAGCAAGTGAGGTTAATAATTTATTATATGACTCTTATATAAATAAACATGCAAACTGACAGTATCACCCAAATAGGAAAGCTGCTGACGGACCATAGTCCGACCTGTTCGTTTCACCTTCATGAAGAACTTGCTAACAGATTGTCCGTTTGTTAGCTGGTAAGCTTTCAATCTGTGCATTTTTTTTTTGATGCCATTTAGATATTTATGGAGTACGTTCATGTCCGACTTGCTTCTTCGAATTGCATTTTTAGCTTCCTGGTTTGTAAAGAAAAATACGCATTGCGAACTGATTATCATGGAAACCAGTCTGATATGGGAAAATATCAAACCGGTAATCTGCCAATCAGAGTGCACATAGTATCACAGTCATATAATAATAGAAAATATATACTGATGATTGTCAGTTGTACTTATGTCATGGATTTTGTCACTGTGAGGGGAAAAAAATATCACAGGTGTGACTTCAGATTTGAAATATCTTTGCCTTTTGGGAGTTTACATTCATGTTGCATTTGTCACACAAAGTTGAGTTGGAAAAAAGTGTACGCGTGTGTGTGTTTATTTCTATATATATAATATATATATCACCTAATTTATCCTGTTGGCAATTTTGGCCTTTCAGTCATTTCTTTGAATGCTTTCTGGGCAGGATAATTATGTAGCATATATCTCTTAGTTATTAAAACATTTTTTTAGTGCACAGCTTTTTATGTATTTTCTGCCTTCTGAAATGAACACTGCGATAGACTGGTGTCCTTTTCAGGGTGTACGCCACCTGTCTCCCTGTGACTGCTCTAATAGACCATTGTTACATTCTGAGTGTGCATGCGCAGCGGTGCATAAATGCCATAGGACTAAGCATGAACTTCCAACTCTGTTGCTGGTGTGGGCAACAAAGCATTAAATGCAGCGACAGCAGGATGGAAAATGCACTCGGACCACCGTATTACACTGAGAGACGTCTTGAAAAACTCTGCATTTATTCACAAAGTTTCCACAATAAGGAATTAAAGTCACTTCAAAACAAGGACATCTTATTTGAACACCAGTGTGTCTGTGATGATGGATCCGGATGAAAGGAGGAAGTGGCCATCTCGGCTATACGCTCCTATCCATTCTGTTTGTACCTGCTTGTATTTTTAGCGTTCACATGCTGTCCAGGTGAATTACCGCATCATTGGCTGCCAGTCAGCCAGACAGAGACCTGACTTGCATGACTGTAGATTACTGAAGGTGATCAGGAATTAGGGCGAAGTTTGTGGCGAAACTGAGAATGTGAAAGGTGATTTTTCTACAATATGACCTCTTTAATCTTATTGGATCTGAGACTTTTTAAAAATTTGTCCATTAAACATTAAAATATGGATGACAAACCATGAATTGACTGTTTTAAACAGAGCTCCTGGCTGTTAATTAACGATCATTAAACCAAACAGAACATTGTGTTAACAGCACCAACTCCCACATTAGATATTTAACAGTGACAGATATTAAAGCAAGTTAACTTTAGTTTGTGTCTTAATCTGCCTGTGTGGCAGTGCAGCGGGAAACATTAACAAGGGAGACCAAGCGTAATCCGTGCGCTGTGGATGTGCCAAAACATTTATTCCAGACGGCTTCCATGATCCGTGACACTTTTTCTCTGACCCAGCCACAAACAAACTGGTTATCAAAATCCAAGCTTTTATAGTTTTTCATGTCCTCTGAGAGGTCCAAGTGAAAATAATAATTCAGTGTCCACGCACATACCGCACAGATGAGTGGATTTCACACAGTCTTCATCACCAATTAACTTCATCATCATCTCATGGTGTGATCCTGCTTCACCGAGACATCGGAGCACAGGGACAAAGTCTGGTCAAGTTCACCTGCACACGGTGCTTTTCTTAACGTTTCTAAACACCTGAAAAACACTGAGTTGTGTTTTTTTTTTTTTTTTTTTTTTTCTTTTTCTTAATGAGTGGAGCAGTATGCTTGAATGGTTTTGATAAATGAACGGAACATTGTGTTTTTGAAGTGTTCTGCAATCTGTCTGACAACACTGCAAAATCTGCTGTTTTTCCAGCTTTCCTTCCAAACACAGTTCATCATTGTGTGTAGCAGGTTTCAATCAAGACATTATCATTCCACACAATCTGTTTTTATTGTTGTAATATTGAATGATGGCAAAAATGTGCGCTGTGTGTGTGTGTGTGTGTGTGTGTGTGTGTGTGTGTGTGTGTGTGTGTGTGTGTGTGTGTGTGTGTGTGTGCGTGTGCGTGTGCGTGGGTGGGGGGTTACAGCTGACAGTGGAAATGTTCTTTATTAAAGATTTTCTTATTGTTCAGATTGTTACATCTGGGACACGTTTAAGGGACTTTGTCCACCTTTGTTTGGGCAAGTTATGGACATTTGTCACAGGAAGTTAGCTAGTTACAGAGCCTGCATGACCACATTAAAAGGCACTGCCCCCGGCGACGTTCTACATGAGTGACTTGTGGAGTACTCGGTGTGCATGCGCCAAGCAATGTAACAGTCTATGGGTATAGAAAATGATAAATGAAAATAACAGAGGCCAAAATTATACATACTGCACACCCTGTTATTATTATTTTAGTTTGAATGTCCCTAAGCAAGTTTCACTTTGATCAGATGCTTGTGGTTGTCAACAAGATTCTGGTGTTGACAGCTATGCTGGTTGGATATTTGACCATTCTTCTTGGCAGAATTGGTAGAGTGCAGTCAGGTTCCTGATACAGAGCCAACTCTGAAGAGCAGGTCAGTTTTTTTTTTTGTTTTTTTTTTTATTTTATTTATTTATTTATTTTTTTACTTTCCTAATTTTCTGAAAAAGTTGCACTCAGGACTTTGAATGAATAAATGAATGAGTTCAGCATGCACATAAACAAAATACCAACATAAAAATCTCTTACTAACATAAATAAAAAAAAAAACAAAAGAAAATACAATAACTCAAATGATTTCCTAGTTGGAAACTAGGAAGGCAGTCCCAAAAGTTGGCCTATTTTTATGTATTCTACAACTAGTTTTGCTGTCTTTGGGGTCATTACAATGTCCTAACTGTATCTGAATTTAAGTTGTCCTGTTGAGATTTTACCACAGAATTTCTGAGGAAGTCCTCCTTAATTATTCCATCCAGTTTGAGCACTGTCCCAGTCCCACTGGTAGCTAACTCTTTATTTTATCCTCTACCAGCCAAAAGAGGTTTATGGAATTGCATTCTCTATTGTTGTCAGTCACACTTTCTTGCACACATGGTAACTTAATGTGGAATAGCATCAAGAAACCCTGATGATCCATATCCCAGCCATTCAGCAACAAAAGAGAATTCATTCTACATAAATCATAAGCCTTTATTTAAATTTTAGCAACAAAGCCAGCAACAGGCCTGACTTTTTTCCTTCTCAGTTTTGTTTGAAATACAGTATCTGATCAAAGATGTATCTCCCAATTTCTTGCCAGGTACAGGCAATTCTACAATACAGGCACAGATGTGCTTGTAGTGTACAATTTCAGCTTTAATTGAAGGGTGTTTCGTTAATGTATTTATTATTTTGGAGTCACAGCCATTTTTTTTTTTTTTTTTTTTAAGTGTCTGGTATAAGGTGTTGGATAAAACCACAACTTGTTACTGGATATGCCACCACAATATGTTGTAAAGAAATGGCCGAAATGTTAGTAATGGAAAAACAGAACCACTTTTACAGCTGCTTTTCTTTCAGCACCTTGGAGGATGGGTATGTGAACATTTCTGTCACTGAACGTGTTAACTTACATCAATCGGTAACAGTACCACACTGTTCATATGCAAGCAGACTGGTGAGGGAAGCCACCAGGTCATGACATTTACCCATTAGTGACGGGCTTCTGTGATTGGAGAACCTCTGCATAATGTAACTTTTGTGTATTACACCACCACTCACATGTTCATGGTGGAGTAGCACAGGATTTTCACACAAGAAAATATTAAATCCCATCTGAAGTTTCCCATGGGCCTTATGACAAACTGTACCTGAAATTTTGAATAGTCTAAGAAAATTCTATGTAGCACTCCACTATAAAGCTGTTGAACTGTACAGTGAGAAGTTGCACTGTGTTCAGCTTCTCCAGTCATTGCCAGATTAGGCTGTTACTACTTCAGAGTAGTTCTGGGTGTGTTTGTAGCTTTCCTCACTAGTCTCTTTATGTAATTCATTTTTTTGACAGTTGCTTACTCGAGACAGATTTTCAATTCAAAGAGCTCTGAGAAATAGTTATATTACTTAAAAATGTTTATGTTTAAGAAAATGCAGCTTTACAAGGTTAATCAAGTGATTCTAGATGTAAATTTACTTATCTGCTTTGCTCGTTCAGAGTTGGCTGGCAGTTTATAGTGAAGCGCTGGTCAGTAGTCGGCAGATACCGCTGCTCCCCTCTTTTAGCTTTTGGTGATGCAGTAGCACTTGTGGATTTGAAGTGTTTCCGAAGTACTTGAGTACTTCTTACGCAGCAAATAATAAAATCCAAATCCAAATACGGCATGTCTTTAATCGTCCAAATCCAATTGTGAATATTCACTGGTCTGCAACATCAGTTCCTTTGCAGGGCAGAAATTGCTGCAAGATAGTTTCCACTTACACTTAAGTTCAAAAGTTAACGCAGTCTGAGATTGTATCGCCTTGCCCACCTCATTAATCATGACGGACAGATGTGGGATTGTGGTTTTGGTAGCAGCCGTCTTGGCAATTTTCTGGTAGGTCAGGGCAGCGCATAATCCAAACAGCAAAAGACCTCCTACTGTAAAGGCAAATAAGAATAAATCCTCATCGTCTTCCACGGAGAATGGTGCCAAGCACGCAATGCACCACTTCTCCCGGGCGTGGAGATCATAGCCCGCAGGATAGGTTCCTTCTGGGCATGCGGGGTCCCCCAGCCCTGATTTCTTGTTGAAAAAAATGGTGTCAATAGCATTGAGAGACCAGCTGAGCAATTCCATGGTTATTCCAAATATAGTTCGAAGAATACACAGTCTGGTAAAGTTGGGACTTTTGAAGGTTGGGGCAAAGATGGAGAAAAACACAGGAGGAGAGAGGAGGCGATGTGACCGACCTCGCCGGAGTCCCAAGCAACTATATTATAATAAAGAATTATGAAAAGCACATCTTGTCACAGGATGTACTTTTTTTTTTCTTTTTTTTTTTTTTGACACAGCCAGATCACGAGAGATGTGCTCCCCATAGCAGAACAGCAACAAATGTTCATAAAAGGCACATTATTTTGCCAGTCTTCATATTCTGCGAATGGTGAACAAGCACATTCTTGTAACCTCTAGGTTTGGGTGGGTTTACCACACAAAAGCCGTCTTAGTCAGCCGATCTCAAAATGTTTGGTTGTCTTCCTCTTCTCAGATTAACCAATCATTCTCAGTGTATTGCATCAGATACTACTTATAAAATGCATCATGTTGAACAAAAGGTTCGCTATATTATTGTTGAGACTCTGCAGCATTCTTCACACTCCTGTCAAGTTCAAAGCATTCAAAATGTCCATAACTCCTTGAAATTCAATGTAGATTCGACTTTTAGTTAACTTGGATGTTGGAAATTTAGTTCTGACAAATGCTACATAGTTTGAATTTAGTCCAGAAATGCATATGAATATAATTAATTTAAAGTAAAGTATTAATTTTAAAAGAGGGTATTGGTTTTAACAGAAGGCAAAGGGTTTAATGGTCAAAAGACAATGTGATGTGTTCAGTCTTGTAATGAAGTTGTGAAAATCAGTATTTAAGATGGAACAAGGTTACTGCTAAGACAGCACAAGTAGAAATGTTTACGTTTGCGAGCATCCTGTGTATTTCAAGTAGCATTGGATGCAAAAAATAAAGTTGTTTTTTTTTCTCAAATATATATAATCAGCAGGCTTGGTGTCTGTGGCTCATACAGTGTTAGTATTACAGGCCTGACGGCCAGGCTAATTGAAACACCCACTAGTCTTTCTGAATAACTCAAATGGAAAATAACCCTGACAAAATAAGAGTAATGCCAAATGTCCACTCATCAATAATCATTCTGGCTTCTTCACAGTGCTCTGAGACTGTTCAAATGACGCACAGCTCAGTATTTTATTTTTTTATTTATCAATTTACCTCAGGTAAAACTAAATTCGTTGCCTCAAGGCTTTGTTTAATTCCTGTCACCAAAGTCCTATTAAAAAAAAGTCTCTATCACTCGGGGTCGACCGATTGTCAGCTGCGCCGATTTTCTGCACCGATATTCATTATTTTTGTGGACATCAGTATCGGCCATTTATACTGGCTGAGATGCCAGTTTATTTTTGCAGCGCTCCATGTTGCGACTCACTGGTCACAATGTTCCACCTCCATGCCTACATTTTTAAAAAAGTGATTGCCAGTCAGTGACTTTAGTGTTCCATGAGGCCACATCACTGTGAAATGGCAACTCAGAGAGGAGCACAGCTCAGCACTCTCTCCATTACTTTGGACAGTTGACCCCAAGTATTTGAGCTCGTACCTTAACCACCTCTGTTCCTGTAACTGCACCATTCTATCGGGCTCCTTCTCATTCACACACATGCACTCAGTCTTGCTCCCACTGAATTTTGTTCTTCTTCTCTCCAGAGTGTATCTTCACCTCTCTAGGTTAGTCTCAACCTGCTCTCTACTGTCACTACAGATCATGACGTCATCTGCAAACATCATAGTATGTGAAGACTCCTGGTTGGTCTCATCTGTCAACCTGTCCATCACCATTGCAAACAAGAAGGAACTCGGGGCCGATTCTTGACGTAATCTTACCTCCACCTTAAATTTATGTCATTTCTACTGTGCATCTCACCACTGCCACATTCTCCTTTTACATATCCTGCACCACCCTCACATACTTCTGTTAATTCGGACTTCTTCATACAATACCACAATTCTTCTCTTGGCACCCTGTCATAAACTCTAAAACCACAAGCACACAGTGCAACTCCTTCTCTGGCCTTCTCTATAAGTATACATAAAAAATAGAATATTGTAAAAAATATTTTTTCAATACATAGAATCTAAAATGTTGCATTTTTTTTTAAATTTGATATGTCCTCCTGCTCCCAAAAATAGAAAATGCACATCTCAAAATATTAGCATATTTTATTTCAAGTCACTATTTATCCAGTATGAATACCATGAATCTCTCAAATCTCATTCAGTACACACAACCACAATCATGGAGAAGACTACTGACTTGACAATTGTCCAGAAGACCCAGACACCCTCCATGGGGAGGTTAAGCCACAGAAGGCCATTGCTGAAAGCTCTGGCTGTTCAGAGTTCTGGATCAAAGCATAGTCATGGAAAGTTGACTGGAGGGGAAAAAAAAAGATGCACAAGCAACAGGGATGACCACAGCCTTGAGAAGATTGTCAAGCAGTGCAGATTCCACAACTTGGTGGAGCTTCTAAAGGAATGGACTGAGGCTGGAGTCAGTGCATCAAGACCCAACACGCAGAGATGTATCCAGCAAAAAGGGCTACATGTGTTGTATTTGTGGTGCCAAGCCACTCCTGAACCAGAGACAGTGTCAGAAGCATCTTTCCATGGAGTAAGGAGAAAAAGAACTGGACCGGTGCTCAGTAGTCCAAAGTCCTATTTTCAGATGTAAGTAAATTTGGCATTTCACTAGAAAATCAAAGTCCCAGAGTCTGGAGTAGTGGAGAGGGACGGAATTCAAGCTGCTTGAACTTCAGTGTGAAGTTTCTATAGTCAGTAATGATTTGGTGCCATGTCATCTGCTGATGATGGTCCACTGTGTTTTTATCACGTCCAACGTCAACCCAGCCATCTACTACTAGGAGGTTTTTGAGCACTTCATACTTCAATCTGCTGACAAACTTATGGAGATGCTGACTTCCATTTCCAGCAGGACTTGCCACCTGTACACAGTGCTAAAACTACTAGTAACTGGTTTGCTGACATGGTGTTACTGTACTTGATTGTCCTTGTAGACAAACCCTCATTTATTCTCTATGGGGTATTGTCAAGAGGAAGGTTAGAGACACCAGATCCAACAAACCAGAGGACCTGAAGATTTTATTTCTATTTGGAAGAAACCTCATCTGGACTTATTTGAAAGTACAGTGACAGCTCTTTTAACAACAAGAAGGAAAATTGTTTATTTTTACCTGAGGCCATCAAATATGGCCATCGGCTATTGCGAAGGCTTTGTGTCTGGCCATCCATCCGTGCTCAGCATAAGCCCAGTCCTATGACTGCCAGAGTCTTCAAATTCACAGGGAATACGTATTCTTGGGACACAGACCTTGGACTAGTTCAAAGATGGCTAACCATGACCTAATTTAGGAGGCATTTTAAGGGGTTAAAGTCACATTCCGTTTTATGTTATGCTATGACTCATGGAAATCAGTTTTTGTTTTTAGGGGCGGGGTTGACAGCCAAAGTGGCACAGTGTCGTCACTGACTGGTCTCTCTCTGGCGCTTCAAAACCGGTTTGTGTAAATATAACATGTTTCTCATATATTATGTTAAAGCTAGCGAGAAATAAACATTTCTAAAATCAAACGCTGTTTTTGGAACCTGATGACACCTCTGGAGGGATTTACAAGACATTTCATGGATGTTAGTGTGGTGATGTCACTGGCTGGTCTAGTTAGCTGCTACCTGTGCTTCGTCTGTGTGTAAATACAACCTCGTTGTCATATATTGTGTAAAAGCTGGTGAGAAACACTAAAACTAAAAAAGCTGTTTTTGTTACATCTCAGACATCAGCATGCACGCGGACATCAGCATGCATGTTAACTTCTGCTAACTCAAAGCTTACTTACGCTCTTGTCAAAACCTCACATATGCGCACATCCACACCCTCCTGCAGACGGCGTTAAAATGTTGGTTGATTAAGTTTACAACCCCTGGCAAAAATTATGGAATCACCGGCCTCGGTAACGGTTACTTTTTTAGACCAAGCAGAGGGAAAAAAATATGGAATCACTCAATTCTGAGGAAAAAATTATGGAATCATGACAAACAAAACAACGCTCCAACACATCACTAGTATTTTGTTGCACCACCTCTGGCTTTTATAACAGCTTGCAGTCTCTGAGGCATGGACTTAATGAGTGACAAACAGTACTCTTCATCAATCTGGAACTTTCTCTGATTGCTGTTGCCAGATCAGCTTTGCAGGTTGGAGCCTTGTCATGGACCATTTTCTTCAACTTCCACCAAAGATTTTCAGTTGGATTAAGATCCGGACTATTTGCAAGGAATGTTTTCAGTTTTTGCTCTATGGCAAGATGCATTGTTATCCCCAAACATCCTTTCAATTGATGGGATAAGAAAGTGTCCAAAATATCAACGTAAACTTGTACATTTATTGATGATGTAATGACAGCCATCTCCCCAGTGCCTTTACCTGACATGCAGCCCCATATCATCGACTGTGGAAATTTACATGTTCTCTTCAGGCAGTCATCTTTAGAAATCTCATTGGAATGGCACCAAACAAAGTTCCAACATCATCACCTTGCCCAATGCAGATTCGAGATTCATCACTGAATATGACTTTCATCCAGTCATCCACAGTCCATGATTGCTTTTCCTTAGCCCATTGTAACCTTGTTTTTTTTTCTGTTTAGATGTTAATGATGGCTTTCGTTTAGCTTTTCTGTATGTTAATCCCATTTCCTGTAGGCGGTTTCTTACAGTTCGGTCACAGACGTTGACTCCAGTTTCCTCCCATTCGTTACTCATTTGTTTTGTTGTGCATTTTCGATTTTTGAGACATATTGCTTTAAGTTTTCTGTCTTGATGCTTTGATGTCTTCCTTGGTCTACCAGTATGTTTGCCTTTAACAACCTTCCCATGTTGTTTGTATTTGGTCCAGAGTTTAGACACAGCTGACTGTGAACAACCAACATCTTTTGCAACATTGCGTGATGATTTACCCTCTTTTAAGAGTTTGATAATCCTCTCCTTTGTTTCAATTGACATGTCTCGTGTTGGAGCCATGATTCATGTCAGTCCACTTGGTGCAACAGCTCTCCAAGGTGTGATCACTCCTTTTTAGATGCAGACTAATGAGCAGATCTGATTTGATGCAGGTGTTAGTTTTGGGGATGAAAATTTACAGGATGATTCCATAATTTATTCCTCAGAATTGAGTGAGTCCATATTTTTTTTTTTCTCTGCTTGGTTTAAAAAAGTAACCATTACTGACTGTCACAATTTTTTTTTCCTGATTTCTTATAGTGTTTCTTAAAGCCAGAAAGTTGCCATTTGAAATGACTTTAGTTTTGTGTCATGTCTGATCTGCTTTTTTTCTACAAAATTAAACAACTGAATGAACATCCTCGGAGGCCAGTGATTCCATAATTATTGCCAGAGGTTGTATTCTTCAACATCAATATAAATCTGCAGAGGTGAATGTGTCAATGATACACTGACAACACAGTGTAAACATTTATTTTCATTGTGGACTTTGTGAAATTATCACCATGACAAGGGCTTGATTGAACATGTACAAATTGCAAATAGGCCAGTAGGATCTGTATAATTAAATAACAATAAATGTATAACTAATTCATTAATTATACACTTTGCACTGGGGTACCAATTAAACGGTAAATTCTAAAGAAGACAATGCTCACACAGCCAAGGGTATTTTAGCATTGCATTCAATATCTCACGATTCAATTCGATTCCGATTCTTGGGGTGACGATTAGATTCAGAATCGATTTTCGATTCAAAGAGCTCTGAGAAATAGTTATATTACTTAAAAATGTTTATGTTTAAGAAAATGCAGCTTTACAAGGTTAATCAAGTGATTCTAGATGTAAATTTACTTATCTGCTTTGCTCGTTCAGAGTTGGCTGGCAGTTTAGCGAAGCGCTGGTCAGTAGTCGGCAGATACCGCTGCTCCCCTCTTTTAGCTCCCGGTGATGCCGTAGCATGTGGGCTTGCGGATTTGAAGTGTTTCCGAAGTACTTGACTTTCATTTTGCGGATTTTGCGCACTGCATAAGTCATGTCAAGTAGGGCTGAAACCATTAGTCGAGTAACTTGAATAATTCGATTACAAAAAATGTTCGAGGCAAATTCTGTGCCTCGAAGCTTCGTTTAACGTTGTAGTACATATGCCAGGCCTGTGTGTGGCGCTGCAACGTCCACAGGGGAAAAAAAAACACAACAGACTGGAGCATAACAGCTAATAAAATTAGCAACGATAGCTACCGCTTTCCAGCGTGACACATAGAGTAAAATAAAGCCTTTTAAGAGATAGATGGTCCACGCCAATCAACTGAAATAGATTTACTGTGCATTTAAAGCGAAGCAGTGTGTTTGTCTAGTTTTAAAAAACACACGGTCTGCTCTACGTGGGGAGGGATGGTGGCCGGCTGCTCTCTGCACGGTGTGAGGGGCTCTCAGACCGGGCGAGTCACAGCTCTGGCCCCGGCTACATTGACAAACAGCAGAAGTCCACTCTTTCTTCTGTGTTTCCCTCAGACTCACACTGTTTGACTTTTTAATTTTTTGCTTTTTTGGGCAACACTTCACAAACACGGTGACTTAAATAAAATAATAATAATAAAAAAAACTGACTGCGAGGATGCATGTTCAACCTCCAGCTGAAATGCATCTGCTGAATTGCAGAGAAGGGGGGGGGGGGGGATCACACAGGAACCCAGTCCATCAACCTTAATTAAAAAAAAAAAAAAACTTAAAAATGGTTACATTTTACAAGTTGGAGAAAACAAAACAGAAAGCCATATCCCATCGCCATTTCAGCAAAATGCCAACACTTTGGCGCAGTGACATTGTGCCATTGCTTAAGGAGAGCCCTGGACTATCGATGTTTAAAAACGCAAAAGTACTTTTTATCCGATTACTCGATTAATTGCCAGAATAATCGATAGAATACTCGATTACTAAAATAACCCATAGCTGCAGCCCTAATGTCAAGCTCCTTCTTACTCAGCAAATAATAAAATCCAAAATGCGCCCAAACATTTGCCTTCAGCAAAGACGGTGCTGGCTGAATTAGCTCTTCGTCCGCCATGCTAAGAAGCTCATGAGTGTTTGAAGCACGTCCGGACCCCCCCCACCCCGCAGGGACGCTGTAGTACGGAAGCCGTTGCCTGACAAACAGTACACGCAGCGAGTAAGCACGAAAATGTTTTTAAAAAAATGCTTTTTAAAAATCGATTCTTGGACATTTTGGATCGATTCAGAATCGGAATAAATAAGAATCGTGATTCGGATGTGAATCGTTTTTTTTTTTCCAACACCCCTAGTAGATATAACTAAAATATGAATTTAAATCGAGTTATACGTTCACCTCACATATTATTGTCTGTTCAGTGGCTTAAGGGAGCAGTTTGCACTTGTCACAAAACATTAATTAGCTCTTAGCTTCAGATGGCTAAAGGAGTTTTGTGTTGTAAATATATAAATGATATACCACATTCATCTCACATGATCATCTGTTCAGTGACTGAAAGCAGCAGTATTTTTTTTTTCTTCTCTTGAAGAGGCATTTTTAGCAGGGGTGGTGGCTGAGTGGTTAGTGCATGGAATCATACTACTGCACACAGATTTTCAACTGTTTTCCAACTCTTTTCCATAACTTCATGCTGTGGCTGATAAACTTGAAGCATCTATAGTTGGTGCAGTTATGCGCAGTAGTGGTGGACAAGCGGTTAAGTGCACTTGGCTTCAGTGCAGAAGGCTCCCAGTTCAAAACCGTCCCTGCACATTCTCCATGTAAAATGGAGTTGCATTAGGAATGACGTATAGCATAAAACTTGTGCCAAATCAACATGCAGCCCCATCTTGGATCAGCTGTGGTGACCCATAGTCGGGAACAGTCAAAGAAACTTAAGTTTTGCACATCACCCTTGTTCTTGTTCACACTTCTTCACTCCTCACATCCTCTCACTTTCCAAGATTTTATTGAACTCTCTGGCTAGAAACTCCACTGTCATCTATCTTAAACATTTCCATGTCTCTACTGAGATGTCATCTAGACCAACTGCCTTTATAGCTGTCCTCACTTCATCCTTACTAATCTTGCGCTTCCTGATTTACTCCCTTCATATCATCCAGCCTTTTCTCTCACTCATTTTTTTCATTTATCAGCTTCTCAAAATATTCCCTCCACCTTCCCCACACACTCCTCACTTGTCAGCACATTGCCATCTGCATCCTTTATTACTCTAACCTGCTGCACATCCTTTCCAGCTCAGTCCCTTTGTCTGGCCAATTGGTACAAGTCAGTTTCAGCTTTCTTACTGTTCAACTTCTTGTCCAGTTTGCTAGCTATATGCCTTTTCCTTAGCTTTTGCCACTTCTCTTTTCACCTTACACCACATCTCCTTGTATTCCTGTCTACTTTCTTCATCTCTGATTGCCCAATTCTTTTATACCAGCCTCTTTCTCCTTATATTTTCCTGAACATCTTTGTTCCACCACCAGCTCTCCTTGTCTTCCTTCCAGTGTCCAGATGTCACACCCATTACCTTCCTAGCTGTCTCCCTCATTACATCTGCAGTACTTTTTCAGTTGTTCAAAATTGCTCCGCCTCCACTCAGTGCCTGTGTCCTCTTAAATTTCACACATTTTGTCCTTCAACTTTCACCATCTGATCCTTTGTTGAGCTCTTCCTCTTCTTCACCTCTAAAGTCATCCTACAAACCACCAATTGATGCTGTCTAGCTACACTCTCCCCTGCCACTACTTTACAATGTCCAATTTCTTTTAAATTGCATCTCCTGCAAAGAATGTAGTCCAACTGTGTGCACCTTCCTCCACTCGTATGTCACCCTGTGCTCCTCCATTTTCTTACAATAGGTGTTCAAGACAGCCGTTTCCATCCTTTGTAAAATGTACTGCCATCTGCCCTTGCACATTCCTATCCTTGGTACCATATCTACCCATTGCTTCCTCATCATGGCCATTTAAGTCCTCTCCAACCACCACTCTTTAAAGCTTGGGTACACTTCACCACCTCATCTAACTCACTCTAGAAATCTTAGATCACCTTCATCTCACAGCCTACCTGTGGGACATATGCACTCATAACATTTACCATCACCCCTTCAATTTCCAACTTCACACTCATCACTCTGTCAGACACTCGTGTAATCTCTACCATACTCTTAACATACTGTTCCTTTAAAATTACCCCAACACAGTTTTTATTCCCATCCACACCATGATACAACAACTTGAACCCAGCGCCTATTCTCCTGGCCTTCCTTCCCTTCCACTTGGTCTCGTTCTCACACAGTATGCTTACGCTTCTCCTTTCCATCATATCAGCCAACTCTCTCCCTTTTGCCAGTCATACTGCCAACATTCAAAGTCCCAACTCTCACGTCCAGCCTTCCAGTATTCCTCCTCCTCCCTCTGTCTCTGAACATGTTCTTCTCTTCTTCTTCTTGGCCCAGGCAGTAGCCCAATTTCTTCCAGAACCCTGTTGGGCAAGAGCAACGGTGGCAGCCAGTGTTAACCCGGCCTCGATCAATCCAGTATGGAATTTCAGATTATCATTTGATTATCAATTTCAGATTATCATCATTAATTTTTCTCTTTTTTACACTGGATGCCCTTCCTGATGCAACCCTACTTATTTATTCGTACTTGGAACAGGCACTCAGCGTACTGGCTGTACATCTCATGTGGCCCCTTAGGGCCCCTTCACACAAGTCTGGTCGACATCTGGTCAGTTACGGCAAAACAGTGTGAAACAGTTCATAATTAGCGCAACACAAAACATCGGGCCGATGGTCAGGCATGCATATACCTGGTGCGAGAGTTTGTGCATGCGATGGTGTCTTTCGAGCAGGAGCAGTGCCAGGTGTAGCACTTGGCACCGCTTATGTGGAAGAAATAAAGAATAAAACCAGCTGGTACGTGTGGAACCACATTGTGCCGCTTATGTGGAATAATAAAAAAAGGGAAAACAAAACACCACCCACGGGACACAAACTCACGCCTTTCAAAAGCTCTGATTACCAGTCAGTAACTTTACCACTGAGCTACGGAGCTGTTCTTTGAAAACTGCGGGAATCTGCCTCATATCAGTAAGGACATGGAAGTATTACAAAAAATTAAAATCACACACTATATAAAAACACTGCACCACACTCTGCGAATATGAAAGTGATTATCTGCAGTCTGTTATGCCAAGAATGCGACTGGCCACACATTTTCTAAGTGCCATGCGAGCGGTGTTAGATGTTCGTGCTTGTCACCTGGAATTTGGCCGGCACCTGCCGTGATAGGTTCGCACAGCGCACACTTTGTCCTTTAGGCGCTTGTTGCCAAATAGTTGTAGCAACAGGTGTATGAGGCATTGGAGGCAGGGACGACATTACACGGTTTACATACGATTCCTGTGTCATGCGCACTAAGTGTGCACTTCATCCAAACTGTTTTAATATGTAAAACTGTGAATAGCTTTGATTACATGTTTTTGGTCCAGGTTTTAACATTCAGGGACCAGAAATGAAAATAGTTTTGCTCACACAAAGATCATTATTAAAGGGGTGCATGTAGGGCAAAACTAGTTTTATCTGCCTTATACAATTTCAATTTTGTTTCATTTAATATAGTGCCAAATCACAGCAAAGCTGCTTCAAGGTGTTTCACACAAGCAAGGTCTAACCTTACCAACTCCTAGAGCAAACACACATGCGGCAGTGGTAAGGAAAAACTCCCACTGATATTGAGGAAGAAACCTTAAGCAGACCAGACTCAGTGGGGTGACTCACTGCTTAGGTCATTCTAACAGTTACACGGTTTTTACAAAGTTTTACAAAGCTGAAGAAACAAGGAAACAGGGAATCAAAACATCTGCTGCATCAGCTTCAGGCATGGCAACTTGTGGTCAGTCCAGCGTCCCATTGTCCACAAACACCAGTCCCGTACAGTACCCTCCACATCTCAGAGAAAAGGAGCAGAATCAGTCCGCTCGAAAAATCACACCAAAGGTATAATTCATCAGCAGTAAGTCGACAGGAAAGCAGAGAAAATACGAAGGTGATCGCTGGCCGCTAGCCCCAAGCTTCACTAACAGACCCAGAATTTAGATAAAGTTGAGGCCGAGACCTGTTCTGTTTTCACTGAATTTAAAAGGATAGGAAGCACAGATTGTTTTTGTGTGTGTGTGTGTGTGTGTGTGTGTGTGTGTGTGTGTGTGTGTGTGTGTGTGTGTGTGTGTGTGTGTGTGTGTGTGTGTGTTTCAGGCTTAATGTTAAACTTCTCTGAATTCTCAATATTCAGTGTTTTCAGTCATTCTCCTGCTATCAATATTAACATGTAACATCTTGTTTGAGACCACTGCTGCCTGTAAAAAAAAAAAAAAAATACCACCAAATTCTCTAATTTTTCATCACATTATTAAAAGGACACCACTCACTCAATAAATTACACAGTGGCCCAGGATTACCGCTCTGTTACCAAAAAAAACAATACAGGTGGGAAAACAATACTGGCATGCAATGTGAAATTGCTACATTACACAGAAGCACCACCTTAATTGGTCAAATAAAATTAATACTCTTGAATGCTGTAATAAGATGCACGCATGCATTTCTTGGCTGTTTAAATCCCCTTCTACACACGGTGCAGACTTCCTTTTGCTAGTGTGTAGTGCACATCTCAAAATTGCATGACTTGATGTGTACATTTCTGTCCTTCCATGTAATTGACGTGTACACAATATTATAACTTTGTATATAAAGGTGAAACTTGGTAAATAAGATCACATCACAAATACTAATGACAATTTTAACATTTGGTGCATTTTGACTCCAATTCTGACCACCAGTGGGTCAGATCTCAAATCTTGCATTAACGTGACACAGGCAGTTGCCATCTGTTGGCCAGCAGATGAGTGTTCCTGGCAGTGTAAATGGCATTTGCTGCCACACATATGCTTAAAGTGCTGAATCCACTTAAGCTGAATTTTCAGTTTTCAAATGGCCTTTTTTTTTTTTTTTTTTTTTTTTTTTTTTTACAAATGAAAAAAATGTCATTTACCAATACAGATTTATTTGTAAAACCCACCACACGTTTCAGTAAGTTGTGTGTTATACCGACCAACCAACCACTCATGTCAGGAAAGTAATTTACCCATAATGCATTGTGGCATGTGTGTCTAAACACTAAAACCTTCAAAATTAGTGCATTACTTTCAAACTGAAAACATATAGCTGATATTTTCACTTTGTAAAACAATGGACATTACTTTCAATAACTTGTCTGGAATTAGTTTGTTTAAAATTTTAACCATAAGTCAAAACAGTCTGCCTGTGCATGAGTTGTGTGATATGCCAGTGAGTCTATAAGGTTTTCCCCTGTCCCTTCCTTTCGCTCTTCTTTCCTTTCTTTATTGTTACCAGGTCTCTTTTGCTGAAAGAAGGCTGATCTGAGACAGAAGTGCTGGCTCCTTGTTGTCAGTAGCTGCTAGTGTACTGAAGCCAATACTGAAAGTTATCAGTTTAGCTTTTATCTGTAATTTCCACAAAAAAATTTTTTAGGGGTTTATCGGTTTGTTTTATAAAAGGTTCCATCTTTCACCTCATGAAATATTTGTACCATTGAACTCACAAACATTCATTATTTGTATAATGTATTTTCTGTGCACAGTGTGTGTAGCACCAAAGGATATATTCTAGACAGAATTCATGAAAAGTGGCTTCATAAAAGGTTAACTGGCATTTTTTTGACTAGAAGTATATCGGTCTGGTTTTTAACTTGTTCAAATGGTCCAGTTCATGGAAAAATAGAATACCAAACTAACATTTTTATTTTTAGCTTCTAAATGGACAAGAAATGTACACAGTAGACAAATTTTAAGTACGAAGCTCAACACTTCTATGTATTTTCCTGAATAACATCATGACCAAAATCATATTACTCTTAAAATGCTGAGTAAACACAATGAACATCTTAATTTGTCACTTCTACATGTTCTATGCCATTTCATTAAGAAGTTATAACTGATGTTTGTAATTTGATTTAACAGCGGTCATGGAATACTGCTTATGAGGAACATACTACTTAGAAACGGTGCATGTATTCTGATGTCCAGGTTATGGTTTTTAAATCATGACCAACACATAAATGAACATTAGGCCAAAAGACAAATTAGACCAAAATAAGAATTAAAGACAAATTTTCAGCATCCACATAATAACAACATGCATGTTTGTTGCTGCGAGAATATATACTTTATGTACAGACATCAGTCACCTCGTGCTGCTTTTGCTTTTCTTAATATGATAAACTTGATATGTGGAAGCATTAAACAATATTCAAAACTGAGACAGAAATATAAGACCACATTGCACATGCTGGACAACATCATTAGCAAAGGACACTGGCTGAAACACTGAAATACTATGAAATACTATGAAATTTTGCCTATTTAGGGGTAAATTTCTAAATACATTTTTCCAATAAAAAATTTTAAATGTGCTTGGTATCCATTTTTCCAAGATTCAGGAGAATTTATTCTATCCAAAAAGAGCGGATACCATCTTCTACTCAAAAATGCCGCTTCCTGAAAAAAATGGTGGTAAGTGGTCCAGTCTAATAAGTTGGAGGACCTCCCAGACTTCTAAAAAATGATAAATCTTTGTGTCAATATATCAAGGCACCAGGACTTGGTACCAAGATGAATGGCCTCAGACAAGTTTGATAAGCTCGTTTTGATTCTCATTATGGCCATCGGGGGCACTGTCTCTAATACGTTATGGACAGTACAGTGCCACAAAGATTTGATGGAACATGTTGAAATTTCCTGCTGTAAAGGATATACCTTGCACATGGTAGCCTAAACAGTACAGGTTGCCCTAAGTATTGGGCCTTGTTGAGGTACCTCTAGCCTCACATGTCAAGATGTGGGTGTTGCTGCATAATATCTGCTCCTTGAATAAAATTACAATTGGGTGGTGGTGATGTTTTTCCACGAAACGCCTGCCAAAGCCTTGTGTTGTACACATTTGTATCACTGATTTAAAATACTGGTTTGGCAGTAGGCAGGTTTTGCTGAACTTGACCAAATGTTTAAGCAGGAGGATATTCAGGGACTGTCAGACTTTCTGACGCGGGGTGTTGTCGTCCACAGAGGAAGAGTGCTGGAATGGAGGAAAGCAGAGGGGTCAAAGGGTGCTCACAGACAATGGACAGTCAGCCAGCAATGGGAGGACGCTGTTCCAAACAAGTAGTTCCTGTGTGTCACTGGCAGCGTTGGGGGGGGGGGGGTCTTATCCAGCTGCTGCAGCAGTGTCTCTTTGTCTGGAGTATTTTGTGACAATCACCTGGAAGAATATGGCTTGTTGTGTGGTGAAATGTCCTAACGGATCATCTAAGACGTCTCTGCTGCAGTATTCTGCACTGAGTGCAATTCTCATCGGATTTAATGTTGCACATGAACGGCATTGGCTCTCTTTAACAGCTGTCAGCAGCGTAAGTTTAGTTCCACTTAATGTATGATTACTGAGAAAATAAGTGGCTCATAACTTTTAATGCCCACAACAAAGAAAATCATTAGGAGAACCACTGTTCAGTCCCCAAAAACATGATTTGATAAACACCCAAACCGAGGTTAGGTGGGTCGGGCTCAACAACAGGGGTGTGTTCAGTCATCTTTTTTAATGCACGGAACCATCTATGCTCTACCCCTTTATGCATTAATAACTATATTGTACTGCTGCTGTGAACATGGCGATGCCCAGACTTGGGCTTCATATTGGCTGTTCTGGGTCTGTATAGAAAACTTTTGGGTGGCATGATGCAGACTGTCCAGTGTATATTTACAGTCTCTGGCCTTAACCCCAGCTGCAAGACTTCACGTAATGACAACATTGGACTTGTGTTCCTGCTACAGAACCTACTGAGCTTATTTTCAACATCCTCTTCTAGTTTAGATAATCCAGTGTGACTCCAAAAAGTTTGACTTTGTCATCGTCCACACTCAAATCTCAGTCTTGCTCTTGCTTAGCCTTATTATTATTATAAATGTTGTCTTCTGCATGTGTATACTGTGCAAGTTTTCTGTGCATGCTCCACGTTGTCTTAATTTTCTGTGGGAGTGTTTATAGAGGCGTAGTATATATACTGCAGGGTCATTTTATATGAACTCAATGAAAGTCTAGAAATTGCCCATGGTCACAGACTCAGATTTGGCTGTAAAAAAATTGTTGGTACCGCCACATGCATAATGAACACATGCAAATTTTTAGGTGGAAAATCTTAAGGGTTTCTGAGCTATTGGCCTGTTTATAAAAAAAAAAAAAAGGTTGCTGCGCCTACTTCCCGAGTACCCACTTTGGATGCCAATATCTCTGAAATAAGCAAAGATATCTGGCCAAAAGTTGTTTTCCTGGGTAATGTAGCCGAGGCCTTCAGATTCTGTCATCAGAAAAGGTCTAGTTCTTGTCGTTTCTGAGTTGGTGATGTTTATATACACAAAAATGGAAAAGGCTATTTTCACCTCAGTGTGTTAATGCCTGCAAAACTCCTAGAGACGCACTCTAACCACAAGTGGTGACACTTTAATATGTGCTTCACACATCTGGGTGTGTTACCACATACTAAAAAGGAAATACACTCTGTATGGTTTCTCCTTGTGGCCTGTGTGCTTGCTCTAGGGTTGGTAAGGTTAAATCTTACTTGTGTGAAGCGCCTTGAGGCAGCTTTGTTGTGATTTGGTGCTATAGAAATGAAATAAATTGAATTGAATTATGTCCACAAAGTAGCTTGTACTTGTTGGGGAAGCTGTAACAGTTTGAGAGGGTGTGTTTTTAGTTTGTCACCTCCTCCTTTGTGGACAGTATGTGTGTATCCAAACCAAAACAACTTTGTGTCATGTCCAGTTGTGTTTTTTTTTTTCTTTTCTGCAGAGCATTGCTTGAGTCACATGTTGCACCCCCCCCCCCTCAATTTTTTTTCATGGTTGTTGGTAGGGCTGGGTACCAAACTTCACTTCTTTTGTGGATTTGTGGCACTGACCGAAATGCTTAGGTAGTAGAGTATCGAAACATGCTTTGTCTTTCGGTGCCAAGTTTCGGTACCCAGAAGTTAATCATGTACAAGAAGAGGGGTCTGCAGCCATCCTGCTGTCAGCATTCAAGTCCACCTGTGGACGAGCAAGCACGAGCAAGCTGATTCAAAATCTCCACCACCGGACTCCGCTTCAACTGCAACTTAATACGAGGTCTGTTAGAAAACTATCCGACTTTTTTTTTTTTTTTTGCAAAAACCATATGTGATTGCATCAGCCAAGCTTGATCCTTCGTGCGTGCGTGAGTTTTTCACGCCTGTCGGTTGCATCATTCGCCTGTGAGCACGCTTTGAGTGAGGAGTGGTCCACCCCCCTTGTCGGATTTTTATTGCGAGTAAAATGTCTGAACGATTTGGAGCTTTGCTGCATCAAATTTTTCCAGAAACTGTGAGAGACAGCCAGGTGGACACCATTCGGAAAATTCAGATGGCTTTCAGGGACGATTTTATGGGGATCACACAGATTAAGGAGTGTTACGGCCGGTTTAAAGACCGCCCACAGCGGCTGAGAGCGCGCGGTGCTCTGAGCGGCGATCAACAGGCTCAAAGGACCAGATCATTTCCAAAGTGAAGGCTGTGTTGATCCGGGACATCGTCTGACTACCACAGAAATGGCAGAAGATGTGGACATCAGCACTTTTTCGGTACATTCCACTGTTAGAGGAGTTTCTGGAAAGAGGAGCGGAGGAATGCGCCACAGAACTGCGAATGGCGCGTGACAAAAGCACCTCCGTGTTGGTCTCACAGGGCGGCTTTCAGGTGGCTTTCAGACGGCTTTCGGTGGCTTTTCAGTCGTGTGACTATCTGAGAAATTGTGGATGAACTGGACATGCCAGAACATGTCCTGTGAGGCTTCATCACGGCGTTGCTTTGCACCATGCAGCTCCGTCCCGACGCACGAATTCCTCCGCACGTCTGTCTCAATGTGCCAAAAAAGTGCTGATGTCCACGTCTTCTGCAATTTCTCCGGTAGTCAGATGACGACCCAGATCAACGTTCGGCGTTCAGTTTGGAAATGAACGGCACATTCCACTGTTACAGGAGTTTTTGTCATGGAAAGAGCGGCACCTCCCTACCTAGCTGAACTAATTAAACCTTACATACCGGCCCGGGCTTTACGTTCTCAGGGTGCAGGACTACTGTGTGTCCCTAAGGTGAATAAGAAGTCTGCGGGTCACAGAGCTTTCCCTTATCGTGCCCCTGTTCTGTGGAATGATCTCCCTGCGTCAATAAAACAATCGGATTCTGTGGAGATTTTCAAGTCCAGACTTAAGACGCACTTATTTTCCCTTTCATATGGCTAGCATACTGGT
This sequence comes from Thalassophryne amazonica, assembly GCF_902500255.1. Classification (NCBI taxonomy): domain Eukaryota; kingdom Metazoa; phylum Chordata; class Actinopteri; order Batrachoidiformes; family Batrachoididae; genus Thalassophryne; species Thalassophryne amazonica. The sequence goes on along the minus strand of NC_047103.1, from coordinate 43,101,821 downwards.
ACAGTTTTGTTTTATGCTTTTTACTCTTTAATTCATGTTATTAGTAATTGGAGCGGGCCGCAGCCTCAACTTTACCTAAATTCTGGGTCTTTTAGTGAAGCTTGGGGCTAGTGGCCGGCGATCACCTTAGTATTTCTTCTTTTTTTCTTGTTGATTAATGCTGGCAAATTATACAGTATTTTTTTGTGTTTCTGATGCCTGATTCTGTTTTTTCTCTAAGGTGCAGCTCCATCCAGAGATGGGAGTTGTATTTGTGTTGACGACCCTCCTGTCCTGTGCAACAACAGCAATTCTTGTATATTCGTCCGTGAATTGTTCTGTGAATTGTTTCTATAATTTATGTTTGTAGCATGGCCCAAGCAGAGGGTCACCCCTTTGAGTCTGGTCTGCTTGAGGTTTCTTCCTCAGAGGGAGTTTTTCCTTACCACTGTTGCTCTGGGGGTTGGTAAGGTTAGACCTTACCTGTGTGAAGCGCCTTGAGGCAACTCTGTTGTGATTTGGCGCTATATAAAGGAAAATAAATTGAAATTGAATTGAACACTAAAATATGCTGAGAAATTTGTGGAAAGCATGATTTTATTTTAATATTTGTTTTTATTTAATTTTTTGGTTATTTGAAGTTTTTGTACTGTACTTGTCTGATCTGTGTTACAGTAACTTTTGAATAAAAGTTGCTGGTCCTCTTGGTCACTGAGTTTTAAAAAAAAAAGTTGATCTGTGTAGTAGTAACAGTAATATAATGAAGCACTAACTGAGCCCACAGCCACATGACAGATGGGCCCTTAGAGAAACAGATGGCTGAAATAGCATCTCCTCATCTTCTCCCAGTATCATCTACCGATCGGGCTACAGTCAAATCCCAATACTCAGTTTCCTTGGCTCAGAGTGACCATTTAGGGAAATAATGCGATCCAATTTGATATATATATATATATATATATATATATATATATATATATATATATATATATATATATATATATATATATATATATATATATATATATATATATATATATATATATATATATATATATATATATATATATATATATATATATATATATATGGGTGTGTGATAGTTCTGTAACCTGCCAAGGAAGATTTATAAAAAAAAAAAAAAAAAGCATCTCAAGTTTTTAACTGGAGCTCAAGAGTCGATGTGACCCTTCACCTTAGAAAACTAGGTCATTTCCAACTGTGCACATGATGCATACTGGGGTTTGCACCTGCACAAACATGTTTTCTCCACTGCTGCACATGTGATACTTTAGCAGTTGTGGGTCTTGAGTTTGTTGGTTTTGTTGGTATCATTTCGAATGTTGTAGCCGTTTGTTTTTAAATGCGAGATGGAAACTAAACACTTCAAGATTGTTACACTTTTGAACATACAACTGTTTTTTTTTCCCCCTCCTTGGTTTATCTATACGTAGTACTTCATTTGTTCTGTTCCCCCTGTTTTGCTATCTGAGTTATAGATGGTACAGTAGTACTTCAGTTCCAACCCCTCGTCTGGAGTCTGTAGTTATGTACAGTGGTAAACTAACAGGTACTACCTGCAAGCAGTTTGACGTTTGCCTGGCGAGGCTACCTTGAAATTTGTCTCCATACCTTGAGTCATGGATGTCTTCACATCATTTATGTGGCACTGAATCTGTGTGGCTTTGACGCGTCACTCACCATCTCTTTTTCAGCAAGTACAAATGCAGTGACTACACCCTGCCTCCTGTATAATTTCACACAGTTGATTTTTGATTAGGCAAGCAATAGCTTTGCAAACGTAACCAAATACTGTGACTACATTAGTCTGCTCACTATGCCTGATGTCATCGTCTGCCTAGTCTCAGCTTTAACCTAGTTTGCCTGCATCATCAGTCTGGCTGTGGATCTGGGATGCGTACAATCAATCAATCAATTTTTTTTTATATAGCGCCAAATCACAACAAACAGCTGCCCCAAGGCGCTTTATATTGTAAGGCAAGGCCATACAATAATTATGTAAAACCCCAACGGTCAAAACGACCCCCTGTGAGCAAGCACTTGGCTACAGTGGGAAGGAAAAACTCCCTTTTAACAGGAAGAAACCTCCCACAAAGTGATGCAATGTTATTTGTCATTTCCACCAGCGAAATAAAGACAAATGATGCATTGCTGCATGGGTTAGACCTGCCTTTCAGTAAACAAGAAAACTGTGTGTGTGTGTGTATGTATATAATATACACTCAACAAAAACGCAACACTTTTGGTTTTGCAGATGAGCTTCCCTGAGACGGTTTCTGACAGTTTGTGCAGAAATTCTTTGGTTATGCAAACCGATTGTTTCAGCAGCTGTCCGAGTGGCTGGTCTCAGACGATCTTGGAGGTGAACATGCTGGATGTGGAGGTCCTGGGCTGGTGTGGTTACACGTGGTCTGCGGTTGTGAGGCTGGTTGGATGTACTGCAAATTCTCTGAACCACCTTTGGAGACGGCTTATGGTAGAGAAATGAACATTCAATACACGAGCAACAGCTCTGGTTGACATTCCTGCTGTCTGAATGCCAATTGCACGCTCCCTCAAATCTTGCGACATCTGTGGCATTGTGCTGTGTGATAAAACTGCACCTTTCAGAGTGGCCTTTTATTGTGGGCAGTCTAAGGCACACCTGTGCACTAATCATGGTGTCTAATCAGCATCTTGATATGTCACACCTGTGAGGTGGGATGGATTATCTCAGCAAAGGAGAAGTGCTCACTATCACAGATTTAGACTGGTTTGTGAACAATATTTGAGGGAAATGGTGATATTGCATATGTGGAAAGTTTTAGATCTTTGAGTTCATCTCATACAAAATGGGAGCAAAACCAAAAGTGTTGCGTTTATATTTTTGTTGTGTATATATGTGTGTGTGTGTGTGTGTATGTATATGGTAGGGATATGCCGATACCAGTATCGGCCCGATCCCGTATTCATTTACTCGTACTTGTAATCGGAAAATGTCTCCTATACTCCGTTCCGATACTGCTTTACAGCAGTGTGATGTCAACCTCTCAATGTGGCATTTTCACGCACACACTCCAAAATGTCTGGACTATAAACCACAACTTTTTTTCATACATTTTGAACTCTGCGGCTTTAGCAATGATGCGGCTAATTTATGAATTATTACAGGCTTTCATCTAATTTGGAAAACATCTGAAAATACTTCAATTCCTTGTGTGGCTGAAAATCTTCCTCCGTGACTTTGGCTCTTAATGCCAGTTCCTCCGTCAGAGCTCAGATCAGGGTTTCAGTGACGGAGGTTGTCCACCTGGTTGGTGAGTTATAGCCCTTGGTGTGGCTGTCCAGCTCGGTCTGCAACAGGTGTGTAATCCATTTGCGGAATGTTCGTGGAGCAGCGTTCAGAATCTCCGCTCGCCTTCACAAGCAGCAATTTGGGCAAGAAGTTAAGAGTAGCTGCTCCTCGTTAATGGCTCATTTACCACAGATAACGGGTGATTCTGTCTGAATGCAAAGGAAATGATTCCATGATGTACAAAGAAAAAATTAAATGTTAAAATTACTTCATTTTGCCTCAGCGTGTCACGGAGATGCCGCGCAACAGTACGTGTGTGTGCCCGTGCACACCGTGCTGATCAATATTACCGTTGTTCCACAGGGAGGGGATGACATTTACAGCTTGTGTGTTACTGGAATGTATTTAATTAAAAGGTAAAAAATTGTAGTGTAGTTCCATGATTTAAGTGAAATGTTTGAAAATAAAAACAATGTTAATGATATTGGTAGCAGTTAGTCAACAAGTAAGGAACAACTGATGAATAAAGTATGATTTCAAAGTCATCATAAACTGTAAACCGCTTTCACACCGGGTGCGATGCGAGCGACAGCAGTGACAGGTTGCCATGTAATCCCTATGGAAGGACGCGTTGTGGTGCCAAGCCACACAATGCAACGCGATGGACGCCAATGAAGCAATTTTGAGCGATTGGCGCGTTTGTGGCGCGATATCACGTCGCGCTGCCCTCCCCAAGTTGAAAAATTTGAACTTTTTCATCTTGTCGCGCTGCGATGACCAATGAGGGACTGAATATGTAGTAATGTGGAGATGTCTGGAGTTTGACTGAGTTGGATGTGAACATGTCTTGTATCTGGTAGCCAGCCTGTGAGTAGGACTTATGTCCCATTTGTCCTATATTTCACAATTATGACAGAGTTTTTGTGGGAAGAGCGAGCACCAGCCCCACAGCAGCAGCAGCGGACAGTTTTTTTTTTTTTTTTTTTTCTCACGTGCGAGCGCGAATGAATCGTCCGTGAATATTATTTTATTTTTTAACTACACAGATGTATAATAAAACAAATGGTGACTGGTTTATAAACACAACTGTGACAGAGAGCGAGCAGCAGCACCAGCAGACATTTTGTTTTTTTTAATTGTTTACAAGTGCGTGCGTGAACGGGACAGGGGGTCCTCAAACTGGGTCCTACAGAGGCGGAAGGACCGCTGAAACAGCCGTCATCCAGACGCAGCTCCTGCAGCAAATAATGATACTCCCAAAATTCGGAACGCCTCATGGGGATGTTGTGAACCCACGGCACTGCTGGCGACGTTTATCAGCTTTCCACAACAATAAGCAAAGTGTGCATCGCATCTGCGCATGCGTGGGTCAAAAGGGGGCAAAAATTCCAGCTCCCAAACTCACACCGCTCCCATTGAATTTCGTATACAGTAGCATTTGCGGACTGTAAAAGGCTTTTACAGGGATTGTTTCAAAGGCTTTAAGCCTTAAGCGACACATACACAGGGTTGGGAGGGTTACTTTAAAAATGTATTCCGATACAGTTACTAGTTACCTGTTGAAAAATGTAATCAGTAACTTAATCCAAGTACCATAATATTAAAGTAATGTAATTTGATTACTTTCAATTACTTCTGGATTACTCCAATATAAAATATGCTAATACAGACAAAAGAAACTAAATATAAATAGTCTTGACCACATAGTACAGTTTATTAAGCAAAAATAAAACTTTCTTTTACATGGCATGCTCTGTTTTACTTCACATTATGAATTAAGAGCACCCACAATATTGTTTTAAACACACCCAGTGTTCACCTGCTAAATTTTCAAGAAAAAATGCCAAACAAATGAAGGATAATGAAAACTCAGGCGTGTGCGGATGAATTTGTAATTAAAAGTGGCTTGCAGAACAGTATACAAAACAAAAAAAGTCTACTACTTGTTCAGTAAATTCGCACCATGTTTAACATATTAGTCCACTTATTCAACTTTCAAAATAAGAACAGCATAAAGAAAACCATTAAGTAAATACTGTCAGTAAAGCCCCTTTCACACCGGGGCTGCTCCCAGTTGCTCCCTGTGGTGTCGTGACGATGCAGGAATTTCTGCGTCAGGTGCGTGCAGCAGGGGGCAGAGAGGAGGTGAGAACGCAGCCTGCAGGTTCTCTGCACAGAGAAGTCAGAGTGCAGAGTTTGTCTGCAGACAGACTCTGCACTCTGACTTCTCTTCTACTTGTTGTGCTGAGCTGCAGGGCTGCGCTCTGAGTTCTGTTATAGTTCTTTATCTAGTTATCTTTCCTCCCTTGACCACCGTCCTAAGCAAATGTGGAGATGTCTGGAGTTCTACTTGATGTTGACATGTCCTGTCTCAGGACTTATGTCCTTTTTTGTCCTTTTTTTTAAACTGTGATGTGAGAGCTTGAGCAGAGAACAAGGAACTAATGTCTGCAGCCAGACTTTTTTTTTTTTCTTTTACACGTGTGCGCGCGTGAACGAACGTCCATGAGTGGACTAGAGATGTCCGGACTTTTTACTGGATAATTTTTTGGTGCCCGACTTGCTTCCTCCTCTGCGCCCCTCACGCCGTTGTGGCGCCGAGCTGCATCGTCTCGGCACTGAGTTGCTTCCACGCGGCATCGTCATAATGACGCACGGGGCAACCAGGAGCACCCTCGGTGTGAAAGGGGCTTTAATTTTTCGGCGTCTAACTTGCTTCCCCCTTTGTGCCCCCCGCGCTGTTGTGGCGCCGAGCTGCATTGTCTCGGCACTGAGTTGCTTCCACGCGGCGGCGTCATGACGACGCACGGCGCAACCAGGAGCACCCCCGGTGTGAAAGGGGCTTAAGGAGGTGTGGTCACCATTTTAATTCCAGGCAAGTTAGTGATTTGCGTGCATAGAAGTTCAAGAAACAGGTGGAATATGCCGGAAAGCTGCGCATGTTGGTAAGGCCACAAACGGAGGAACAAGGGAGACAATATTTCCTTCCATAAGTGGTTTTGGTTCTTCTTGTCACTTTGTCCGTGATATTTGGATGATAAACAGCTGTATGTTTGTATCGCCCGATGACACGGACCATTAGCTCTTCACTTATGTCTAGTTGATATTTTCCACTGCTAGACCAATGTGTAATTAAAATACGTGTCGTTAGTGATTAAAATTGTTCGACAACACTAGGGATTTTTTTAAATTTGTACCTTAAAATAATGAGATTATAATGACCCGCGCGCTGTGCTGCTCAGTCACACCCACACACAGAGATGTGTACCCACACCACTGACTTCATGAATGAAACTCGGTCAATAAAGGATAATTGTGTAAAAATATAATATGTATATAAATGTATTGTAATGGTTTTAGGAGCCGCGTTGCGTTGGTCAGCAGCAGCTCAGCCCAGCAGTGTAGCTTAACAGCGCAGATCCATGTAACTTTCAGCACTAATATTTTGGAGTGTGTGTGTGTGTCAGGGTAAGTTTAATACTTTCCTGACATAATTTAATGTAATTTAATTTTACTGGCTCAATATCCAGGTCAAAATGGCATTTTAAAACATATTTTGCGAGCATTTTTCTGAGTGTGTCGAGTCGCGGATCCCCATTGAAAATGCATTAACATCCGGGAACTTCATCAATATTTTGCCCGGTTAGGAGGCGTCATGTCGCTGTCCATGAAGGAACGTTTTCATTTCAAAGGGAAAAAAATATATATTATCATAAAATGCATTAAAATTGTAATCCTGCGAAGTAATCCCCATTTTTACTAAATATACCTGTAATCTGAATACATCTCTTTTTCTGTAACTGTAGCGGAATACAGTTACCTTTTTTTGTATTCTAACTGCGTAACGCCGTTACATGTATTCCGTTACTCCCCAAGCCTGCGCATACAATAATGACAGGGGCGCATTGTGCTGTTTTCAAATGCTCGAACGAAATTTATAGGCTTGAAAGTTGGCTGAAAACACACGACTGCAAAGCTCTGCAGAGTCCACACAAAGACGGAAAGAAGAAGAAATGTGGTCGTAAACCTCCGTTCATTCTACACAATTTCCCCACAGAAAAGAAAGATCCAGACGGACGTAAAAGACGGACTAAAATTGTAAGTTTCTTGCACACATTTATTTTGTCAATATCCTGAAACCGTGCCGCTGTTTTCGTGCATCAGCTTATGACTGTAATGTTTCGCCATGAATGACGTGGAGCGTAATATTGTAAAATTGACATATTCTATAAACAAACTGCATGCATGCACATATTGTATGTCTGTCAACTTATCAAAACAAACGTGACACCAAAGAGGTTATATGTGACACTCGCCATCATTGTCGTGATTATGAAGCCGGTGGAGTAGCGATTTCTCATCCCTGCTTAGCAAATATTCTGCAATATCCACAGTTTCAGTCTCTGGACTTTGTCTAACCATCCGTCAGTTGCCTTCAAGAGGTCAGAAATTTGTCTCCAACTATCAACAAGGACCGGTCATTTTCGACAGTGGCTCTCTGTTCCTCCTTTGTCGGCACTAACGGTACTTTCTGTACAGATGCAGCACATGCAAGCACAGCCAGCTCTTCTTTCCATTTCTGTCCACTGCCGTACGTAGTCCTTGTTGTAACAGGCAATCCGCAGAGCTTACAAAAACGCTTTAAATTGTCAACTTTCCAGCGGTTGAAATGATCCAAATCACAGCACTCCTCGCTGCTTTCTGTCTCCATAGCTTGTGGGTTGGTAGCTGAAAAATTTAGCCTACCCATAATGCACCGCACGGCCTGAGATGTGCACTTCGCTTATTAAGAGCACAGCAACTCGCTCCGTGTGATCAAGGTCCGCCATGTTAACTTGACTGACAACCGGAACTGGTGAGTGGAATGGAAGCTCCTCCTATGACACACTGGGGTGAATTTTCGCAGCGAAAGCAGAGTGACACACCGGGTGACGGATGCGAACTTGTGGCGACGCGTCGCGCCCAGTGTGAATGCGGCTTAATGGTATCATTAAGTATTCGTATGGGTACTCGGTATTGATGAATACCAAAATCTATGTACTTGTACTCAGTCTGGAAAAAAGTGGTGTCGGTGCATCCCTATTAATTAGGGCTGAAACGATTAACTCAAATAATTCGATTACAAATAAATGCTTGAGGCAAATTCTTTGCCTTGAGGCTTCGTTTAATGCTGTAGTACATACGCCATGTGGCACTGTAACGCTCCCACAAAAAAACGGACAAGACCATAGCATATGCACATAACTAATGTAAGAGCTAATCAATGTAGCAGGCGACGCTAGAAGTTTACAAAGCTGCACGCTGAGTAAAACCAAGCTTTTTAAGAGAAAGGGTCCACGCTGATCATCTAAATGGATTTATTGCACATTTAAAGTAAAGGGGGGGGGTGTGTGTGTGTGTACATGGATGGATTGATTTGGAAAGAAACAATTTGGTCCGCTGGCTGCTCTCCACCTCTGCAGATGAACCGAAAGGACGTGCACTTGTTTAAGTGAATCATGTATAACTATAAAAAAATTGCCTTTATTCAAATTTGATAAGAGTTTTTATCAACAGACTGTACAGTTCATTTATCAGTGCAGCTTCTGTGGAAACACTGCACTTCACACCCGTATTTCAAAGGCTGTGTTATTTGCCAAGTATCAACACAAAACAAGGAATTTGACTACGGTTTGAGCTGCACTCTGTACAGCATGTAGAAATATACAATAAACACTGAATGAATCACAGTAATAAAAAGTGCAAATGACATGTGCAATAAGTGGAAAAACAAGAATGTCCTGTCCACAGACTGAAGAGTTCACAGACCGCCTGGGCTTATGGTTTGTCAAAGCTCCAAAACGCTTAATAATGTGAAAAAATAATTACCCAGGAAAACAGAGAGAAAAGAAACGCCCTAAAGTTAAAAAAAATTCTGCATGATGGCACAGCAACATTGTGCCATTGCTTAAGGAACAAAACTGTCCAAAGATAGATGCGCCAATCTTGTGGCATCATTTTCAAGAATACCTGAGGCTGTAATTGCTGCCAAAGCTGCCTCAACAAAGTATTGTGCAAAGGGTGTGAATACTTATGTATATGTGATTTCTTAGTTTTTTAATAATAAATTTGCAAAAAAAAAAACCTTTTTCATGTTGTCATTATGGGGTGTTGTGAGTAGAATTTTGAAGGTAAAAAAAAAATGTATTTACGAACCCTAACAAAATGTGTAAAAAGTGATGCACTGTTAACTTTTAAAATACTTCTGACAAAATATTTGAATGCAAGGTTTCATGGTATTGGTCGAATTTATGGTTTACTGGTAAAGGAATCAAAAGATAATCAACTAATCAAAAACGCAATGGTGTAGTAATCCTAATTATGAATTAATGGAAAAAATATATCAAGTTTAATTGATCACTAAAGTAAGTTGCAGCCCTAGCACTATTTGAACTAAGTAGTGCAGCCTTTAGTGCTACATTGATGTTCATTTTATGTACTGTAGGTAAGATTCCGTTGCAGCCGCTGCTATGATTTTAGTGTCTGTGTAGCATCTGTAATCTTTGACATCTCTTGATTATCTTGTGTAGGAATCGGGAAGGTGAAGAGCAGAAAGGCGGGCGTGAGAGATGCAGCCTCCAACTCTGATACCGACATGTACACTGATAATGGCGAGCGGCTGTACGACCTCAACCTACCGGCTTTGGTCAAGTTCAGCTACACAGCAGAGCGTGAGGATGAGCTGTCGCTGGTGAAGGGCACGCGGGTGGTGGTGATGGAGAAGTGCAGTGACGGCTGGTGGCGCGGCAGCTACAACGGGCGGTGTGGCTGGTTTCCGTCAAACTACGTGACGGAGGACATGGATGGGACAGCAGGGGGAGGGGGAATGGGAGGGCTCAGTGACCCGTCAGGGTCACTGACAGAAAAGCTTACGGCTGTGGTGAGCAGCCACACAAATGGAAACAGAGTGCTGCACACAGTGCAGGCGCTCTATCCCTTCAGTTCAGAAAACGACGAGGAGCTGAATTTTGAGAGGGGCGAGGTGATGGAGGTGGTGGAGAAGCCCGAGAATGACCCGGAGTGGTGGAAGTGCCGCAAAGCGGATGGACAACTGGGCTTGGTGCCCAAGAATTACGTCACTGTGCTGGACTCCACCTCCCCAAAGGCCACGGCAGGACCACCTACACCCGACTGTGACTACATCTCGCCATCCGGCAGCGGGCGCTTTGCGGGGAAGGAGTGGTACTACGGAAAAGTGACGCGCCACCAGGCAGAGGTAGCGCTCAACCAGAGAGGCGCAGAGGGAGACTTCCTCATCCGAGACAGCGAGTCATCGGTCAGTATCCAGTACGCACTCAGCTCATCCCCTAAACAGTCACTTATGAAATGTCTGTGGTTTCTCTCAGCATTAGTCAAGAGGTAGAAAACATTCAAGCACGCCAGCATGGGACAGTAACCGAATGCTTTTCTTTTCACAGCCAAACGACTTCTCCATCTCCTTGAAGGCGCAAAGCAAAAACAAGCATTTCAAAGTGCAGCTGAAGGAAAACCTTTACTGCATCGGACAGCGCAAGTTCAACTCCATGGAGGAGCTCGTGGAACACTACAAAAAGGCCCCCATCTTCACCAGCGAGCAGGGTGATAAACTGTATCTTATCAAGGCTCTGGCTGCTTCCTGATCACCCCCGCGTACACGCGTCTACACGTCGTAAACCGCACCCATATACTGTGTATGTACATAAACTGATGCTGCAGACATTCGCACCACAGCACACACTAAAGTTACAACCCCAAGGCTGACGATTTAATACTTCATCAGGACTTCAAATGCCAGATTTGTGAGCATTCCAAGAGGAGGTAAGGAAGAAGCACTGGGAAGTCGTGGAAAAAAGCCGAAGGTGGGCAGAAAGACGAACTCCTGTGAGTTGACTGCGGACGTTTTGGTTGACTTATTTTAAATTATCCAGATGTTTGGTCTTGCGCAGTGCCATGTATTTCTACCTTATATCTTTTAGATTTACATTTAGTTTTCTGTTGTTGGTCACATGTAATCTTTTTAACCATGTTTTAAAAGTGATTTTCTTTCTTAATTTATTTTTCTTTTAATTTTTTTTTAAACGTATTCATTACACATCGCATTTGACAATTTTTACATGTTTGGTCTTGTTGCGCATTCTGTATTTCAACTGTTATTTTTAACTTCCTTATGCACACGTTTCCTAACTGCTAAATGAAACTTGAGTGACCAAAATGTATTTATTGACACAATAGTATTAGGGTTTTTATGGTGGCTGTAGAGATCCGGGTGTCTCACTGTGCATCTGTTTTTGAAGATTCGGTGGACTTCTCAAGTCAAGCTTGGCACCATTTGATGGTCAGTTTTGGCTCATTTCCTTTTCCCTGTTGCCACATAATGTGAATGTTGGAAAGACCTCTGATTTTATTTTAAAAAATAAAATAAAATTTGTAGGGTTTGGCCAATGGAGGTCATGAGAAGAGTCGACAAGAATTTTCTTTCCCTTTGCTCATTGGGACGCTTCTCTGCAAAACTGGGGGCCAGTCCAAGCCGTCCAGAGGATGATGTCACTGCTCCTGAATTAGTTATTGCTGCCCGGAACAGAGGAGTAAAGGGTCACCCAGGGGTCACGCTTGTGCGGCTGCGTAGCGTATACACAAAGTGAGGAGACGCCCTCCTCCTCACGCAGCCACAAAGGAGTTACAGAGAACGATTCCTTATGTGCTTCTGGACTAAACTGTTCAAGACTTGTTTGATAAGTGGAACATGACGTCTAATTATTCCGCTTAGGTCATCAAAGGTTGGTACAGAGTTTGGGGGAATTTTGCATGTTTTGTCTAAATTCGTGGTTGGTGTCAAGTTAGAATGGTTTTTCACTAGAGTGCAGACGGTTTATGTTTCCAGTGAAGAATGGCCATTGGTAGTGTGGAAATGGACCAAGCTGAATGTGAAATGGCAGCAGCACATAGGGGCAGCTGCAATCAAACTGCAGCAGCGTTGGCTGGGAGCCGGTGCTGCAGCAGCGGGTTTAGGAAGGCGATGATCACAATGCTGCAATGATGACTTCTCCAGCTGTGGGGAGTTTGGACTCGAGCACTGAGAGGAAGAGGAATGGAAAAATGATCCGACGTAATAAACTGGGGAGATCTTGGAGGATCTGCTGATACTGCTCCCAGTCACATGGGTGGGGGGAATAAATGGAGGCAAACGCTGCAGCTAAAAGAGAGGAGGACCTCTGAATCTAAGCTTGCCTGCCCAAATGTAGACCTGGCACTCAATTTATACTTCACTCATGGTGTCCGTATGTGTCCTTGGACAAGACACTTTATCAGTCCACCCACCTGTAAAGGGGTACTGGCCTTGGCTGAGGAAGTAATGAGACTCTCAATCTGTTCCGTGGAAATCGTAGACGTTGCATCGGCACAAACAGGCCTCAAGGTCCATATCGGACTCAGTTCTTGTGTGTTTAAAGGGCCACTTGACCATTAATGGCCCGTAACTGTTATTTAAACTAGTGTAGCACATTTGTGCCTCTGTCTCTCAGATTGTTGTCTCGCTATCAGTCACAAGCTTGATATTTGCATTTTATATCACTGGCTATTAGGTCGGTACCGTTTCTGAGGAAAACGTTGGCCTGCAGTACTAATCTGGCGCTAGCAGGAAGTGGTTTCAGTGAAAATTTCCTCCTCCGACGTCCAACTCAGACGGCATCTTGCAGTGTTGGAATGAACACACGTGGGAGCCATGCCCCAGTTTGAAGGATTTTGTGGAGATTTAAATGTGCCTTCACTGCACTCTGTCCACCAAAGCTTTTGGCGTCCCTCATGTCATTTCGTTAGCACTGCTTCTACTTACTTCTCTCATCCCTCCTGTTTGGTTAAAGCTTTGCATGTATGTCAATTAAGCCTGATTTGTGAGTGCATCGTTTGTCATTTCTTCTTCGAGTGCTCACTTTGTTGTGGATTGCTGTAGCTGAAAATGTCAGTCACAGCTGTTTGCTTTTCTAATAGTTTGTGGCATCAAGTGACCTTAACATAGCTGACGTCATTTGGTTAATTAGTAACAGTGAATGCCGACATTTATAAAATACCCTGATCATTCAGAATCATAATCCCAGGTGTAATATAATCATGACCTACATCTCCCGTGTGGGTGCCGTGAAGGCAAACCTGAAGAAACTGTCATGGTGTAAAAGGAAACGCTTTTTTCTTTATCCTTCTTTTCCAAAATTAGATTTATTTCATGTAATAAAGCGAGCCTCTATACTATGAAACTGAACTATAGGATTACCCTGCATGGATATTATAAAACGGGATCATCCTCACGTTCCACCCATGCAGGCTGCATGATGAGCCTGAGCTGTACAGACATTGTTTCAGTTCTTTGAAATTGACGTCGGCTGTGACTAATATCAGGAAACTCGCAAACAATTTGTGAAACAATACGGTGAAGCTGTAACTTTAACAGCCGCTTAAATGCTCCTTTGCTAACTTGCTTAATCTACACTGGTTTCTTGAAAACCAAAATTACCTGTGTTGACTGGTGCTTTTGTGCAGGTTGCATGTTCTAGGGTGTTCTTTGCCTGCCAAAGAACTTGAGAATGCAGAGATGATGGATCCATGCTGTGGAATGATTAAAGCGGTGCTGTGAAAGCAAATGTTATGCTATTAATACTGCTTTCATGGAGGGGAGAATGTTTGTTTAGTTTATTCGTGTTCAAATGTAATAAACTATATTAAAAAAAAACTTGTCTCCTTTTTTTTCCCCCTCTTGCTTAGTCAAACCTGAATATTAATGCCAGTATACAGATGTTACATAACATTTTTATTAAATGAAAATGGTATTTTGACTTACATGTTACATTTTATACTTTTTTTTGTACTTTAGAATCACATTACGGCAAAACTCATTTGTACAATCTGCAGTTACAACAGTAAGACCGTTAATGTCTAAATTAATGTTTACATTATACTTAGTCCCCATCTAGTGGTCAGTTGGAGCAGTACAATTGGCAAAGCTATTGTAATGATCAAAATTCTCTAAATTGACCAACCCACCAGCAGCATGACCATTAACTAGATAAATCAGCTTCATGTGGGGTCTTGCATACAGTACAACAAAAGTGGTTTAGTGTTTTAGAACCTCTGTTTGAATGGAGCAAAATCTCAGTAATGGACATTTTGTTCAGTTTTAGCTACAACAGAGCAGCAGAGTCCACTGGCTTGAGTTCCTACAGTTTTGTGCCTGGGGGTTATAAGGCTTAAAAATGTTTGAAGATCTCGCAGAGAAAATGTCTAAACAAGTTATTAACCATGACGCAAAGCTTCAAGACCAGTGTGGCCACAGTTACTTTGAAGTTACTTTGTTACTTTATACAGTTTATTCAGTAGCAGCTTTATGCAATTACTTTATTAGGAGCTGCTGACAACTAGCACTAATCAGTAATGTAACTAATAAAGTACCTAATCAGCAAAGTAAGTTACTTATGAGTGCTCAATCTTAAAAATAACCCAAGTTAGATTACTAGAACCCCTGGCAATAATTATGGAATCACCGGCCTTGGAGGATGTTCATTCAGTTGTTTAATTTTGTAGAAAAAAAGATCACAGACATGACACAAAACTAAAGTCATTTCAAATGGCAACTTTCTGGCTTTAAGAAACACTAAGAAATCAGGAAAAATAATTGTGGCAGTCAGTAACGGTTACTTTTTTAGACCAAGCAGAGGGAAAAAAAATATGGACTCACTCAATTCTGAGGAATAAATTATGGAATCACCCTGTAAATTTTCATCCCCAAAAGTAACACCTGCATCAAATCAGATCTGCTCGTTAGTCTGCATCTAAAAAGGAGTGATCACACCTTGGAGAGCTGTTGCACCAAGTGGACTGACATGAATCATGGCTCCAACACGAGAGATGTCAATTGAAACAAAGGAGAGGATTATCAAACTCTTAAAAGAGGGTAAATCATCACGCAATGTTGCAAAAGATGTTGGTTGTTCAGTCAGCTGTGTCTAAACTCTGGACCAAATACAAACATGGGAAGGTTGTTAAAGGCAAACATACTGGTAGACCAAGGAAGACATCAAAGCGTCAAGACAGAAAACAAAGCAATGTCTCAAAAATCGAAAATGCACAACAAAACAAATGAGGAATGAATGGGAGGAAACTGGAGTCAACGTCTGTGACCGAACTGTAAGAAACCGCCTAAAGGAAATGGGATTTACATACAGAAAAGCTAAATGAAAGCCATCATTAACACCTAAACAGAAAAAAACAAGGTTACAATGGGCTAAGGAAAAGCAATCATGGACTGTGGATGACTGGATGAAAGTCATTCAGTGATGAATCTCGAATCTGCATTGGGCAAGGTGATGATGCTGGAACTTTTGTTTGGTGCCGTTCCAATGAGATTTATAAAGATGACTGCCTGAAGAGAACATGTAAATTTCCACAGTCATTGATATGGGGCTGCATGTCAGGTAAAGGCACTGGGGAGATGGCTGTCATTACATCATCAATAAATGCATAAGTTTACGTTTATTTTGGACACTTTTCTTATCCCATCAATTGAAAGGATGTTTGGGGATGATGAAATCATTTTTCAAGATGATAATGCATCTTGCCATAGAGCAAAAACTGTGAAAACATTCCTTGCAAAAAGACACATAGGGTCAACGTCATGGCCTGCAAATAGTCCGGATCTTAATCCAACTGAAAATCTTTGGTGGAAGTTGAAGAAAATGGTCCATGACAAGGCTCCAACCTGCAAAGCTGATCTGGCAACAGCAATCAGAGAAAGGTGGAGCCAGATTGATGAAGAGTACTGTTTGTCACTCATTAAGTCCATGCCTCAGAGACTGCAAGCTGTTATAAAAGCCAGAGGTGGTGCAACAAAATACTAGTGATGTGTTGGAGCGTTCTTTTGTTTTTCATGACTCCATAATTTTTTCCTCAGAACTGAGTCCATATTTTTTTCCCTCTGCTTGGTCTAAAAAAGTAACCGTTACTGACTGCCACAATTATTTTTCCTGATTTCTTATAGTGTTTCTTAAAGCCAGAAAGTTGCCATTTGAAATGACTTTAGTTTTGTGTCATGTCTGTGATCTGCTTTTTTTCTACAAAATTAAACAACTGAATGAACATCCTCCGAGGCCGGTGATTCCATAATTTTTGCCAGGGGTTGTAGTTACATTCAGCAGCTGCCAACAAGTCCACAGCTGCTAATGAAGTAACTGTATAAAGTGTAAAACGTACCTGTATAAAGTAATTAATAAAGTAACTTTTCAAGGTTACTTTGGCTACACTGTTCAAGACATTACTTGCATCTAGTTTAGTCCTGCTGTGAAGAGCACAATCATGCTAATTAGTAAAGCTAACTTTTATTATTCTTATATATATATATATAAAGTTTATTTTTAAAATGGTTGCGTTAACCCCTATTGGAGTTTAGCCACTAATCCAATAAACAAAACTGACATGTTAGGGCAACAAACATCACCTCAGGAAGGTGGAGGAGCAGCCGGTCAAGCGTAACGGCATGACGAGCCTTAATATTTTCATGTTAGTTTTTCTTAATATTGCTTAGTAATTTAATACTTTATGTACTATGAATCAACTGCTGGTTGAATTGAAAGTGTTTAATTTCATTTGGTTAATTAGCATCTGATCTTGGCATGAGCTCGTGAACCTCCATGTTTACATGATGACATGACTAATAGTTCAGCTCCTCTGTTTTTCAGGGGTTTGGAGTCAAAAACAGCTGTTACCAGTAGCTTTAACAGTTTTTTTTTTTTTTGTGGTTTCAGTTTAGCATTGTCACATTAAAATTTTCTGATAGATTAGCAGTGATCGAAGCCAGCTTTTAGGTTAGCTATACCCACCAGTGGTGATATCAAACAGACTGTAGTACAAAACACATAGTACAGTTATTTACAGAATTATTTAAGGATTGATCAGTGAGAAAAAAAAAAGAACAAAAAAAAGTCAGTTATTGAGATACAAAGCACAATTTGTAAAATTCTGCAGGAGTTGATGAATGAATAATTTAATGTGCTAATTAGCCCCTCCTGAGGAAAGTCTAGATTTATGCATCATTTTGTAATGTTTGATGTATGTAGCTAGCACATGGCTACAGCTTTCAGAAATACAGGACATCAGATATGGCGGAAGGCAGGTGGGTTATCAGCTGCTGTCTAATCCACCAGTACGGCTGTGCTGGAGTGTATCGTGTGTACGGCCGTTTGGACGTGATGGCGTCCATGATGTCATCCAGAACAGGTGTCATATCTTTCTGTCCGCTGTTGCAGTAAGATCGCATCTGGGCCACCTGCTGCTCAAAGTAGGCTTTCCCGTAGTCCTCCTTCACATCAGAAGGGGTCTCGTTCCACAGCTTGTCAGCAATATTTGCCACAATGTCCCGGTTGAAGATGTTGGTGGCGACAATGAAGTTCCCAGGCTCTACTATCGACACTTTGACGCCCCACTCCTTCATCTCATAGCGAAGGCAATCGGAGAAAGCTTCCACACCATATTTTGACACGCAGTAAGACGAGCGAAAGGCATTACACATCGTTCCAAACATGCTGGCTATGTTCACGACACGACCTGTGGTTAGAAAAATCAAGGATCAGGAGTGCACTACACTGGAGCCGAAAATCTCCTTAAAATACTTCAAACAGTTGGAGCAATGTCCTGACTCAAAGCCTGTCAAGCATTTTGGTGACAGGCTCCAGAACTGAACAGCCATTTTTTTAAAGCAATTTACTTCACTGTGGGACAGTTGGATTACCAGTGTGTAGACCAGCTTCGATTACGGGTGTATGCTTCAGACTGCCTGTCTGTGTCTTTAGACAAGACACATCTGCATTGTCCCAGTCCACCTGATGATTACTGGTCTTAGCTAGGGAAGTAACCTCAAACAGGCCGGTAGTCACTTTTTACCAAAACTTGAGCAACTTAACTTTTGTACTCCGCACAAGCTGAAATTTATCGTTGTCCCCATTTTTGCTGATTTTTAATTTTTTTTTTTTTTTTTTTAACACCATAACATTCATAGTCTAAACATCCCTTGTTGGACTTCACACAACTGGAAAAATAATGTGGTATATGTTTTAATATGACTGGAGCATTTTTAAATGTTGATCTGTGTAATCCTTCAATGAACCCTAACTGAGGAAAGCTGCCACTCTGGGAAGGTTATCATACATTTTTGTGGACCATGGTGTACGGAACTGTAGTTTAGTCTCAAGTGGTGTAGAAAACCGGCTTGCCCCATGGACTAATGGGCAATGAGGTCTGTTGGAGCCAGTGCATGTCTCCCAATTCCATAACATGAGGAGGATGAGTCCATGACTGCCCCTGGACAGGACACGTCTGATGCAGGTTACTTCCTCAGCCAAGGCTGGTGCCTATTTACAGCTCAGTGCACTGAGACAATGTAGATTAAGCATGTTGACTTCTAAGCTTTTTGTTGGAGGGGCAGAAACCGTTGTCCTTTGGACTTGATGTTGCTCATGGTTTAGAGTTTTTCTTTCACAGCTTGGCAGGTGCTGTCCTGGACACCATTTTGCTGACAGCACAAAGTGTAACTTGCACTCCAATGAGACGTTCTAGGCCACCATAATCTATACACATTTGGAGCTACATCCTGCATGAACCTAGTGTCACATCAACATGTGGATCCATACCAGATCCACTGCGGTGACCTACAGCAACCCCCCCACAAACTACAGTCTCCACTATGTGACAATGCGTTAACAGACATGACTGTTGTACTGTAAAATGCAGTGTTGTTCAGCTGCTCACCTTTGGCCTTGCGGATTAAAGGCAGAACTGCTTTGGTGACCCTGATGGTGCCCCACAGGTTGACCTCTGACACCTGCTTGTAGGTGTCCATGGACGTAAACTCGACATGACCAAATGATGATATGCCAGCGTTGTTGACCACAGCCCACAGACCTGCACGCGCACAGATCACCACAAAAGGAATGTGTGACCGAACCAGTCTTCCTGCAGCTTGGTGAAGATTGTGGTGGTGTTACCTCTCTCCGGGTCTTCTAGGTTGTCTTTGATAAACGCCACAGCCTGGTTTACTTGCTCCTCGCTGCAGATGTCCAACTGGATCACCTTCATACGCTCTGAATTAAATTCATCCAGCTGCTTTGCACCTTCTCCATCTTTGTCCTGCAACAATTCATCAAACTTTGAGGCATTTAGTTACAATAACAACACAAACTCATAAATTCTGCTCCAAATCTACCAGAATTGACCAAAAGTAATTTTTTCCTTCTTAGTCTGAATTCCCCAGAGATTTTACACCACATCCATCCAACCTGTCCACGTTTTAGAAGGAGTACTGAGAATTAACTACAACCTTTAATACTACTATTACCACAACATTATCTTACCAAATTTAAAATGCTTACTTACAAAGTACACAAATGTGGACTATGAATGTGATAACACGATTTTTGCCGAAAGGGTACATTAATTAACTAGTAATGCAATAATAAACAAAAACTAGTAGTGATTTACTCATAACTCGAAGATATGAAACACATTAAATGACTAAACACCTCAGTTAATGCTTAATTCAGACTGATTTTTACTGCATTAACTGTTAATGTACCCTTACAGTGACACAGTGTCAGAACAATATAACCCCAAATCAGAAAAAAATAAAAAAAAATAAAAAAATGAAGTGACATGTTTTATTGCGGGCTGTATGAAGCCACGATATTTCATGTTTTATGAGGTCAACTTCCTATTTGATAAACTTGACAGACATCCATTCTTGCATTTCAGGTCTGCAAAAGTAAATGAATCCCGTCGGCATATCTTGTTTAATTTGGAGTCGCCAGAGCAGATCCAAGACTGATGTGCATGTTTATTTGGGGAAAAAAAAAAAAAAAAAAAGAGACATGGGCAATTTTTGTAAGTATAAGGATTAAATCATGATGTTTACAGACAGTTTTCTTGAGAAGAGTCAGGGTATGGATACATGAACATTTCCAAGTCACTGAATACGTCTTGGACTTTTACATCAAGAAATACAGAGAGCGTGGTACTGAATGGTAAATACGAGGGCTGTCAAAGTAATGGTCCTTTTTATTTTTTTCAAAAACTATATGGATTTCATTCATGTTTTTATGTCAGATATGCTTGAACCCTCGTGCGCATGCGTGAGTTTTTCCACGCCTGTCGGTGACGTCATTCGCCTGTGAGCACTCCTTGTGGGAGGAGTCGTCCAGCCCCTCATCGGAATTCCTTTATCTGAGAAGTTGCTGAGAGACTGGCGCTTTGTTTGATCAAAATTTTTTCTAAACCTGTGAGGCACATCGAAGTGGACACGGTTCGAAAAATTAAGCTGGTTTTCAGTGAAAATTCTAACGGCTGATGAGAGATTTTGAGGCGATACTGTCGCTTTAAGGACTTCCCACGGTGTGAGACGTCGTGCAGCGGTCCCAGGCGCTGTCGTCAGCCTGTTTCAAGCTGAAAACCTCCACATTTCAGGCTCTATTGATCCAGGATGTCGTGAGAGAACAGAGAAGTTTCAGAAGAAGTCGGTTTCAGCATTTTATCCGGATATTCCACTGTTAAAGGAGATTTTTTTTAATGAAAGACATGCGGACGGGTCCGCGCGTCGGGACGCAGCCGGCGCGGTGCGGCGGCACAGGAAAAACACCTCCGTGTTGATAACCATTTGTAAAATCCAGGCGGCTTTTGATGGCTTTCAGTGGAGTGAGTATAAGAGAAATTGTTTAACAGCTGGACATGTTCCAACTTGTCCTTAAGGCTTCCAACAGAGGTGTTTTTCCTGTGGCGGAGCGTCGCAGTAGCTGCGAGCCGACGCTGCAATCCGTCCGCACGTCTTTCATTAAAAAAATCTCCTTTAACAGTGGAATATCCAGATAAAATGCTGAAACAGACTTCTTCTGAAACTTCTCTGTTCTCTCACGACGTCCTGGATCAATAGAGCCTGAAATGTGGAGGTTTTCAGCTTGAAACAGGCTGACGACGGCGCCTGAGAGCGCTGCGCGACGTCTCGCACCGTGGGAAGTCCTTAAAGCGACAGTATCACCTCAAAATCTCTCATCAGCCGTTAAAATTTTCATCGAAAACCAGCTTAATTTTTCGAACCGTGTCCACTTCGATGTGTCTCACAGGTTTAGAAAAAATTTTGATCAAACAAAGCGCCAGTCTCTCAGCAACTTCTCACACAAAGGAATTCCGACGCGGGGCTGGACGACTCCTCCCACAAGGAGTGCTCGCAGGCGAATGACGTCACCAACAGGCGTGGAAAAACTCACGCATGCGCACGAGGGTTCAAGCATGTCTGACGTAAAAACATATGAATGAAATCCATATAGTTTTTGAAAAAAATAAAAAGGACCTATACTTTATTGACAGACCTCGTATGTCCAGGGCTGTACAGTGCGAGCGTTTTGCTCGCATATTGCGCCTAAAATTTGATTGTGCGAGGAAAAAAAATATAACGGGCGCAGGTGTGCGAGAATGTATTTCAACCTTTTCATTCGTATTTTGCTCCTAAAATAAATACAGTGGTCCCTCGCTAACGCGGTTCACCTTTCGCGGGCTATCGAGCCATCCTGCCGTCATTTGAATGTTCAAACTTGGATAAGACGGCTGATTAAAACGGTGGCCGTCTTGTTCAAAACCGTCTAAAATGCGCAGTTTACCGGAGGAGCTGTGTGTGTGTGTGCTGCAGACTGCGAACGGAGGCACGAGACGTTACATTCTGCTGAGAACCATCAGTGCACGTGACACAGCGAGCGCGGAGCAGGGAGAGGATTTTAACCCGAGTGAACATAAAAAAAAAAAAAACAACAAAAAACTACTTTTCTTTACTTTTCTTTTCTCTGCTCTTTCTCTACCGGTGTTTTTCTGACGGCACCGTCCTGTTCACACCATGTGCGCGTCGTACACTCAATTTATGAGATCATGAGATGAAATAAACGGTCAAATATCCTTAAAAACATCCTTAAAAAATGAGAATATATGAATGAACTGAGGAAAAATTACACAAACTGGATAAAAAAATAAAACTCTGCTGCAGTGATGTTCAATTCAAATCAATTTTATTTATATAGCGCCAAATCACAACAAACAGTTGCCCCAAGGCGCTTTATATTGTAAGGCAAGGCCATACAATAATTACGGAAAAACCCCAACGGTCAAAACGACCCCCTGTGAGCAAGCACTTGGCGACAGTGGGAAGGAAAAACTCCCTTTTAACAGGAAGAAACCTCCAGCAGAACCAGGCTCAGGGAGGGGCAGTCTTCTGCTGGGACTGGTTGGGGCTGAGGGAGAGAATCAGGAAAAAGACATGCTGTGGAAGAGAGCAGAGATCAATCACTAATGATTAAATGCAGAGTGGTGCATACAGAGCAAAAAGAGAAAGAAACACTCAGTGCATCATGGGAACCCCCCAGCAGTCTAAGTCTATAGCAGCATAACTAAGGGATGGTTCAGGGTCACCTGATCCAGCCCTAACTATAAGCTTTAGCAAAAAGGAACGTTTTAAGCCTAATCTTAAAAGTAGAGAGTTGAGATATTCAGAGGCATGTTCAGAGGCACAGATCACAAAAAGCAGGTGAGAACTCTGAACTTTAACAGCTGCTATTTTCCAAAGGTATTTATTTGTTCAATCTTAAGCGATGAGGAGAAATAAATGACTTCATCACACTAAATGAACTGGAGTCAGAATAAAAATACAAGCTGCTGATTTTTGTTATTTTCCAAAGTTATTATAAGCTGCAGCTATATGTTTTATTCATTTCAAAGTGAGTTACTTCTTATTTTATTCTGATTTATTTATACAAAAAATATGGGGAGTCAAATCAGCCTGAATTGTTCTGTTCAGTTTATATCAGTTTTCCTGCACATGTCCAGGTATTTTTTCCTCTTTATAAGAGTTTGGTGTTTGCATTTGCGCCACAAAGTTTTAAAACACAGTAAAATGTTCACACTTTTCTTTAAAGCAGTTCTGTAATTTCAGAAATGCAACAGAAACAACCACAAATCAGAAAAAGTTGGGACTATAAGTAAAATGAAGATAAAAATAAAAATGTTGCAGAGTTGTGTCTTGGTGGCTTCCCTCACTTGTCTCCTTCCAGCATGGACATTTAGTTTTTGAGAACTGCCTACCTGACAGAGATTTACTATAAAGTACCACACTGTTTGTATTTCTGAATGATTGATGTAAATGAAGTCTAAGAAATAGTCACTGATTTGCAAATGTTCATGTTTTCATCCCGATGTTTCTCTGAAAATGCTGCAGACCTTAATTTAGGAAATTCTGTATGATCCGACTAGTCGACTAATCGCAAAAATAATCGTTGACTAGTCGACTATAAAATAGTCGTTTGTGGCAGCCCTATTTTCAAACCATCTCCCGAGATTTTCGAAAAAGGGGGTAATTTTTCGTCAGACCCCAGTAAAAAATAAAATTATAGAAACATATCATGCAAAAAAAGCCCATAATAGGGGGTGATTGTCTGAAGGTTTTCCCTAGATAGGGGGTAAATTTTCAACATGGGGAACAAGCATAGGTACCCCCTTGAATTGGGGAATGGGGGGGCTGGGATTTTTCTACTCAGGTTTGAACTTTGAGAGTGTTTACACACGAGAGAAAAGTGAGAAAATGTTCATGCCTGATTGAGAAAAATGTATAGTGTGTAGTGAGGAGTTTTACAGCTTTAAAATGTCTATAATAATTGTAAAAAATAAAACACTGGCCACTTTGCGGATTTCGCCTATTGCGGGCTAGTTTTAGAACGTAACTCCCACGATAAACGAGGGATCACTGTATATCCCATAGAGAAAACCATTCCCACATCTGTACAAATCGACAAGAGTGTGTGTGTGTGAGAGTGTGTGCTGTGGTCCGTTGGCTGAATGTAGCTAAGCGTAGCAGGCGACCCGAGTATAAAAAGTGGGACGGGGATGTTATGTGTGTGAGGGTTTAAAATAATACAAGAAATACACAGCAAAAAGTAATGAAATGGACAAAAGCAATGATGTAAATAATGATAGAAAAGGAAGTAAAAAACAATGAAATAAATACATTAGAATCATATAAAATGTGCATGTGTGTGTAGAAAAGGTACTCTCTGTACAGTATGTGTCAGTACAGTATTTGCGTTAATAATAAAATTGTATCAAGAAATTTCACAGTGCTCCTAAATTTTTATCTGTGCTCCTAAATTTTTTCATTTAGGAGCACCTGTGCTCCTAGTGAAAAAGCTAAACGTACAGCCCTGTATGTGTCAAGTAGGCAGGCAGCTCTCACAAAGTGAGTGATCATGTTGGAAAGAGATGAGTGAGGGAAGCCACCAAGACACCCAGACAGCCTGGTCAGAGTTATAGGCTTCTGTGGTTGGAGAAACTGCAAAGTGCAACTTTTGTCTGCTGCATTACCAGTTATACAGCTTCGTGATTAAGTGCTATAGAGAAGAATCTTCTCAGAAAGAACAGCTGAATCTAGATTTAATCCATTTTCTTGTTTTGTTTTTTTTTTGCCATTTTTTACTCTGCTCCGAAATGAAGCTGTGAATGTTGATGCAACAGGCAAATGTTGCACCATTACTAGGTTCTCTACTCTCAACCACAGAAGCCTATAAATCTTTTAGAGTTGTCTGAGCGTCTTTGTGGCTTCCCTCGTTAGTCTCCTTGAATGACCACTCAGTTTTGTGTGTGACCTTGACCTTTGATCAATTCTGAGACTGAACCACTTTAACCAACACACAACCCTCCAACATGTTTAATCCGAACAAACAGTTATGCTGTTTTCAAGGTCATCCAAGTTCAAAGATTATATGGCCAATATAAAGGTGATAAGACTTACTAGTGATTCATTAGATCATAGGTGTCTAACTGATCCAGAAAGGGCCAAGAGGGTTGATGAAGTCTTCCCGTCTGCTCAAAGTGATGCTGATCAATGAAATCACCTGAAGGAGTTGGCGGTCTTCTGCAGGCCTCCCGTCCTGCGTACCAGCACGGACTCCCAAAATTTCCTGTATGGGTGATTCTTAGACTACGGGCACTTATTATGTCCTTTGATCATATTGTATGAAAAACAGAAAAAAGGGGAAATTTCACACTTTTATAGTTATCTTTACAATGAAAGTGTGTTAAGAAATTTGTTCTAGTAGTCTATGATGACTTTTTCACCTTTTTTCAGCATCATTATATGCAAATATTGCAATTTTGTGCTTGTCCCACACGCAGACTTTTGATCTTCAATGATAAAAATGAATGGTAAGGAAACGTTTTTTCTAATGTTTTAAAATATCTCTGAATAAAATATCAGTAAAATAATCAAAACATAATTGGGGTATTCAATGTCATACAACTGTTGTGATTTTTTTAAACAAAATGTAGTTGTCCCACACTATTGCCGTAATTTCCACCACAACACTAATGTCCCTTTAAACAGTTTGTATGAAAGATTGTTTGGGTAGTTTCTATGGAGATAAACAGTGACATCAGAGCAGATGTATATAGTGCCAAATCACAACAAACAGTTGCCCCAAGGCGCTTTATATTGTAAGGCAATGGTGTGGTGGAAATTACATTTACAAGGCCAATAGTGGCCATAGTTAAAGAATCACCCGTATATTCGTATTATAAATTGTGTCTGTAACATGGCCCAAGCGGAGGGTCACCCCTTTGAGTCTGGTGTGCTTGAGGTTTCTTCCTCAAATCATCAGAGGGAGTTGTTCCTTCCCAGTGTTGCCTGTGTGCTTGCTCTAGAGCAGAGGTCTCAAACCGGTTCCAGAAAGGGCTGAGAGGGTGCAGGCTTTCTGTGCAACCACCCACTCCAGCAGGTGATTTCACTGATTAACATCACTTTGAGCAGGTGAAATCAGTTAATCAGTGAAATCACCTGCTGGAGTTGGTGGTTGCACAGAAAGCCTGCACCCTCTCGGCCCTTTCTGGAACTGGTTTGAGACCTCTGCTCTAGGGGTTGGTAAGGTTAGACCTTACTTGTGTGAAGCGCCTTGAGGCAAATGTGATTTGTCGCTATATAAATGAAATAAACTGAATAAATTGTGGTTACCTACACCTTATTGGTCCTTTCTGGAATCAGTTTGACACCTTTTATTCATTTAGCCAGGTTAGTCCCATTGAGATCAAGACCTCGACATTTTTTTAATTATTAAGTTTCCAATTCACCTAATCTGCGTGTATTTAAATATGGGAGGAAACCCACGCAAACACGGGGAGAACATGCAAACTCCACACAGAAAGGCTACAGGTGGGAATCAATCCCATAACCTTCTCGCTGTGAGGCAGCAGTGCTAACCACTAATCCACTGTGCTGCCCTGTGCATTAAAAGAAGGATGAGGTCCGATATCGGCCCTGAAGCTGTTTCAAATATGCAATGGCCCCGAATGCTGACCTCTGTGACCTTGACATTTCTCACAATCATTCCAAGTTTGATCCAATTTGCTTCGAAACACCTTGTTATTTTGTTCACACACACAAGTGGACTCACAAGCCTGAAAACAACACCACTGTGCCTGGGTGTAATAAATAATTGACAGATTAAACAGTGAAAATAATACTTGTGGCTCTGCTACAGTGCACCAAAAAAATCCTATTTCGATTTCAAAAAGTAGACAAGTCTGACTTTGTGATTCCCCACCAAGGGGATTAAGGTTAGGGCATGATACGGCAAAGAAAAAAAAAAAACAGTGCAAGAAAAACTGGTGTGGAATAATACAGGTGACCCAATGTTACATATTTACCTTAAAAAGACACCCAGCAAACACAGTGAAGCCAAGTTTGTGCAGACGTTTGGCGAGTGCATGACCAAAACCACTATCACAGCCTGTGACAAACACAGCTTTACCTTTCACCTGCACACATCAGCACACAAAATCATCACAACTGCACAAAAGTGCAAATAGTAAAAGAAATACAACTGCATCAATTGCAAGAAGCAACCCACTACATTTTACTGTTTAAAAAAAAAAAAGTCCGCATGAGGCCATATGGGGACAATATTAACTGTAAAACTGCACAAACCGCGTGAATAATCGATTTTTTTGGTAATGTTATCAAAGTCCACGATTTGTCACATTACCTCGACCTCGCCTCTCGGAAAGCGAGGCAGCGCCACACACAAAACAAAAACTAAATACAGCACAACTACACACTCCGTCACACTCGACTCGGGAAAACCTAAAGTCCTCGTGGCTGCGTTTAGTAACGCAGGTAACCCAAAACCCATCACGACGGTGAGAAAAACCGAAAACGACACCAGAAGTCCCACTCTGAGAGCCCTCACTGAGGCCATCTTGACCGAATGCTCTGTTTACTTTCCTGCTGTTGCGCCACGAGGACATGAAACGCCCCCCTGAGATTACGACACGCCCTCTGAGGGCCCACTGCGCATAGACATTATATACGTAGACGCCTCGTGGACTGCCGCTGTCTATTGGAGCCGACGTAGCAGCGCGGCCGCCATCTTGGATGGGTCCCTATTGCGCCCCCAGTGCATTCCGCACACCGCGGAAGGTGTATCCCCACTACAATAATACGTAACTCCCCGAATTTTTACCCGATTTTCCCACGGTTTGGTTTGTTAGAAACAGCAGAGAATCAGTTATGATACAGGATGCTGTCACACATTAAAAACATGTACTTTCATGCTAAAAGACTATGCTCTTTATCAAAAACATATGGCATATACATGTATAAATGAATTATTTTTATAATTTATTAAAGAAACAAATTTGGATTGTTTATTTGAATTTCTTGAATTTCTTTCTCTCTCACTCACACACACACATGGAGGACATCACTTTAATTTCCTCTGCTTTGCTCACCAAGTTTTGTTACAAAGATGAACATTTTTTTTCAAGGCCAGGAAAAAAAAAAAGCAATATAATTCCAGGTTATTCCAGGGTCTAAAAACTAGAGGTGGGCGATACCTTGGTATTGATCCAATGCCAAGTTAATACAGGCTCAGTATTGCCGATATCGATATAGATACCGATACTTTTTCATATTTTATCACTCGACATAACTTAAAACAAAATCTCCTGAGGTAGAGGGCTGACAAACCACAATACAAGGGTGCGCTGCTCCGTGTTGTGTGACACAGTACAGTGCTGCTCTTACGGAGAGTAGACTTTGATGAATCTGCGTGCACAGCATTCAGTGCATGCGGGAGAGAAAAAAAAGCTCGAGTATCGCTCTTTTTACACGAGGATTGTTCAATATCAATACCAATGTTGGTATCAATATTATCGATATTAGGATCGATCCGCCCACCTCTACTAAAAACTATGTTAGGCTTGCAACTGGGGCTGGAGAGCTAAAACCCTTGAAAAAGAACAGTTTTGCACAGCTTCTTGCATGTGCTGGCACTCTTGTGAAATATAGACACCACAAATGACAGAAGCCTGAAATGATGGGTCTCAATTCCTGCGCAGGTTGTTGCAACCGTAAGCAGCACAAAATACCGGCATATTTGCTCACTCTCCGTTTAACTCTGGTGCTAGCCAATTGTGAAGAGACCCATCCAATATGGTGGCCACACTGGATAACGTTGCAACAAAGTCATGAGGCGTCTACGTATATAATGTCTATGCCACTGCGCCCCCTGGCTCAAGGCACGCAAAAAAACAAACAAACAAAAAACAAAAACCTGAGGCATTCAAGCACACTCTCACGAGCGCCACTAGCTTAGCTTATGACAAGCTAAAAGTGGACGCTCGTTATGGCCGAACAATTTTCCACAGTTTCTGAGGATTCTGTGTTAGTACACGCCTGCGGCCGATGTGCTTGATGAATTCCTGCGCAAAAAGTAGTTCCCAGATAATTGTGATATATTCCTGTGAGATAATGAGTATATCTCATTTAAATTAATTCTAAAATTTACCAGTAATAAAAAAAAAAAATATTTAAGAAACTTAAAATTTTATCAGCATTGTAAACTGACATGATGGAGTTTGATGCGGAATTGTTCAGAAAGATACGATTGGTTTGATTTAGAGGTGGGCGATACCGGGAATTTTGGTGTTGAGCTGATACCAAGTAAATACAGGCCCAGTATCGCTGATACCGATACCTTTTCATATTTAAGCTTCATAGATCCAAAGGATCCAAAAGACCTAGGCTAGAATTTCGCCACACATTGTACGTGACAACAAAATACTTTATTATCACAATCAACATTTCTGTTTAAAAGAATAGCACCCAACACAACTTAAAATCTCCTGAGGTAGAGGGCTGACAAACCACAATACAAGGGTGCACTGCTCCGTGTTGTGTGACACAGCACAGCGCTGCTCTTACAGACAGAGAGTAGACTTTGATGAATCTGCATGCGCAGCAGTCAGTGCGTGCGGGAGAGAAAAAAAGCTCGAGTATTGATCTTTTTACACGAGGATCATTCAATATCAGTACCAGTGTTGGTATCGATACTATCGATATTAGGATCGATCCGCCCACCTCTAGTTTGATTACCATTTACAGTTGGCAATGAAAGACTTGGGTGTTAACTTTGTGTTAAAGTCAGAACAAGAAACTGCACTGAAAAATATCTATCTGGGAAGAGCAGAGGTGTCAAATCCAGTTTCAGAAAGTAAAAACCTTCCCATGTGTTGCTTCTACATGTGCACCTAAAACAGGTGATCTCAATAATTAGCTCATCCACCTGCCTGAAGAGCTGAACTAATTACAATCAGCTGGTTTATTGGAAAGATGGAACAAATATGTGGCTGGACTTTTATTTTCTGAAGCTAGATTTGGCATCTCTGGGGAAGAGACACAATCTGTGTATTGTCGCTTCAATGACAGTGGCACACTGAACAGAGTGGCAGTCAAGGTAGGGTTGTAATTTTACCTGTTTGCTCAAAATCACTGATTAGCGAGGACTTTAACCGGGTCATCTTTAGTTTTCCTCTGTGACACTCAAGAGGAACGAGACTGCATTTTTAATATGTTTATCTCAGTAATATTTGGGGGAAAAAGACACTGCTGCTTCAAATTGTGCCCTTGTTTTCGAACGTAGAAAATTATCCTTGAAGTCTGGTGGATGACTCAGCAATATTTTTCAAACATTTAAACAAGTAGGTCACCACATTTCCAACAACTGTGTGAACTTATTACAGAAAAGCCATAACTACAGGTAAGTTTATATTATGTGCGTGGTTGGAGAAATTTGTCTGAAAACCTTCATTACTGATGAAGACCTTCAGACCAAAAGCTTGTTAAAAAAATCTATATATATTAAAGTTCTACGTGGAGTAAGTGTGCAGAAAATTCTTATTATTTATTGTTACTTTTTTCTGGCACCTTAGTGTTTGTGAGTGCAGTGTACAGGTTTATAAATTATATTTCAAACAGTTTTATTTCAAAGGGAGTCACATGCTTTTGGCAGAGTCCTCTTAGTCCATATGCCAAGTAGGTTTTCGGTACCACGTAAGGTGATGAAACGACACTTAGAATCCAGCCTCAGTGTATCATGGCCTACAAAAAAAAAAAAGTATGATAACCATCCCAGGGTGGTAGCTGTAGCCAGCTAGGGGTCAGTGAAGAATTACACAGAGGTCAGAATTTAATATGCTCCAATCATGTTGAAAACTGTACTACATTATTTGTCTGATCATAATGATTCCAAAAAGGTATAGTTTGGACTATCTATGACTGAATGTTATGGGGCAAAAATGGCAAAAATGTGACAAAGGTCAATTTGTACAGGGCTCAAAAGTTAAAGTTGCTCCAATTTCAGTAAAAAAAAAATGCAAATTATTGTTTGGGTTAATAGGGTTCTAAAAATAAATAGTTTGCACCATCTGTCATGCTTAGTTATCATGTTACAGTGTAACATATGTCACAAGTCATAGAATCCTATGGATGTTGACCTTGACTTTGGAGATCAGTCAACACAGTCAAAACAATTTCA
This sequence comes from Thalassophryne amazonica, assembly GCF_902500255.1. Classification (NCBI taxonomy): domain Eukaryota; kingdom Metazoa; phylum Chordata; class Actinopteri; order Batrachoidiformes; family Batrachoididae; genus Thalassophryne; species Thalassophryne amazonica. Next base: position 43,070,606 of record NC_047103.1, on the reverse strand, counting down.
TTTATTAATCCTTTTTATTTCAACCACTAAACTTCTTGGAATCATGATCAGACAAATAATGTAGTATAGTTTTCAACATGACTGAAGTATTTTTACAATTTGACCTCTGTGTAATTCTTCACTGACCCCCTAGACCCCCTACAGATACCACCCCGGGGTGGTTATCATATATTGTTGTGTAGGCCGTGGTACACCGAGGCTGGATTCTACAACCCCTGGCAAAAATTATGGAATCACCGGCCTCGGAGGAGTTTTGGGTATGAAAATTTACAGGGTGATTCCATAATTTTTTCCTCTGCTTGGTCTAAAAAAGTAACCGTTACTGACTGCCACAATCTTTTTTTCTTGATTTCTTATAGTGTTTCTTAAAGCCAGAAAGTTGCCATTTGAAATTACTTTAGTTTTGTGCCATGTCTGTGATCTGCTTTTTTTTCTACAAAATTAAACAACTGAATGAACATCTCCGAGGCCGGTGATTCCATAGTTTTGCCAGGGCTGATGTCGTTTTGTCACCTTACGTGGTATCAATTAGGTCAAAATTGCTGACTGACTCATAGACTAGTGTATTCTGTGTACAGACGTGCCCTCAGTACTTAATCCCTTTCTGCCCCCTTTTAAAAGCTGGCTGGAATGATGTTTTATTTTTATATATATATATATATATATATATATATATATGAATGAGAGAAAGAGATAAACATACACATGAAACTGATAATTATTGGTTCAAAATAAATGCCTCCATTTAAAAAGCTGCAATAAACATTCGAAAGTGAGTAGTACATCACTTTGATATAAACTGTAATAGGATGCCTGCATTAATATCACCGTGGTGATGATCTTCATCCTGGGTGCGGAGAAGGCTAATCATTCCAATCTTCGATCTGAATTTTCTGCTGCAGTGTGGCCATGGAATGTTTGGCTGGGAAAAGGAGCTTGACTGGTCCTTCCGACGTTGTCGTTTCTGCTGCAGTTCATGGATGCGTTGCTCTTTAAATCCTGCTACACCTTTTCTGACTGACGTGCGCCAGGCAGGGCAGTCTTGCGCAGCTTCTTCCCAGGAGGCAGGGCGGATGTTACAGTGCTTCAAGGAAGCCCTGATGGTATCCTTGAAGCACATCTTCTGACCACCATGAGATCACTTCCCTTCTGTGAGCTCCCCATAGAAGAGGTGCATTGGGAGGCAGCTGTCATCCATGCGAAGTACACGGCCGGCCCATTGCAGCTGGGAGCGCATGAGTGTGGCATGAATGCTCTCCATCTGGGTTTGCTTGGAGAGCAAATTAATTGCAACCTATAATAGGATGGCTGCATTAATACCAACATAATACCCATTACAAAGGCAATAATGTATTTTCTTTAGAGCTTCCTGTCTCAAATAAATGCTCAAAGTTATTAATATTCTATTTTGAATCCCTGCCTACAATAAAATCTGCAAAACGTTGGGACGATATGAAAAATACAACATAAAAAATCAAACAGCAAAAATGCAGTGATCCTTACGTTTACTTTGTCTTCTATTTCGTTACATTTACATAAAGTTTAATTAGATCAGCCAGATAGTTAGGAGCTAGTCTGTGAAGGCTTTTCTATGTGAATAACTAAACCTTGCAACAGACTGGCGTCCTGTCCAGGGTGTACCCTGCCTCACGCCCTATGACTGCTGGGATAGGCTCAAGCCCCCCTGCAACCCTTAATTGGAGTAAGCGGTTGAAGATGAGTGAGTGATAACTAAACCTTAGAATCTGACCTCACAAGGATGGGAAACCAGTGGAGAGAGGCCAAAATCTGGGTTATATAATCAAACATTCTTCTGTGGGTCAGAAGTCCAGCAGCAGCATTTTGAACCATTTGAAAACCTCTTTTGTTGATTGTGGTATGTCCAAAAATAAGACACTGCCTTTGCCTCTTCTACTCTAAAAGAGGCAAAGGCATGAATCAGTGCAGCTGCATCTGCCATGGACAGAAGAGATTGAATCTTCACGATATTACGGAAGTGAAAGAAAGCATTATCTCTATTATTTTTTAATGTGCAAGTCAAAGGACAGTGTGGAATCACCACAAGGTTTTTTGTTTTATCGCTGTGATGGACATATGAATCCAACATTAACATGAGCTTTTGTCTTTAAATTGGTGTCTGTATCTGGCAGAACCAATGACATCATCTCAGCCTTGTCAGAATTTAAACGTAGGAAATTATTGGACATCTAATTTTTCACTGAAGCCACGGAGTCCTCTTAAATTAAAGTGTGGGAGATATTATCTGCATTTATCGCCATATAGAGCTGAGTGTTGTCAGCATATCATTGAAATGTAATCCCGTAGTGTTGCAATATGTGCCAAAGAGGTGCTATGGGGAAAGAGAACAGCAGAGGGCCTAGTACGGATCTTGCAGTACCCCTTATTTTACCGGAAAAAGTTGTGATGGTTGTTATGCAAGATATGAGAGCAACTAGACAAGGATGGCATCAATCATGAGAGAACCTGGCCAGTAATATCAAAATAACTCTCAAGCCTATCCAGTAATATAAGATGATCAACCACGTCAAATGTTGCACTAAAATATAACAGCAGCACTATGGTGGTGGTGGTCCATTGCAAGCAGATCATACACTACTTTGTGAAGTGCTGCCGACTGCAGCGACTCAAAGATGTCGTTATCAGCAAGATAATCCACAAGATGCTGTCAAACCACTTTTTCAGTTCTTTTTCAACAGACGTTACAGTAGATTCGATATTACACTACACAGCACTATTATTTTTGTGAGTTTTTATTCTTTAATGTTTATTAATTTAATACTTTCTGTATGATTAAGAAACTGGAATAAAAACTACTAGTTTCATTTGGCTATTGAATTATGTACATCTTCATCATCATCTGATCTTGGCATGCTTTTGGGAACCTCCATGTTTACACTGCAACATACTAATATTTCAGCTCTGTGTCTTTCTTTTTTAAGGTCTTAAAGCCAAAAACACAGAGTCAGTTATTAGTAGCTTCAGCAAAATGTTTTATTGGTTTAGTTTAGTCGCACCAAAATTTTCAGTTCGCAGATTAACATTTATCAAAGCTAACTTTTTAGCTGAAACGCAGCTTCAAGGCACCTCACACAGGTAAGGTTTAACCTTACCAATCCCCCTGAGCAATCACACAGGCAACAGTGGTAAGGGAAAAACTCCCTCTGGTGTTTTTGAGGAAGAAACCTCAAGCAGACCAGACTCGAAGGGGTGACCATTCTAACAGTTACAAGATTTTTACAAAAGATGTGGGGGAAAGAAAACAAACAGAAAAAACAACAGAAACAGAGCCAGTCATTGAGATACAAAGCACAATTATTTATAAAATAATTTCAGGTGCTAATTAGTTGCTCATTTATTGAGCGTTTTGTGATTGTAACGTTTGATGTGTGTAGCTAGCACATGCCCACAGCTTTCAGAAATACAGGACATAAGATATGGCGGAAGGCAGGTGGGTTATCAGCTGCTGTCTAATCCACCAGTATGGCTGTGTTGGATTGTATCCTGTGTACGGCCCTTTGGACATGATGGCGTCCATGAGGTCATCTAGAACAGGTGTCATATCATTTTGTCCGCCGCTGCAGTAAGCACATACATGGGCCACGTGCTGCTCAAAGCGGATTTTCCCGTAGTCCTCCTTCACATTTGGAGACGCATCATTCCACAGCTTGTCAGCCAGGTTGGTCACGGCGTCTCTACTGCAGATGCTTGTGGCGACAACGAAGTTCCCTGGCTCCACTATCGACACTTTGACGCCCCACTCCTTCATCTCATAGCGAAGGCAATCAGAGAAAGCTTCCACACCATATTTGGACACGCAATATGCTGAACATAAGGGATAAGACATCCTTCCCAACATGCTGGCCATGTTCACAACACGACCTGTGGTGAGAAAAAACCAAGGATCATGAGTGCACTGTGCTGGAGCCGATAATCTCCTTAACATACATTAGATGGTAGGAACAATGTCGTGACTCAAAGCCTGTCAAGCATTTTGGAGAACACTTGCACTTCTATGGTGAAATCCTCAACATTGTTGTGTTCTGGAACCTTTTTTGCTATTTAGTTCACTGCACTGCTTGTTGAACTATTTAGACGTTGGTAGATTGGGACAATGCAAACAAAGTGTTTTGACCTTAGTCAGTTTTAATAAAAACACACAAAAACCCCACAAAAAACAACAAATTATTACCCTTTGGACTTGATGCTGTAAAATGATTCGACTTTAAGTCGTTCAGTTTGGCACATCCTCTTCTTCAGCTTATGGCATTTCAAAGATCACCCTTGATAAAATTACAATGCTCTGATTTTATATAATAATGTGAGACACAATGGATGCCAATTACAAAAGGTTCAGTAAAAAAAAACAATGAGACTCAGACTGAAAGTTTTATCAAGAATTATGTAATTATATGTAACTAGCTGATGAACTACACTGTAAAACTGAAGTTAGTTGAACTCAAACCATTTGAGGAAACCAATTGCCTTAAACCATTTGAGTTTTCCAACGTAAATAAAATAACTTTCAAAACTTTAATTGTTAAAGTTTTAGGAACTTAACAATTTATAGTTAATCAAACTTATGTAAATCTAGTTTGTTTTTCAATAAAAAAGTGCCAAATTTCTGCCTACAAAAATTTGCATTATATTTAGGATTAAATTGTTTGATGCATTCTTTGGTTTACTTGTTGACAATAATCTGCTTTCTAAAAAAAAACAACAACAAATGTAAAAAGACTACAACAGAATGAAAAATGCTAAATGGTAGCCCATGAATAGAGCTTGCAGTTTTTCATAATGGTATAAACGTAGCGGCTGCACTCTGCATTGTGTTGTTATGACACTGCCCATTCGCTCCCTCAGGACGTGAACTCATGATCTTCAGCATGGAAGTTGGACTCTCTAACCGGAAGGCTAAAACCCAGGACCCTAGCCTTATGACCAGAGAATCCTTTTGAGCTGTTGTGAGTGAGGCTTACTAACTACATATGCACAGCAACACCTGCTGGCCCCTGTTACATAAACTCAATTAAAATCAGTGGATGGAATGCATTGGAAATACGTCACCAACACTCCCCCAAAACTTTAAATGCACTTAAAGGAAATGAGTTATGACAACAATTCATTTTTGAGTTACAACCCCAATTCCACTGAAGTTGGGATGTTGTGTAAAATCAAATCAATTTTATTTATATAGCGCCAAATCACAACAAACAGTTGCCCCAAGACGCTTTACATTGTAAGGCAAAAGCCATACAATAATCACAGAAAAACCCCAACGGTCAAAATGTCCCCCTATGAGCAAGCACTTGGCGACAGTGGGCAGGAAAAACTCCCTTTTAACAGGAGGAAACCTCCAGCAGAACCAGGCTCAGGGAGGGGCAGTCTTCTGCTGGGACTGGTTGGGGCTGAGGGGAGAGAATCAGGAAAAAGACATGCTGTGGAAGAGAGCAGAGATCAATCACCAATGATTAAAAGCAGAGTGGTGCATACAGCACAACAAGAGGTGAATAAAAAGAAACACTGGGTGCATCATGGGAACCCCCCACCAGTCTGTCTATAGCAGCATAACTAAGGGATGGTTCAGGGTCACCTAATCCAGCCCTAACTATAAGATTTTGCAAAAAGGAAAGTTTTTTTTAAGCTTAATCTTAAAAGTAGAGGGTGTCTGTCTCGCTAATCGGAATTGGGAGCTGGTTCCACAGGAGAGGAGCCTGAAAGCTGAAGGCTCTGCCTCCCATTCTACTCTTACAAACCCTAGGAACTACAAGTAAGCCTGCAGTCTGAGAGCGAAGCGCTCTATTGGGGTGATATGGTACTATGAGGTCCCTAATATAAGATGGGACCTGATTATTCAAAACCTTATAAGTAAGAAGAATTTTAAAGTCTATTCTAGAATTAACAGGAAGCCAATGAAGAGAGGCCAATATGGGTGAAATATGCTCTCTCCTTCTAGTCCCCGTTAGTACTCTAGCTGCAGCATTTTGAATTAACTGAAGGCTTTTCAGGGAACTTTTAGGACAACCTGATAATAATGAATTACAGTAGTCCAGCCTAGAAGAAATAAATGCATGAATTAGCTTTTCAGCATCACTCTGAGACAAGACCTTTCTAATTTTAGAGATATTGCACAAATGCAAAAAAGCAGTCCTACATATTTGCTTAATATATGCACTGAAGGACATATCCTGATCAAAAATGACTTCAAGATTTCTCAGTTTAACTGGAGGTCAGGGTAATGCCATCCAGAGTAAGGATCTGGTTAGACACCATGTTTCTAAGATTTGTGGGGCCAAGTACAATAACTTCAGTTTTATCTGAATTTAAAAGTAGGAAATTAGAGGTCATCCATGTCTTTGTCTGAAAGACATTCCTGCAGTTTAACTAATTGGTGTGTGTCCTCTGACTTCATGGATAGATAAAGCTGGGTATCATCTGCGTAACAATGAAAATTTAAGCAATGCTTTCTAATAACACTGCCTAAGGGAAGCATGTATAAAGTGAATAAAATTGGTCCTAGCACAGAACCTTGTGGAACTCCATAATTAACCTTAGTCTTTGAAGAAGACTCCCCATTTACATGAACAAATTGTAATCTATTAGATAAATATGATTGAAACCACTACAGCACAGTGCCTTTAATACCTATGACATGCTCTAATCTCTGTAATATTTTATGGTCAACAGTATCAAAAGCTGCACAGAGATGAGTCCACTGTCTGAGGCCATAAGAAGATCATTTGTAACTTTCACTAATGCTGTTTCTGTACTATGATGAATTCTGAAACCTGACTGAAACTCTTCAAATAGACCATTCCTCTGCAGATGATCAGTTAGCTGTTTTACAACTACCCTTTCAAGAATTTTTGAGAGAAAAGGAAGGTTGGAAATTGGCCTATAATTAGCTAAGATAGTTGGGTCAAGTGATGGCTCTTTAAGTAATGGTTTAATTACTGTCACCTTAAAAGCCTGTGGTACATAGCCAACTAATAGACAGATTGATCATATTTAAGATCGAAGCATTAACTAATGGTAGGGCTTCCTTGAGTAGCCTGGTAGGAATGGGGTCTAATAGACATGTTGATGGTTTGGATGAAGTAACTAATGAAAATAACTCAGACAGAACAATCGGAGAGAAAGAGTCTAGCCAAATACCAGCATTACTGAAGGCAGCCGAACATAAAGATATGTCTTTGGGATGGTTATGAATAATTTTTTCTCTAATAGTTAAAATTTTATTTGCAAAGAAAGTCATGAAGTCATTACTAGTTAAAGTTAAAGGAATACTCGGCTCAATAGAGCTCTGACTCTTTGTCAGCCTGGTTACAGTGCTGAAAAGAAACCTGGGGTTGTTCTTATTTTCTTCAATTAGTGATGAATAGTAAGATGTCCTAGCTTTACGGAGGGCTTTTTTATAGAGCAACAGACTCTTTTTCCAGGCTAAATGAAGATCTTCTAAATTAGTGAGATGCCATTTCCTCTCCAGCTTACGGGTTATCTGCTTTAAGCTGCGAGTTTGTGGGTTATACCACGGAATCAAGCATTTCTGATTTAAGGTTCTCTTTTTCAGAGGAGTTACAGCATCCAAAGTTGTGCTCAATGAGGATGTAAAGCTAATTACGAGATAATCTATCTCACTCAGAGTTTAGGTAGCTGTTGGTATATGGCATTGAAGAACATAATAAAGATGGAATCATATCCTTAAACCTAGTTACAGCGCTTTCAGAAAGACTTCTACTGTAATGAAACTTATTCCCCACTGCTGGGTAGTCCATTAAAGTAAATGTTATTAAGAAATGATCAGACAAAAAGGGGTTTTCAGGAAATACTGTTAAGTCTTCAATTTCTATGCCATATGTTAGAACTAGATCTAAAGTGTGGTTAAAATGGTGGGTGGGGTCATTTACATTTTGAGCGAAGCCAATGTAAATAAAAACAGAATACAATGATTTGCAAATCCTCTTCAACCTATATTCACTTGAATACACCACAAAGACAAGATATTTAATGTTCAAACTGATAGACTTCTTTGTTTTTGTGCAAATATTTGCTCATTTTGAAATGGATGCCTGCAACACATTTCAAAAAAGCTGGGACAGTGGTATGTTTACCACTGTGTTACATCACCTTTCCTTCTAACAACACTCAGTAAGCGTTTGGGAACTGAGGACACTAATTGTTGAAGCTTTGTAGGTGAAATTCTTTCCCATTCTTGCTTGAGGTACGATATCAGTTGTTCATCAGTCCGGGGACTCTGTCGTATTTTGCACTTCATAATGCGCCACACATTTTCAATGGGTGACAGGTTTGGACTGCAGACAGGCCAGTCTAGTACCTGCACTCTTTTACTACGAAGCCACGCTGTTGTAACACATGCAGAATGTGGCTTGGTACTGTGTTGCTGAAATCAGCAGTGACGTCCCTGAAAAAGCCTTTGGATGGCAGCATGTGTTGCTCCAAAACCTGGATGTACCTTTCAGCATTGTTGGTGCCATCACATAAGTGTAAGTTGCCCATGCCATGGGCACTAACACATCCCCATACCATCACAGATACTGGCTTTTGAACTTTGTGCTGGTAACAATCTGGGTGGTCTTTTTCTTCTTTTGTCCGGAGGACACGACGTCCATGATTTCCAAAAACAAATTGAAATGTGGACTCATCAGACCACAGGACAGTTTCCACTTTGCGTCTGTCCATTTCAAATGAGCTCGGGCCCAGAGAAGGCGGCGGCATTTCTGGGACTCATGAGACTCAAGTGAATGATGATAAAAAGGTGATAGCGTGTCATATCACTGCAATCCTCTGGCATGCCGTACACAGCAAGTACATTGTAATTGAAAAAACACAAGCTTTAACTCGCACGCAGCACACGCTGGCCCGTTTGGATTGTAATTAAAGCACACCCTAGCCAGCCGCTATACGTAGTAAGTAAAGTGTGATGTTTGCTACCTGACCTGAGTACCACATGAAATGCGACAATAAGGGCTTCAGTGAGTGGGTCGTGATCTAATATATAAGGCTGACTATGTGTGTGTACATGTGAACACGCACACACATTTACTGTTACCTACATTTTGTGTGTAATTTTGTTATAAATTTGATTGCAAAACAAAGTCTGCATGAAGGACTTCAAATGTGTTTGTCTTTTAACCAGGTATTTCCACTTAGTTTGGGGAGTCCACCTCTTATAGTTCTGCTGGACAAACTTTAGTCCATTAACTATTTATAAGATATCAGCATTACAAAAACAAATAGACATAAGCCAAATGATTGGCATTTGGCTTATGTCTAAAACAGGTTAACCCAGGCAGCGCTGGGTACCCCAGCTAGTGTAAATATCAATGAATCAAAATTGAGGTAGTGGTGTATTTCACTGTTTTTACATTGCAATTTTACAAACATAAAATGAATGTATTCAGACAGGAAGGCAAACTGGGTTGTAAAAGACAGTCAGGTGCTTAACAGTTGAGAACGTAAAGTAGCTGAAGAAAGGGATTAAATAAAGAGAGATGGTCAACACATGTAGAGGGCTGGAAATTTGAATCTGCCTGGCCATACCCACAGCCGGCTATTTTGGGGGTAATTTTCAGTTCAACTTAAAAAAAAAAAAAAAAAAAGGTATCAGTTTGTTCCCCATGTCATGAGGATTCAGAATATGAGGTCTGTGAGAAAACTATCGTACTTTTTTATTTTTTTCAAAAATTATATGGATTTGATTCATATGTTTTTACGTCAGCCAAGCTTGAACCTTCGTACGCATGTGTGAGTTTTTTCATGCCTGTCGGTTGTGTCATTCACCTGTGGGCAGGCTTTGGTGAGCACTGGTCCACCCCTCGTTTTTTCATTACGAGGAAATGGCGGAATGATTTGGGCTTTGTTCCATCAGAATTTTTTCAGAAACTGTTAGAGACAGGCAGCTGGAAACCATTCGGAAAATTCACATGGCTTTTGGTGAAAATTTTATGGGCTTCACAGAGATTAACGAGTGTTACTATCGCTTTAAGGATGGCCCACAATGGCGTGCACCGCAATCGACAGGCAGAAACCACCAGATCATTTCTAAACAGATGGCTGTGTCGATCCGGGACCGTCGTGTGCAATTTCTCTGGTTATCACAAGAGCTGGACATCAGCCATTTTCCGGCAGATTTCACTTTTAACGAGATTTTGTCATGGTAAGCTACGCGGAGGCTTCGCACATCACGACGGATTCGCTGATGGAGTGAGACAAAGAACACCTCCGTTTTGGAGTGTCAGAGGACAAGTTGGGACATGCCTATCTCGGCTTTCAGTGGCTTACCAGTCGAGTGAGTATAAGAGAAATTGTGGAGAGCTAGGAGCGCGGCGCGCCGTGCGCCATTGTGGCCCATCCTTAAAGCGGAAGTAACACTTGTTAATCTCTGTGAAGCCCATAAAATTTTCACCGAAAGCCATGTGAATTTTCCGAATGGTTTCCAGCTGCCTGTCTCTAACAGTTTGTGAAAACATTCTGATGGAACAAAGCCCAAATCATTCCCCCATTTCCTCGCAATGAAAAAAACGATGAGAGGGGTGGACCAGTGCTCACTCAAAGCCTGCCCACAGGCGAATGACGCAACCGACAGGCGTGAAAAAACTCACGCATGTGCACGAAGGTTCAAGCTTGGCTGACGTAAAAACATATGAATCAAATCCATATTTTTTTTGCATAAAATAAAAAGGTCGGATACTTTTCTCACAGACCTCGTGTGTGTGTGTATATATAGTTTTTAGGGCTACATATTATAGTTGGGGAGTTTATCCCAGACAGACGTAGCCCTTTATGTACATAGATGTTAGCATCCCAACAGGAAGTTCGAGGCAACCTGTTCTCTGTATACATCTGGAGCTGCATCAGGAAGATCATCTGGCATGAACCTTGTACTACATCAGCATGTGGAGCCATACCAGATCCACTGTGGTGACCCCGAGCAAAAAGATAAAAAAAAAAAAAAAAAAAAATCAACAGTCTACATGTGACATTATGGTAACGGACAGGGCCATTGTTCTGAAAAATTAAGTATTGTTGTTCAGCTGCTCACCTTTGGCCTTGCGGATTAAAGGCAGAACTGCTTTGGTGACCCTGATGATGCCCCACAAGTTGACCTCTGACACCTGCTTGTAGATATCCATGGACGAAAACATTTCCAAATGCTGGTATGCCGGCGTTGTTGACCACAGCCCACAGACCTGCACACACACAGGAGATCACAAGAAATGGAATGTGTGACCGAACCAGTCTTTCTGCAGCTTGGTGAAGATTGTTGTTGTGGTACTACCACAACACAGGAATTCACTGTCTTCTGAATGCAGGACCATTTAGTTGGATCGCTTTCCTGGATGGACTGTCTCCTTAGCAACCAAACTGAATGGCGCTCTTCTAATTAACACAAGTTTATCTTTTTTTTTTTTTTTTTTTTTTGTTACCCGTCTATCACTTCTGTTAGTTTTAAAGTGAAACAGCTATGAATTTTAGCTCATTATTTTACCCCTGTGAGAATCCTAGGAGTGGTTAGCGCTTAGCTTGCGCTAATTTTTGCTACATGTTTACACAGCACTTTACATTTATCTTACACGATGCTGACAGAAAGGGTGGCCCTCTTGGAGAGACGTGTCCGTAAATTAGACCAGCTTCTCATGTGCACTCCAGACGAGCTTACTATCGGGCCAGGCAGCGCATCCGTTAGCACAGCTTAGCTCTGCCGGCTAAAGATGACGGCTTTCAGACTGTTGTTAACGGAAGAACTCCCATAAGGCTCGGTGCCTGGTTGTGGTACCCGGTACCACAGACGCACACATAGAGCATAGAAGGACATCTTTTGCAAATTTATTATCCATTACTACACTGGATAACAGTAAAATTGAGGTTGCCCACTGGCTGTTTCTGCAACATCAAATATTCTGTGTCTGCTACTTTCAACTCGTGTGGAACCTCATAAACCAAAACCTATATTTAGGCATTTTATATATATTACACTGGAACTACCTCCAAATAGTCAAAAGATCTACCCCAATGTGGTCCTTAGTTTGGGTCTCATTAACATAAGGTCACTGTCCTAAAAATCACTGTTAACAAATTATGGAACACCACCAAGGTATGATTAGTTTATGTGAAACCTGGCTGAAACCTACCGCTGTCCTCCCCTAAGATGAAGCCTGCGCACCAGCATATACATTTAGTCACGTTCCTTGTGATACAAAGCAAGGTGCAGGTGTTGCTCTCATTCATGAATTTGGGTTTAGTTTACTGGGTCTTGGGGGTCTAATATATAATTCATCTGAACATTTGACTCTCTGCTCTGCCCAGGACACTACGTATAGCCAAGGTCAGAAGAATAAAAATCAACCATGTCATTTTGTCACCATATACAGGCCCATATTCTGATTTCTTAGTTGAATTAGATTTTATGTCTAATCTGGCAACCCGTGCTGATAACATTCTGGTTGTTGGTGACTTCAACATTCATATAACAAGGCTTCTTACTGTCAGGTTTGACCTCACCTAGACATACCAGAAAGAACCCAGACAGAGTCGAGATGTCTTTAGTGAGCTTTGCAAAGGAGAGACACAGCAGGGGCTGGCAGCTTCGTGCAGTTCTCTGTCATCCTCGCCAGGCCCTTTTATTGTGTAAAGAAAACAAAGATAAGAGTGGCTACATAAGTCCAACATGTGCTATTAGTCATGTGCAGATATGTTTGCAAACAACTGAATCATTCCAATCTTAGGTACAGAGTGAGCGATTTTGCTGAAGCTTGCTAAATGTCAAACTGTAAACAGGCTGACTTGGCTGTGCTATCTGTCTGGTAATATCTGAGAGAAACAGCTTGCAGAATTTAAAAGAGCAGATTTAATAATAAGATAATAAATGAATCCTGTTTGTACAGTACATTTTATCTAACACTTACCCCTCTGCAAATCATTCATGGACATTATAGATGCATTAGGATTCCAGCAAAGCATTCAGGGTTTGACTCACATTAGTGGAAATACCCTGGATTTGGTCCTTGTTTGCAAAATCACTGTCACAAATATTGACATCATGTCTTTTGTGTCAGTGGTTTCAGATTACTCACTTATTAAGTTTACAGTCTATTTGCCTTGTCCACTGGAATGATAAACTTTATCATCACGGCAGCACATCAACTCCTTAACTACAATTGATATGTGCCTGATAGCGTGACTTTCGAAAAATGACCATTCAGTAGTCAGTCTTGTGGACAGCTTAAACTCAGTGCTCACAACCACAATGGACATGATTGCTCCAACTACATTAAAACCACGCCCCCCAAAATGCACTCTGTGTGGTTCTGTTTAGTTACATGGCCTCAAGCATAAGTCTGGAGGTCTAGAGTGAAAATGGCATAGTTCAAAACTAGAAGTACAACACCTTGTGTGGCACAGTGGTATTCCAGACTATAAGCATGCATTATTTTCTGCAAAATGGGCCAACTACTCTGATTTGATTAACAAAAACAAGCATAATTCAAAGTTCCTGGGTGCCATCACTGATGCATCATATAGATTTACAGAATTTGATATCATTTCACTGTGTGTGCTAACAACAATGGTGGGCACAGTTCTGATAATCCGATAACCGATAATTATCAAAGATAATGTTTTCATTATCGGATTATCTTTTTAGATAACTTTAAAATCCATTATCGGACTAATTTGTCTGATAATTTTTGGACCGATAACGTGGTAAATAAAGTTGAACAGCTACATTTATAAAATTTAAAATCAGTTGAGCACCTACCTGTTAAATGTTCGTTGCTGATGTGTTCGTAGTTCTGCCCTCTGCAAAACAGGGAAGAGCTGCTTCAAGAAGAAACTGCTCTATCCTCTGCAGGCAAAGGAGAACTGGTCCCCCCCCCAAAAAAACTAATTTCTTTTAACCCCATACTAATACGAGGGCAATATCACCCAAGTCATCCAGAGGCATACATTTTTAACTTATGGTTCAACTTTAAACCAAACTAAGTTCGGACAAGTTATTCAAATTAATGTCATGTCTGAAGTTTTATAAAGCGAAAATATCAGATATATGTTTTAGTTTTAAAGTAATGCACTAATTTTTAAGGTTTTAGTGTGGATATATTGTTGTGTGGGCCGCTGAAGAGGAGGTACTGCTGGCCCACCACCTCAAGATGGCACCCTGCTTGAAGTGCGGGCTTCAAGCACGAGAGGGCGTCGGAGCGACCGGGAGTGACAGCTGTCACTCATCCACTACTCATCACCATAAAGGCCGGACTGCAACTCCACCTCCCCGCCGAGAAGTCAACTACCATAAAGGTAATTCTCTGCTGTATCTAAAACGAACAATAGTCTGATCTCATTTGCAGCCGTTTTCCTGTGACGGTGTCCTTGTCTGCTGTATTGGCGTTTGGTGTGGATTGCGACGGCTTCGCCTCACACCCCAACCAGATAAGTGGTTTCACAGGAGCTGCACGAGTGTGTTATTGGAGGTGGAGGTTCTCCCTCCTTAAGAAACACGGACTGAGTGATTACTGAGTGTGCGAACTCACACTCATCTGTACTGTTTCTGTTCTCTCTGCCAGCAGTACCCGGTCTGACAGCTGGAGACGGTGGCCACCTGGGGACCCAGGACTTGGCGGCTCCGGTGTTCTTCAGATCCGTTGGTGGTGGAAGCCGTGTGGGATCCAGCTCGTTTCTGGTCACCTTTGTGGATTGACTGTAATTATATTCTGAGATTGTCTGTATATTCATTGTGCACATTTCACAACATTAAATTGTTACTTTTTGGCTCATCTATTGGCCGTTCATTTGCGCCCCCTGTTGTGGGTCCGTGTCACAACACTTTCACAACAGGATATCTCGGCCAGCGTCATGGACTCCGAGGGGCGTCACCCGGCTGTTGAACGACCAATGGGAGAGCAGGGAGCGCAGGCGTCTGCAGGAGGCGTGATTGGTAAGCTGCAGCACATTCTCACCGCCTTTATGGCTCGGTTGGATCAAATGACCGAGCAAAACATCCTCCTGAACCGCAGGGTGGAGGCTCTCTCCACACAGATGGCGGCGAGCGCTCAGGGCGCTGCTGCAGCTCCTCCTCCTGCCGACCCTGTGCAGGATATGAACGTTCCAGTGGTGGTTCAACAACCCCTCCCACCATCCCCTGAAGCATACATAAGCCCTCCTGAGCCGTACAGAGGTTGTGTGGAGACGTGCACGGACTTTCTCATGCAGTGTTCGCTTGTCTTCGCACAACGTCCCGTCATGTACGCGTCAGATGCTAGTAAAATAGCTTATGTGATTGCTCTGCTTCGGGGTAAGGCACGCGCCTGGGCTACGGCGCTCTGGGAACAGAACTCACGGTTGTTATCAGCATACACTGGGTTTGTGGGGGAGTTCAGAACAGTGCTTGATCACCCTAACAGAGGAGAGACCGCTTCAACTGTGCTGCTGTCAATGAGACAGGGACGCGAGAGCGCAGCCGCTTATGCAGTCAACTTCCGCATCGCGGCTGCGAGGTCTGGCTGGAATAACGTTGCGCTCCGCGCCGCCTTCATAAACAGACTGTCGTTGGTCCTGAAGGAGCAGCTGGTAGCCAAGGACGAACCGCGGGATTTAGATGGGCTTATCGATCTCGTTATACGGTTAGACAATCGGTTGGAGGAACGCCGTCGGGAGCGAGGCGAAGGACGTGGCCGGATACGCGCCGCCCCTGTCCCTTCCGGGTTCGAAAAGTTGACGTTGTTAGGGACACGCACAGGGCCAAACTGAGGAGGCTGATCAGCGGGGAGTGTTTTCTCTGCAGCTCAAAGGAGCACATACAGAAAAACTGCCCCAAACGGTCTAAACGACAACACTCGCCCTTAGAGACTGGGCTAAGGGGGGGTCAAAACATTCAAGTGAGACACACACAGATTGCCACACGACTCCCAGTCACAATCCTGAGCGGGGATTTAACCCTTCAAGCCCCAGCGCTGGTGGACACGGGGTCAGAAGGGAATCTGCTAGACAGCAGATGGGCAAGGGAGGTAGGGCTCCCTCTGGTGGCGCTTCCTTCGCCATTGCAGGTGCGGGCACTAGATGGCACCCTCCTCCCTTTAATCACACACAAGACACAACCAGTAACTCTGGTGGTGTCTGGAAACCATCGGGAGGAGATTGAGTTTTTTGTAACTCCTTCTACCTCCTGCGTGATTTTGGGCTTCCCATGGATGTTGAAGCACAATCCCCGGATTGATTGGCCGTCTGGGGTGGTGGTTCAGTGGAGCACAACCTGCCATCAGGTGTGTTTAGGATCCTCGGTTCCTCCCGGTTTGCAGGCTAAGGAGGAGGTCAAAGTCCCTCCCAATCTGACGGCAGTGCCGGTTGAGTACCACGATCTTGCTGACGTCTTCAGCAAGGATCTGGCACTCACCCTTCCCCCGCACCGTCCGTACGATTGTGCCATTGATTTGGTTCCAGGCGCTGAGTTCCCGTCCAGCAGGCTGTACAACCTCTCACGACCTGAGCGCGAATCAATGGAGACCTACATCCGGGACTCATTAGCTGCCGGGCTGATCCAGAACTCCACCTCCCCGATGGGGGCAGGTTTCTTTTTTGTGGGCAAGAAAGATGGCGGACTCCGTCCATGCATTGATTACAGGGGGCTGAATGAGATTACGGTTCGCAACCGATACCCGTTGCCATTGTTGAATTCCATGTTCACCCCCCTGCATGGAGCCAAAATCTTTACTAAGCTGGATCTTAGAAATGCGTATCACCTGGTTCGGATCTGGAAGGGAGATGAATGGAAGACGGCATTTAACACCCCGTTAGGTCACTCTGAGTACCTGGTCATGCCATTCGGCCCCACCAACGCCCCCGCGACGTTCCAAGCCTTGGTTAACGACGTCTTGCGAGACTTCCTACACCGATTCGTCTACGTATATCTGGACGATATTCTCATCTTTTCTCCGGATCCTGAGAACCATGTCCAGCATGTACATCAGGTCCTGCAGCGGTTATTAGAGAACCGACTGTTTGTGAAGGGCGAGAAGTGCGAGTTTCACCGCACGTCTTTGTCCTTCCTGGGGTTTATCATCTCCTCTAACTCCGTCGCCCCTGATCCGGCCAAGGTTGCGGTGGTGAGAGATTGGCCCCAACCAACAAGCCGTAGGAAGCTGCAACAGTTCCTCGGCTTTGCTAATTTCTATAGGAGGTTCATTAAGGGCTACAGTCAGGTAGTTAGCCCCCTGACAGCCCTGACCTCTCCAAAAGTCCCCTTCACCTGGTCGGATCGGTGCGAAGCCGCGTTCAAGGAGTTGAAACGACGGTTCTCTACTGCGCCAGTTTTGGTGCATCCCGACCCTAGCCGCCAGTTCGTGGTTGAAGTGGATGCCTCTGACTCAGGGATAGGAGCCGTGCTATCCCAGAGCAGAGAGA
Source organism: Thalassophryne amazonica (assembly GCF_902500255.1). Taxonomy (NCBI): domain Eukaryota; kingdom Metazoa; phylum Chordata; class Actinopteri; order Batrachoidiformes; family Batrachoididae; genus Thalassophryne; species Thalassophryne amazonica. Next base: position 43,053,176 of record NC_047103.1, on the reverse strand, counting down.
CCGATAAGGTTCTTCACCCGTGTGCAAGCCTGCTGGTCACTGTTCTTCGGACGTTTTGACTTCCGGATCACCTATCGCCCCGGGACCAAGCACCAGAGATCGGATGCCTTGTCCCGGGTACACGAAGACGAAGTCAAAACGGTGCTGTCGGATCCACCGGTGCCCATCATTCCGGAGTCCACTATCGTGGCCACCCTCACCTGGGACGTGGAGAAGACCGTCCGGGAGGCCCTGGCACGGAGCTCAGACCCCGGAACCGGTCTGAAAAACCGTCTGTAAGTCCCACCAGAGGCCAGAGCTGTAGTCTTGGACTTCTGTCACGGTTCCAAGCTCTCCTGTCATCCAGGGGTGCGAAGGACCGAGGCAGTTGTCCGGCAGCGCTTCTGGTGGGCGTCTATGGAGGCCGATGTCCGGGAATATATCCAGGCCTGCACCACCTGTGCCAGGGGCAAGGCAGTACATAAAAAGGCCCAAGGACTCCTCCAGCCGCTGCCGGTGCCTCATCGCCCCTGGTCCCACATCGGCCTGGATTTTGTCACGGGCCTCCCGCCGTCCCAGGGCAACACCGCCATCTTCATGATAGTGGACCGATTCTCCAAGGCGGCCCACTTCGTGGCCCTCCCGAAGCTCCCAACAGCCCAGGAGACAGCAGACCTCCTGGTCCACCACGTCGTCCGTCTGCATGGGATACCCTCCGACATCGTCTCAGATTGTGGTCCCCAGTTCTCCTCACACGTCTGGAGGAGCTTCTGCAGGGAACTGGGGGCCACCGTGAGCCTCTCGTCCGGGTACCATCCACAGACGAACGGACAGGCAGAGCGGGCCAACCAGGAACTGGAACAGACCCTCCGCTGCGTCACATCCGCGCACCCGACGGCCTGGAGTAACCATCTGGCCTGGATCGAGTATGCGCATAACAGCCAGGTGTCTTCTGCCACCGGCCTCTCCCCATTTGAGGTGTGTTTGGGGTATCAGCCCCCGTTGTTTCCCGTGGTGGAGGGAGAGGTCGGTGTGCCCTCGGTCCAGGCCCACCTGCGGAAGTGCCGTCGGGTGTGGCGCTCCGCCCGTTCTGCCTTGTTGAAGGCCCGGACAAGGGCAAAGACCCATGCAGACCGCCGGCGATCCCCGGCCCCTGCTTACCAGCCCGGGCAGGAGGTGTGGCTTTCCATGAAGGACATCCCCCTCCAGGTAGACTCCCCGAAACTTCAGGACAGGTACATTGGCCCCTTCAAGATCCTCAAAGTCCTCAGTCCTGCCGCAGTGAAGCTCCAACTCCCGGCTTCACTGCGGATCCATCCGGTTTTCCACGTGTCACGTATCAAACCTCACCTCACCCCTCTGTGCTCCCGGACCGGCGCCGCCTCCTGCTCGGATCATCGACGGGGAGCCGGCTTGGACGGTGCGCCGGCTCCTGGACGTCCGTCGGATGGGCCGGGGGTTCCAGTACTTAGTGGACTGGGAGGGGTATGGACCCGAAGAACGCTCCTGGGTGAAGAGGAGCTTCATCCTGGATCCGGCCCTCCTGGCCGACTTCTACCGTCGACACCCCAACAAGCCGGGTCGGGCGCCCGTTGAGGGGGGGGTCCTGTTGTGTGTGGGCCGCCAGAAGAGGAGGTACTGCTGGTCCACCACCAGTGGGCGCCCTGCCTGAAGTGCAGGCTTCAGGCACGAGAGGGCGCTGCCGCCATGGACACAGCCGGGGGTGACAGCTGTCACTCATTACCTCTTGACAGCTGTCACCCATCTACTCAACATCATCTCACTCCATAAAGACCAGACGTCATCTCCACCTCGTTGCCGAGATATCATACTTCATTGGAGGTAATATCCTCAGCCGTTTTACAATATTGTTTGTATATTGTGAGTGTTTGGAGGAGTACCGGTACCGCTGTCAGTGGAAGCTGAGAGAGCGCTAGAAGGCACTCTTTTTCCCTGAGGAATCTTCAGTACTCTGCAAGTTATTGAGTGAGAGGTGGAGGTGGCATTCCCACCGCTGTTGTTACTGGGTGTACACACACCCACACTCGACTGTCTTTGTTCTCGCCAGCAGTACCAGATCCGACAGTCGGGGACGGTGATCACCTGGGAATTCGGGACTTGGCGGCTCCAGTATTCACCAGGTTCTGTGGTGGCGGAAATCGTGTGGTTCCGGCTCTTCTCAGGACGGACGTCTTCTATCCTCGAGCCTGCCCACACGTCATCTTTGTGGATTGACTGTAATTATATTCTGAGATTATCTGTATATTCGTTGTGCACATTTCACAACATTAAATTGTTACTTTTTGGCTCATCTATTGGCCGTTCATTTGCGCCCCCTGTTGTGGATCCGTGTCACAACACTTTCACAACAGTATGAAACTTTACCAAATCAGTCATTTTTAATAATTTTGACCTGATAAACAATTCATTTGTGTGGTCTAGATATCCTACTTTATGCAAAATTCTAACTGCGCGTTTTTGTAATATAACGAGGGGAGGAAGTGAACTCTTATAGTTGTTACCCCACACTTCTATACAGTAAGTTAAATAAGGCAAAATCAATGTACAATATAACACTCGAAGGGCATCATGCTCCAACAAATATTTAACTTTATTAATAACTGCGAGACTTTTGGAAACTTTACTCTGTATATATCTAATGTGCTTTTTCCAACTTATTTTTTTCATCTATTATTACACCAAGAAATTTACATTCTGATACTCATTCAGTTTGAACACCATTTATACATATCTTTATCTCAGAGTTTACTTTGTAATTTCCGAAAAACATTATTTTAGTTTTATCTAGATTTAAAGATAATTTATTTGTGTCCATCCAACTTTTTAGTTTATTCAATTCCTCATTAATAATACGGGTAAGTTCACTATAATTTTCATTTGCATAAAATATGTTTGTCATCCGCAAATCAAATCATTCTCATCACTTTGGATATATTAAATATGTCATTTATATATAAATTAAATAACTTTGCTCCCAAAATTGAACCTTGGGGTACTCCGCATAAAATCTCCAAGTTATTTGATGTAAACTTACCCATTTTCACAAACTGCTTTCTCTCCGTTAAGTAACTCTGTATCCATTGCAGTGCAACTCCCCTAATACCATACATTTCTAATTTTTTAATCAAAATTGAATGATTAAGAGTATCAAAAGCTTTCTTTAAGTCTATAAAAATGCCAACTGCATATTTCTTTCTCTCTATAGTATTGGTTATCTCCTCTATGGTTTCAATTACTGCCATTGAAGTGGACCGCTTACTCCTAAAACCATATTGGCATTCATTAAGAATTTCATACTTTCCAATAAATGACTCTAATCTATTATCATATAGCTCTTCCAAAATTTTAGAGAATTGTGGGAGTAAAGAAACTGGTCTATAGTTTGTAAAAATGTGTTTATCTCCACTTTTAAATAGAGGGACAACTTTAGCCATTTTCATTTTGCTTGGAAATTTTCCCGTTATAAAAGATAAATTACAACTATATACAAGTGGTGGCTTTTAAGGTGGCAGTAATTAAACCATTACTTAAAAAGCCATCACTTGACCCAGCTATCTTAGATAATTATAGGCCAATCTCCAACCATCCTTTTCTCTCAAAAATTCTTGAAAGGGTAGTTGTAAAACAGCTAACTGATCATCTGCAGAGGAATGGTCTATTTGAAGAGTTTCAGTCAGGTTTTAGAATTCATCATAGTACAGAAACAGCATTAGTGAAGGTTACAAATGATCATCTTATGGCCTGAGACAGTGGACTCATCTCTGTGCTTGTTCTGTTAGACCTCAGTGCTGCTTTTGATACTGTTGACCATAAAATTTTATTACAGAGATTAGAGCATGCCATAGGTATTAAAGGCACTGCGCTGCGGTGGTTTGAATCATATTTATCTAATAGATTACAATTTGTTCATGTAAATGGAGAATCTTCTTCACCGACTAAGGTTAATTATGGAGTTCCACAAGGTTCTGTGCTAGGACCAATTTTATTCACTTTATACATGCTTCCCTTAGGCAGTATTATTAGACGGCATTGCTTAAATTTTCATTGTTACGCAGATGTTATTGTACTTAAGTTATTGTACTTGGCCCTACAAATCTTAGAAACATGGTGTCTAACCAGATCCTTACTCTGGATGGCATTACCCTGACCTCTAGTAATACTGTGAGAAATCTTGGAGTCATTTTTGATCAGGATATGTCATTCAAAGTGCATATTAAACAAATATGTAGGACTGCTTTTTTGCATTTATGCAATATCTCTAAAATTAGAAAGGTCTAGTCTCAGAGTGATGCTGAAAAACTAATTCATGCATTTATTTCCTCTAGGCTGGACTATTGTAATTCATTATTATCAGGTTGTCCTAAAAGTTCCCTGAAAAGCCTTCAGTTAATTCAAAATGCTGCAGCTAGAGTACTAACGGGGACTAGAAGGAGAGAGCATATCTCACCCATATTGGCCTCTCTTCATTGGCTTCCTGTTAATTCTAGAATAGAATTTAAAATTCTTCTTCTTACTTCTAAGGTTTTGAATAATCAGGTCCCATCTTATCTTAGGGACCTCATAGTACCATATCACCCCAACAGAGCGCTTCGCTCTCAGACTGCAGGCTTATTTGTAGTTCCTAGGGTTTGTAAGAGTAGAATGGGAGGCAGAGCCTTCAGCTTTCAGGCTCCTCTCCTCTGGAACCAGCTCCTAATTCAGATCAGGGAGACAGACACTCTCTCTCTACTTTTAAGATTAGGCTTAAAACTTTCCTTTTTGCTAAAGCTTATAGTTAGGGCTGGATCAGGTGACCCTGAACCATCCCTTAGTTATGCTGCTATAGACAGACTGCTAGGGGGTTCCCATGATGCACTGTGTGTTTCTTTCTCTTTTTGCTCTGTATGCACCACTCTGTATTTAATCATTAGTGATTGATCTCTGCTCCCCTCCACAGCATGTCTTTTTCCTGGTTCTCTCCCTCAGCCCCAACCAGTCCCAGCAGAAGACTGCCCCCCCCCCCGAGCCTGGTTCTGCTGGAGGTTTCTTCCTGTCAAAAGGGAGTTTTTCTTTCCCACTGTCGCCAAGTGCTTGCTCACAGGGGGTCGTTTTGACCGTTAAGGTTTTTCTGTAATTATTGTATGGCTTTGCCTTACAATATAAAATGCCTTGGGGCAACTGTTTGTTGTGATTTGGCGCTATATAAATAAAATTGATTTGTACATAAAAACAGATCTGACATGTAAAATTGTAGAAGAACTGACAATTATAGATGATGTCATAGAAATTGTGACAGTGGAAATTGTACATGAAACATCTAAAAATATTCTAATCAGTTGTGTATACAGAGCACCAGGTTTATGTTTAGCTCTGACTCTAAGGTGTTTTTCCTGTGCCGCCGCACCGCGTCGGCTGCGTCCCGACGCGCGGATCCGTCCGCACGTCTTTCATTAAAAAAAATCTCCTTTAACAGTGGAATATCCGGATAAAATGCTGAAACCGACTTCTTCTGAAACTTCTCTGTTCTCTCACGACGTCCTGGATCAATAGAGCCTGAAATGTGGAGGTTTTCAGCTTGAAACAGGCTGATGACGCTGCCTGAGAGCGCTGCACGACGTCTCGCACCGTGAAAAGTCCTTAAAGTGACAGAATCACCTCAAAATCTCTCATCAGCTGTTAAAATTTTCACTGAAAACCAGCTTAATTTTTCGAACCGTGTCCACTTCGATGTGTCTCACAGGTTTAGAAAAAATTTTGATCAAACAACGCGCCAGTCTCTCAGCAACTTCTCAGACAAAGGAATTCCGACGAGGGGCTGGACGACTCCTCCCACAACGAGTGCTCACAGGCGAATGACGTCACCGACAGGCGTGGAAAAACTCACGCATGCGCACGAGGGTTCAAGCATGTCTGACGTAAAAACATATGAATGAAATCCATATAGTTTTTGAAAAAAATAAAAAGGACCGTTACTTTATTGACAGCCCTCGTATCTTTATCAAAGATAACTTTTCAGTTATCTGATTATCTGTTATCTAAGTTATTTTTTTGGTTATCTGTGCCCACCACTGGTTAACAAACCTGAGCTACTCTTGGGTCTACTGTATTAGAAATTATTAATCTGTCACTAACCTCGAGATCTGTTCCTAAATGTTTCAAATCTGATTAAGCCATTACTTAAGAAACCTAACCTTGACCCTATTTTACTGAAAAATTATAGGCCGATATCAAACCTATCATTTTGTTCTAAAATTCTTGAAAAAGTGGTTTCACAGCAACTCGCGGACCACCTTACTGAGAATAATCTCTTTGAGCCACTACAGTCAGTTTTTAGAACGCATCATTCTACGGCACTATCATCATTATACTAAAGCGGTAAATGAGCATCTGCTTGCAATGGATTCAGACATTACACAGAGGTCCGTCTAAGGCCAATAGAAGCTGGCAATCGCAAACACAAAGTCATTAGTGGATTTCCTTGCGTCACTGAAAAGCTAGATGACCAGCAATTTCTTACTTTTAAACTCAGACAAGACCGAAATGATGGTCCCTGGTCCAGCGAGACATCGGCTTAAGTTTGACCAGTGAATGCTTAACCTAGGCTCATGCGTCTTACATCACACTGACAAAGTGAGGAACCTTGGGATAATTTTTGATCCTTTGTTGTCCTTTGACCTAACCATTAGAGACTCCACAAAGACTGCTTTCTTCCACCTTCAAAAATAGTGAAGATTTGTCCTATCCTGTCTATGGCTGATGCAGAGACTCCGATCCATACCTTTGTTTCTTCTAGACTGGACTACTGCAATGTTTTATTCTCTGGTTTACCGCAGTCCAGCATTAGTGGTCTCCAATTGTTCAAAATGCTGCTGCCAGAGTTTTGACAAGAAGCAAAAAGTTCAACCACATTACACCAAATTTGGCATCTCTTCACTGGCCTCCTGTCTCTGAAGTCATATTTTAAGGTTCTGTTACTAACCTATAAAATTATTCACAAATTTGGCTGACCTAATTACACCCTCTGTACTGACCCAGGCTCTGCGTTCTCAGGGTGCAGGACTACTTTATGTCCCAACTGTGATTAAAAAGTGTGCAGACCACAGAGTCTCCTCTTATTCTGCCCCTGTTTTGTGGAATGCTCTCCCTGTGGAGATAAAACAATCAGATTCTGCAGAGACATTCAAGTCCAGACTTAAGATGCATCTATTCACCCTCTTGTATGGCTAGCACATTGGTATAATATGGAACTATGCTTCCTATCCCTTTAACTCATCTTATTGGCAATGGAACAGGTCTCAGCCTCTTTCATCTAAAGTCTGGTTTTGTTAGTGAAGCTTATAGGGCTAGCTGCCAGTGATCGTATTCTCTCTGCTTCGTTGTTGATTTTCTGCTGGTGGACGCATACCTTAGGTGCAGTTATTTCTGGCTGACTGATTGTGTTCTTTTTCTCTCTGTCCAAGGCACTGATGACATGGTGCAAGACTGATAGCTGTGCACCACAGGGAGCTGGACTGACTACGAGTTGCCTTGGTTGAAGCTGGAGCAGCATACTGCAGTCTGCTTTTGGAATGTACTCTTAAAATGGGCACAGCTTCTACTGTGGCTCATTGAGGATGTGATGGATAGACACTGGCTCTGCACACTAAATCAAATCAAAATAAAATCAATTTAATTTATATAGCGCCAAATCACAACAAACAGTTGCCCCAAGGTGCTTTAGATTGTAAGGCAAAAGCCATACAATAATTACAGAAAAACCCCAATGGTCAAAACGACCCCCTATGAGCAAGCACTTGGCGACAGTGGGAAGGAAAAACTCCCTTTTAACAGGAAGAAACCTCCAGCAGAACCAGGCTCAGGGAGGGGCAGTCTGCTGCTGGGACTGGTTGGGGCTGAGGGAGAGAACCAGGAAAAAGACATGCTGTGGAGGGGAGCAGAGATCAATAACTAATGATTAAATGCAGAGTGGTGCATACAGAGCAAAAAGAGGTGAATAAAAAGAAACAGTGCATCATGGGAACCCCCCAGCAGTCTAAGTCTATAGCAGCATAACTAAGGGATGGTTCAGGGTCATCTGATCCAACCCTAACTATAAGCTTTAGCAAAAAGGAAAGTTTTAAGCCTAATCTTAAAAGTAGAGAGGGTGTCTGTCTCCCTGATCTGAATTGGGAGCTGGTTCGACAGGAGAGGAGCCTGAAAGCTGAAGGCTCTGCCTCCCATTCTACTCTTACAAACCCTAGGAACTACAAGTAAGCCTGCAGTCTGAGAGCGAAGCGCTCTATTGGGGTGATATGGTACTACGAGGTCCCTAAGATAAGATGGGACCTGATTATTCAAAACCTTAGAAGTAAGAAGAAGAATTTTAAATTCTATTCTAGAATTAACAGGAAGCCAATGAAGAGAGGCCAATATGGGTGAGATATGCTCTCTCCTTCTAGTCCCCGTTAGTACTCTAGCTGCAGCATTTTGAATTAACTGAAGGCTTTTTAGGGAACTTTTAGGACAACCTGATAATAATGAATTACAATAGTCCAGCCTAGAGGAAATAAATGCATGAATTAGTTTTTCAGCATCACTCTGAGACAAGACCTTTCTAATTTTAAAGATATTGTGTAAATGCAAAAAAGCAGTCCTACATATTTGTTTAATATGCGCTTTGAATGACATATCCTGATCAAAAATGACTCCAAGATTTCTCACAGTATTACTAGAGGTCAGGGTAATGCCATCCAGAGTAAGGATCTGATTAGACACCATGTTTCTAAGATTTGTGGGGCCAAGTACAATAACTTCAGTTTTATCTGAGTTTAAAAGCAGGAAATTAGAGGTCATCCATGTCTTTATGTCTGTAAGACAATCCTGCAGTTTAGCTAATTGGTGTGTGTCCTCTGGCTTCATGGATAGATAAAGCTGGGTATCATCTGCGTAACAATGAAAATTTAAGCAATACCGTCTAATAATACTGCCTAAGGGAAGCATGTATAAAGTGAATAAAATTGGTCCTAGCACAGAACCTTGTGGAGCTCCATAATTAATTTTAGTCTGTGAAGAAGATTCCCCATTTACATGAACAAATTGTAATCTATTAGACAAATATGATTCAAACCACCGCAGCGCAGTGCCTTTGATACCTATGGCATGCTCTAATCTCTGTAATAAAATTTTATGATCAACAGTATCAAAAGTAGCACTGAGGTCTAACAGAACAAGCACAGAGATGAGTCCACTGTCCGAGGCCATAAGAAGATCATTTGTAACCTTCACTAATGCTGTTTCTGTACTATGATGAATTCTAAAACCTGACTGAAACTCTTCAAATAGACCATTCCTCTGCAGATGATCAGTTAGCTGTTTTACAACTACCCTTTCAAGAATTTTTGAGAGAAAAAGAAGGTTGGAGATTGGCCTATAATTAGCTAAGATAGCTGGGTCAAGTGATGGCTTTTAAGTAATGGTTTAATTACTGCCACCTTAAAAGCCTGTGGTACATAGCCAACTAACAAAGATAGATTGATCATATTTAAGATCGAAGCATTAAATAATGGTAGGGCTTCCTTGAGCAGCCTGGTAGGAATGGGGTCTAATAAACATGTTGACGGTTTGGATGAAGTAACTAATGAAAATAACTCAGACAGAACAATCGGAGAGAAAGAGTCTAACCAAATACCGGCATCACTGAAAGCAGCCAAAGATAACGATACGTCTTTGGGATGGTTATGAGTAATTTTTTCTCTAATAGTTAAAATTTTGATAGCAAAGAAAGTCATGAAGTCATTACTAGTTAAAGTTAATGGAATACTCGGCTCAATAGAGCTCTGACTCTTTGTCAGCCTGGCTACAGTGCTGAAAAGAAATCTGGGGTTGTTCTTATTTTCTTCAATTAGTGATGAGTAGAAAGATGTCCTAGCTTTACGGAGGGCTTTTTTATAGAGCAACAGACTCTTTTTCCAGGCTAAGTGAAGATCTTCTAAATTAGTGAGACGCCATTTCCTCTCCAACTTACGGGTTATCTGCTTTAAGCTACGAGTTTGTGAGTTATACCACGGAGTCAGGCACTTCTGATTTAAAGCTCTCTTTTTCAGAGGAGCTACAGCATCCAAAGTTGTCTTCAATGAGGATGTAAAACTATTGACGAGATACTCTATCTCACTTACAGAGTTTAGGTAGCTACTCTGCACTGTGTTGGTATATGGCATTAGAGAACATAAAGAAGGAATCATATCCTTAAACCTAGTTACAGCGCTTTCTGAAAGACTTCTAGTGTAATGAAACTTATTCCCCACTGCTGGGTAGTCCATCAGAGTAAATGTAAATGTTATTAAGAAATGATCAGACAGAAGGGAGTTTTCAGGGAATACTGTTAAGTCTTCAATTTCCATACCATAAGTCAGAACAAGATCTAAGATATGATTAAAGTGGTGGGTGGACTCATTTACATTTTGAGCAAAGCCAATAGAGTCTAATAATAGATTAAATGCAGTGTGGAGGCTGTCATTCTCAGCATCTGTGTGGATGTTAAAATCGCCCACTATAATTATCTTATCTGAGCTAAGCACTAAGTCAGACAAAAGGTCTGAAAATTCACAGAGAAACTCACAGTAACGACCAGGTGGACAATAGATAATAACAAATAAAACTGGTTTTTGGGACTTCCAATTTGGATGGACAAGACTAAGAGTCAAGCTTTCAAATGAATTAAAGCTCTGTCTGGGTTTTTGATTAATTAATAAGCTGGAATGGAAGATTGCTGCTAATCCTCCGCCCCGGCCCGTGCTACGAGCATTCTGACAGTTAGTGTGACTCGGGGGTGTTGACTCATTTAAACTAACATATTCATCCTGCTGTAACCAGGTTTCTGTAAGGCAGAATAAATCAATATGTTGATCAATTATTATATCATTTACCAACAGGGACTTAGAAGAGAGAGACCTAATGTTTAATAGACCACATTTAACTGTTTTAGTCTGTGGTGCAGTTGAAGGTGCTATATTATTTTTTATTTTTGAATTTTTATGCTTAAATAGATTTTTGCTGGTTACTGGTGGTCTGGGAGCAGGCACCGTCTCTACGGGGATGGGGTAATGAGGGGATGGCAGGGGGAGAGAAGCTGCAGAGAGGTGTGTAAGACTACAACTCTGCTTCCTGGTCCCAACCCTGGATAGTCACGGTTTGGAGGATTTAAGAAAATTGGCCAGATTTCTAGAAATGAGAGCTGCTCCATCCAAAGTGGGATGGATGCCGTCTCTCCTAACAAGACCAGGTTTTCCCCAGAAGCTTTGCCAATTATCTATGAAGCCCACCTCATTTTTTGGACACCACTCAGACAGCCAGCAATTCAAGGAGAACATGCGGCTAAACATGTCACTCCCGGTGATAGGTACTGGTAGGGGGTCGTCCAGTGCCACTAGGGCACTGGACGACCCCCTACCAGTAGTGCCAATGACTGCATGCTCATCTCAATCATGAACTTTGTTTTTGATGCTGTTCTGGTTTCTGGTTCCTGTTTCTTCAGCTTGGTAAAAACTTTGGAAAAATCTTGTAATTGTTAGAATGGTCTACGCAGTGGGTCACTCCTCTGAGTCTGGTTTGCTTGAGGTTTTTTCCTTAACATCGTCAGCAGGAGTTTTTCCCTTATCACTGTCGCCTGTGTGCTTTAAGGGTTGGTAAGCTTAGACCTTACTATTGTGAGGAGCTTTGAGGCAACTTTGTTGTGATTTGGTGCTGTATAAATGAAATAAATTGAATTGAAATTACCTCTCTCCAGGTCTTCTAGGTTGTCTTTGATAAACTTCACAGCCTGGTTTACCTGCTCCTCACTGCAGACGTCCAGCTGGATCACCTTCATGCGATCTGAATTAAATTCATCCAGCTGCTTTGCACCTTCTCCGCCTTTATCCTGCAACAAAATAAATAGATAAATAAAACTTTTACGTATTTGATTCTGTTGACAGCACACGTTGTACTAATCTACAAAACGGGGGCCCTGCAGCAAAAGATGCAACAAGCCAAATGAATTTGCCTTGCAATAACTGTGCTCATGTTTATTACTGCAGTAACTGTTAAGATGAGATCAACTGTATTTATCCCGAAGGAAATTATTTTGCTGGAGTACAGAAATGGTTAACAGTGAACAATGTGTTTTGTTTTGTTTTTTAAATAAGTACAACAGATTTATGCAAAATGGCTGGATGATCTTTGACAATACTGCACATAACTCTGTTTGTTATGTATTCATCCTGCAGAAGGGGGAGGAATTATACAGTCTGATTGCCACTGGTAGGAAAGACCACATGTGCCATTCTGTGGTGCACCTCGGTGGTTTCAGTCTATGGCTGAAAGTGCTCTGACAGCACGCCAATGTGGCATGTAGGGGATGGGAGGTGTTGTCCAAGATGCTGAGCAGCTTCCTCAGCATCCTCCTCTCTGACAAATCAAACCATGGACTCCAGCTCAACCCCCAGGATAGAGCCAGCTCTCCTGGTGAGCTTGTTGAAATCCTAATACCATAGATAAATTATTATACTGTACCAAAAAGTAGATGTTGCATATTTACCTTAAGAAGACATGCAGCAAACACCGTGAAGCCAAGTTTGTGTAGACGTTTGGCGAGTGCATGACCAAAACCACTATCACAGCCTGTGACAAACACAGCTGTACCTTTGACCTGCACAAAGCAGCACGGGAACAGCATGCACACAGATGATCACAACCGTGCAAGACGTAAATTAAATACCATTAAATGCAGGAAGCAACACATGAGATTTTACCAAAAACGCATATGGGATGTAGGACATATGGAAAAATATTAACTATAAAACTCACAAACTGTGAATAATTATTTTTTGTGAACATATCAAAGTCCACTGCCACCTTACCTCGACCTCCCCTCTTGGAAACTGAGGCAGTGCCACAAACAAAACAAAAACTAAACACAGCACAACTATGCACGCCGTCACACTTGACTCGGGAAAACCTAAAGTCTTTGTAGTTGCGTTCAGTATAGCCAGTAACCCAAAACCCAGCAGGACGGTGAGAAAAACCGAAAACACCACCAGAAGAGTCACTTTAAGTGCTGTTACTGAGGCCATCTTGACACAATGTTCTGTTTACTTTCCAGCTGTTGCACCACAACACGCCCCTGAAATTCCTCACTGAGCTACACCCTTTGGCTCAAGGCACCCAAAAATCCACATGGTGCATTCAAGGTACAGTAGTAATTTTACTAATTCTCACAAAATCATTGATTAGCAAAAACCTTTAACCACAGGTGACCTTGTATCTTTCTCTGTGGCAATCAACAGGAATGAGGCTGCAGATCAAACATTTATATTTCAATATTTCTGAAAAAAATTATTGCGATTTCAATTTGTGCTCTTCAGCTGAATCAGCCTTGATGGATTTTATCACTCACCACTCATCTTGAACTGCTTATCCAGGAGGGCAACAGCTCCAGTCGGGGACCCCAAACTTCCCGGGCCACATTAACCACATTCGACTGGCGGATCCGGAGGTGTTCCCAGGCCAGTGTGGCAATATAATCCCTCCACCTAGTCCTCTGTCTTCCCTGGTGTCTCCTCCCAGTTGGATGAGCCTGGAACACCTCCCTGGGGAGGCGCCCAGGAGGCATCTTTACCAGATGTTCAAACCACCTCAGCTGACTCATTTTTTTTTTTAACATTTATCTTTTTTCATAAAATAATACCCCACATCGCTTACAACTGAAAACATAAAGTGCAATAAAAATATGGAAATGTGCCACAACCCGAACCTTGACAAATACCCAGCACCAATATACCAACCATAGGCCCTCTAAAATAATAAAAAAAAAAAATAATGCAATGCTAAAGCTAAAATACCTCCGGCCGTATGAGCATAAAATAGGAAACAGAATGTCATCTTTTGACATCTTAAAGTAGGTCAAGGTTACCCATCTTTGAACTTGTCCAAGGTCTGTGTCCCAAGACTGCTCCCTGTAAATTTGAAGACCCTGGAAGTAATAGGACTGGACTTATCTTTGCTAATTGCTAATCTTTGCTGCAATTGCATGTGCGTGCTGCTGTCAGCCACTGGAAACCTTTGCTGAAAGTTTGTAAGCAGTGGTCCAAGCTTTCCCACCATTCATCAGACGCAGCCTTTCTAGCAAGCTTTAATTTCTTTCTTTTTTTCTTTTTTTTTTTTTTGCTCACTTCAGCAGCACAACGCAACTCTGTACACCGCAAAGGTGGTTGGATTATCACATGGGATTTATTTTTGCCATGGTTGTTTGCAGCACACAGCAGCCGGGTGAGAGGCTTTTTACCACAGGCTGTGGTCCCTGGCTCCTGTCCACGCTGTGCTGTAAAACAATCCTGCTTCTGTGCCGGCGGTGAGTTTCATGTTTAATAATGTTGTCATGGCCTGGCGGTACAGTTCCATGTCATACCTCCTACGGAGTTTAGATGATTAAGTAATAATATGTATATTACAGCGGTGAGATCTGTTCAGTTCCGAACCTCTGACATGTGCTACGACACATTACTGCGCATGAGACCACAAAGAGGTGCACCTGCCCGTGGTATCACAGATATGATGGGCACAATATTTCACATTTGTCGCCAATGAGACAGACCCGGCGCCACAAGGGGGCGTTTGGGGGCGATGCCCCCTCACGTCATCAACCTCGCCCCCTTGGATGTTAAAGTTATCTAAAAATAAAAAAAGAAAAAGAAATATTGGAAAATATAGCAAAATATTAGTTATTCAATAATATCACGTATTTAACAAATAAACCAAATTAATTAACTAAAGTAATTAATTTTAAAACAAACAGATATGGTGTGTGTCTATGTTCAAGCGATTTGATAGGTTGAGGGTTGCACTTGTCAGTGCGGTAGAGGGCAAGCTCAAATTATTCAAGCAGTGTCAAGGGCCTTTCACACTGCAAGCTTAAGCACGACACTTTAACGCTACTCCAGGCCGGTGCGTTTCCAACGCGTCGTGATGTCAGACGCGTCGCTTCGGAAGCGGTAAGGGGGCAGAGATTGCGGCCACGTCGCACTCTGGCTGTTTCCACAACCTGAAAAAAGTTCAGCGATCGCCATCTTGAATTTGGGTGGCCTGAACCACAAAAAAACTTTAAAAAACAGCAGTAGAACGATTCTCCCATCACCCTGCTGGGAGGAGCTTTTTTTTCAGCTACTTTTCAAAGTGACGCTGACCAAGGGAGGACTGACGACTTGGTGGGATATCGATCGAACCGCGACAGCGGGCCGACCCGCACGGAGAAGCCGGCCTTCAGGCATCATTCCTGGGCAGACCGAGGCAGGCATCCGGGGGGATGGAGCAGACCCACTCAGTCCGAAATCTCCCACTTTTTGGATATATGCGAAGTCCCAGTTTGCCCAACGGAGGTTAGTTCTGCAGCTTTATCGAGATGAGGATAAAATAAAAGTAAAACGTGATGTTTCTGCACTGCTGTGAAGGTTTAATGATCAGCTAACGTTAGCTTAGCTTTTTAGCACAGTTGATCTGAGTGAACACTTTAATTATCTCTGCCAACGAGGTTATGTTTTCGGTCGCGTTTGTTTGTTTGTCTGTCTGTTTGTTAGCAGGATAACTCAAAAAGGTTTGAACGGATTTTGATGAAATTTTGTGGAGTGGTTGGAAATGACAAGAGGAACAAGTGATTAAATTTTAGTGGTGATCCAGATCATGAGCCGGATCCCGATGCTAATGCGTTAGCATGTCTATGCCATTTTCAATGTTAAAAGTTAGCATTAAGCAGTTGCAGCTGTCATCACGTTCGGGTGCATTTGTTTTCAAATTTTAATATTTCTTACATTTATTTTTGTTTATATATTAATAATCTAATGATTATTATATACAATTTTAGAGAAAGAGACAAAAAGAAATAGATCACTGTGCCAAGGAGGGAATCTCTTTAGGGTCAGTGACCCTATGGCCTTGTTTAGAGAAGTGTTTCATAAATGTTAAAAAATTCATATATTTGCAGTTTAGTTGAATAATAAATTGAATTTTGTCTCATTTGTTTTTGTCTATAAGCACATGCAATATCAATATCAGTGCTCAGATGACAGTAGGTTCTGGGAAAGGTGCAAGTTGCAATAAACTGTGATGCCAAGCGCTAAGGATACATGCTATCCAGTCACAGCAGATGAAACTTTTTTTACTACTGAGCAAACATCATTGTTAGACTTTTTTAGGTTCAATGATTCCACGGCATGTAGATGTTATGGTGTCAGTTGCACTCTCTGAGTGCTTCTAGTTTCTAAATGGTTCAGTCTTTTTTATTTTTACCAAATAAAGCTACAGCTTTTTTCAGACACCACAAAAGCTCAACTTTAAATAACTTGTTTTTTCTGGCATTTTTTTCTCTTTTTTTTTTTTTTTTTGCTGTTTTTTTTTCCTTTTTTATATATAAACTGTTTAGTGTTTCTTTATATTTAAAAAAATATATTTGTATTTGTCCCAATCAGGAACATTTGCTGTGCAGACAACCAAACTTGCATTGATGAGCTGAACACCACGAAGTCCAGTCGAAAGAAAACATCTCTGCTCTACAAAATAGGACAAAAGTGTCTTCAGCAACACCACCACAGTTCAAAACTGCAGAAGAGACCTTCATCTGGTCCCGAGAATCCACCAGAACATCACCTGCTTCTAAATAAAAGGCTCTTTAAACAGCAACTATTTTATTATTTTTTAAAAAGCTGTTTCATTTTATATTTTAACAATAAATGAACAGATCATGTCCACGAATCAAAGTCCAAAGACATTTGCACAGCTAGAAGCTCTCCACTTATTGTGTACAAATTCATATTTTAGAAATGACTCTGTCCTGATAACAACATTAAAGGCAATTACATATTTTGGCAAAATTACAAGTTTAAATGACTATATATTAAAAAAAACATCATGACGTTTATGTCACAGAAATCCTACTTTACAATCACACTGCAGTCATTGTTAAATTATTTCCTGTTGCATTTATAATAAACATTTGTACTTATTTAGTGTTTGTTTTTCTGGTTGAAATGAGATATAAATAATTTACCAGACTTTAAAAAATGTACAAGTTTCCATGTTTTATTTGTCTAAAAATAAATGTCCAAGGTTCCTTATGTTAAACAAGAAATTATCTAATCTGAAATAATGGGTGGTTTTAATTTACAGATGAAAGGTTTCTAAAGAACATTTATTGATTTATTTAGCTATTTTAATTATAAGTGTTCTAAACTTTTTTTTTAACAGTAATCAGAAATTTTGAGGTAACAAACAACAAAAAACATTTCCAATGATTTTTTTCAGAAAACTACTTATAAATGAGTAGTCCTGTCACACGTTAATGTTTTGTAGAGATCAGTGGTTTCTGCCACAAGTCTTCCGTGTTTTGGCCCGACGTGTCGTTCCTATTGGACAACGCGAAGGTACGTCACAGCTCAGAGTGTCGAAAGTTGGCGCACCTCATCTCGACAGAACACCGGCTCTGTGTGGTATGCAGGAGATCACTTGACCGAGGGTCTATACGTTCAAATAATAATTAAAAAATACTGTCATCACTCTTTACTCTTAGTCAGTCTCTTACAACGGTGTAGCCTAAATACACGAGTTTTCCAGGCAGAGCCGGCCCAAGGTATACGCCAACTACGCAGTCGCTTAGGGCCTCCACGCCACCAGGGGGCCCCGAGAGCACCGAGACGTTGTGATAAAAAAAAGTAAATATATACATGAAATTAAAATAATATTGAATAATTTAAACGAAATTGTGTTACACCCGAAAAAAATTAATTCATTTGACAAAATACCAATACTAGGTTAATTGATACCTCCTGTTGGCTGCTGCCACCGTTGGGCAAATTTAGATGCACCGCTTGGTTCAGGTGGTCGATGACTAATCGTGAGGAAAGAAGTGAGTGAAAGTCATGTCTCAGAAAAGAAATTATCCCTCTGGAGCGGAGAAAAGAAAAAAGAAGTAGGAACACGAGAAAAAACAAGACAAAGGTAGGTTTGCATGTCCAATATTACAATTTTTGTCATTATTTGCGAAATGCTCCGTTCGTTTAGTGTAAAGTGCTTTAGGTGTCTTAAAGTCAGATGCGATTGCTCTAAGACTGCAAGGGAAGCTCAGCTTCCCCAAAAATGTCAAAAAAATAAGTGATCAAATATAAACTGTTGTGTGTACATGTCTGAGTAAATGTGCGCTCAACATTTGTTCAGAATCAGCTTCTTATCACTGCTTAACGACGCCGCTTTCCTCTCACTCAAACCCGCAGCTTCACAGTGCTTTAAACAGACTTCAATAGCGACACAAAGCATGCAGCGAAACGAGACGAGTCATTGGATAAATGCTGGGCTTTGTCCCGCCCATCGGACGCTCAGCGTGTCTAGGGGTCTATGAGGCAGTGGGCTGGCCTCGGCTGGCCCGGACGCTCAGATTCTGAATGATGATTGGATGGTCTGTCTGAGGCTGAATCCCTTTTTGATTGACAGCGAAATGAGCGAATCAGCGGTCTTTTAGTGTAAACATCCGTGGGAGCGTTTTCATTCTGTTCTTAATTGAACCGGAGACTTTCCTAATCCTCTTAGTGGTATTTTCTTTGTTAAAAACGACTGGCGACAAATCGAGCTTCTATTTCTGGTGGTTTTTTTTGTAGCTGCTTGTGTTTGGAGACTGACTTCTATCACTCTTTATGACTTCTATCGCAGTTTCTGTCCCTACCGAGCAGCGGGTGCTGCTGAGCTCCTCCACCGTCACAAAGCTCTCACAGGCGGACAAACTTCACACGAGCCTCGCGCCAGTCCCAGCTAGCGAGCTAGCTAGGTAGCAAGCTGCACACAATGGCAGACAATTTGAATGTTGTGGACCGGATTTTGGTGAAGCCATTTGATAGTCTTCCTTACAAAGAAAAACTTAGAGTTAAACAGCATGGCAGATCACATCCTCAGATTAATTTGGTGCAAAAGGTGGGGAAAAGCTCAGCTCTCAATGGTTTGCAGGCCAAAGTTAAAGCAATAGCCCCCAGTGCAATGTTTGTGCATTGCTATGCACACAAATTGCTATGTGGTGGATTTCTACAGTCCCGTTGCCAGATCTTAGTCTTAAGGGGGGCTTATGAAATCCACCAGGTGGGCACCACTATTAATAGCTTATTTTTGCTTATTTTCACTATTCATGCAGCCCTAATCCCTCACAATAATCACATTAAGCATGACCGGACCAGCGCGCTCTCTCTCTCTCTCTCTCTCTCTCTCTCTCTCTCTCTCACACAAACAAACACGCGCGCACATGTTCGCACGCGCGCACACACACGTACAAATAACGTATTAGATCACACGCAGCATCTCGAACTAAACAAACAAAAAAACACCACGGCGGGTGCATTTCAAAGCAACCAACAGAGGGGTAGCTACCAATTGCCAACACACACACATACACACCGCCACCACCACCACCGAGTGTGCACATGACGTTTGACAAGCAGCATCTCAAACTAAAAAAAAAAACACGGCGGGTGCATTTCAAAGCAACCAACAGAGGGGTCGCAGTCGCAATAGCACCAGTTGCCAACACACACACACACACACACACCTGTGGTGGATGCTGGTCCTTCAAGGAGGGAAGCTCAATTTCGTCCTACATCATAAAATGTGTCGGTTTATTTATACGTAAATTCTACCCTCCGTTCCTTTTCAAGAAACAGTACATTTTATTTGTTACAGCACTTCCAGTCAGCCAGCTCACTTTGTCATACCAGGACAGCTGAAAAGACCTGTTACTTTTCCCCACCTTTTGCACCAAATTAATCTGAGGAGTTGATCTGCAATGATGTTTAACTCTAAGTTTTTCTTTGTAAGGAAGACTATCAAATGGCTTCGCCAAAATCCGGTCCACAACATTCAAATTGTCTGCCATTATGTGCAGCTTGCTACCTAGCTAGCTCGCTAGCTGGGACTGGCGCGAGGCTAGTGTGAAGTTTGTCCGCCTGTGAGTGCTTTGTGACGGTGGAGGAGCTCAGCAGCACCCGCTGCTCGGTAGGGACAGAAACTGCGCTAGAAGTCAGAAAGGGTGATAGAAGTCAGTCTCCAAACACAAGCAGCTACAAAAAAAAAAAAAAAACCAGAAATAGAAGCTCGATTTGTCGCTAGTCGTTTTTAACAAAGAAAATGCCGCTAAGAGGATTAGGAAAGTCTCCGGTTCAACTCAGAACAGAATGAAAATTAAAAAAAAATGCTCCTACGGATGTTTACACCAAAAGATCGGATCGGAAAAGGGGATTCAGCCTCAGACAGATCATCCAATCATCATGCAGAAGCTAAGCGTCCGGGCCAGCCGAGGCCAGCCCACTGCCCCATAGACCCCCAGACACGCTGAGCGTCCGATGGGCGGGACAAAGCCCAGCATTTATCCAATGACTCGTCTCGTTTCGCTGCACTCTTTGCTTCGCTATTGAAGTCTGTGGACGCTCAGCGTCCACACTGTTTATAGCACTGTGAAGCTGCGGGTTTGAGTGAGAGGAAAGCCGCGTCATTACCAGTGATAAGAAGCTGATTCTGAACAAAAGATGAGCGCGTTGTAGCGCATATTTAGTCAATGACATGTACACACAACAGTATATATTTGATCACTTATTTTTTGACAATTTAGGAGAAGCTGAGCTTCCCTTGCAGTCTTAGAGCAATCGCCTCTGACACACACACACGCAATAAAAATTTGGACCTACTTTGAGTAGAGTGCCAGCGCTGTCCTCTCTTTTGTCCACCCTGTGTCAGTACAGGATCCACGGAGGTAGAAATGGGTCCAGGGTTTTCTTTGCCAACAACATCATGTGTTGGTTTATCCGAAGTTACCGATGTTGGGGTTTTAAACCAGTTACGTATATCCACATTTAGGAAAGCACAAAAACTAGCTGCTGTCTGCTGGCAAAAACTCACACTTCGTTTCCCCCCATAAACGCGGTAACTGATTGTTGCTGGGCAACACTGACGTGATTACATATGTAGACAAACTTTCCAACAAACTCACACGGTTTTAATATATTTAATGTCTTAGTGATTATGCAACACTGGCCGTTTTAACCCAAAGCAAGTACAATAAAATTAAATTAGGATTTGATTTATCTATTTATTTATTTGAGATCTGTGACTGTGATCTGGCTTGGGTGGGTGGGCCGGGGCGGGCCCAAGCATAGTGGGCGGGCACTGCCCCCTAGGGCCCGCCCATAGTGACGGGTGCGGATTTCTATGTTCATTTTGGAGATTATTTAAGTATTGTATTTATTATTTAAGTATTTAATTTTGATTACAACTTTATTTTTCTGTAAGATAATGTGAATGTCATTTGATTCTATTTTGTATTTGGATATTGAACATTTTGCACACCATTGCACATCTGAAAGAAACTATTTAACATGTTTACTATAAATGCAGTCTCCTGCCTGCTGATGTTATTTTATTCAATTCAAACTTTATTCCAGACTCGTAGTCCATTTTAAAAGACAGACAAAACAGAGAAGAAACAATAATTATTCACAATTTCAAAAGACAGCCATACCAGTGTTTCCACATGCTTGACTGGAATCGTATGGAGCTGAATTGCATATTTGTGAGTGCCACTATGATTTCATTGTCCGATTTGTTGAGTCTACAAATAAAACTGTACATCAAAGTCCTTAGTACAGCCTGTAAGGTGTTCACTCGTGTAGAGACAAACATCTCTGTAGCACTAGTCCATCGTGGCCTCCTCAAAAGCACACGCAAGGCATCATTGTAGGCCACCTGCAACCTTTGCAGACTGGCTTTTCTATAGTTAGTCCGGAGGTGACCCGTATACAGGGGTGTACAGTACGATTTAAACAATGTCAGCTTTACCTCATCAGTACAGGAGCCAAACGTACGCATGAGTGTATTTGCCTGAGCATACAACATTCTGCACTGTCTATAGACATCATCATCGTCTGTCATATCTGCAGTGACGATGTGCCCAAGATACTTGATTTTACATGTCATACTCAATACAATATTTGACAGATAAAAATCAGGATATTTCATATGCCTGTCCTCTTTGGTCCTACAGATCATAATCAAGCTCTTAGCTGCATTGTATTTGATGTCATGCTCCCCCCATAAGCTGAGCAAATGTTTAGTAACTCCTGTAAACCAGCAGTGCTTGGACTAAAGACTACTAAATCATCTGCATACATTAGATGATTCAGAACCATGTTTCCAGCAACACAACCAGTTTTACATGCTTTGAGCCTAGTTGACAGTTCATCAAGATACAGATTAAATAGAACTGGGGACAGGATTCCCCCTGTCTGACTCCATTGCGAATTCTAAATGGAGCAGAAACACTGTTTCCCCATTTAACCTGCATTGTTTGCTGCACATACCAGTAAATTAAAATGCGCACAATATATTTAGGTACACCTTTTTCAATTAATTTCATAAATAATTTGCAATGATTCACCCTGTCAAACGCCTTTGATGCATCTAAAAAACACATAAAAACTGAAGAGTTCTGTCTCTTATATTTCTGAACAATCTCTTTTAGAGCATACACACACATATCTGTGCCCAGCATAGCCTTAAAACCAAACTGGTTTTCAGATGATTTAATAGCATTTGAGATCCTGTCCAGCAGGATTGATTCAACAATTTTTGACACTATGCTGGCCAGAGCTATAGGTCTATAATTATCAGAGCTTCCAACTTTCCCTGTTTTGTCTTTAATGACAGGGACCAACAACACAGTTAACAAAGAATCAGGTAAAAAACCATGGACAAGAAGAGCAGTGAGACAAATAGATAGCAGTGGTGCTAACCTTGTACTTGCATACTTTAAATGCTCAGCTGAAATCCCATCCTGCCCACTGGCCTTATTATTAGACAGTTTAGTGATAGCTTTGAGCACTTCCTGAGACAATACTGCATCTACATGTTCCACATCATTCAAAATACAGGGCTCACTCTGAACACTGTTAAACAATTTACTGTAGTGCTGGCGCCAAAGCTCCACAATGTCCTGAGTTCCAGAGGTGCCATCAATTGCTCCCGGCAAAGATGTCTTACATGTTTTGATGCGTTTTACTTCTTTCCAAAAGTCAAAAGTGTTGTTACAAGCAAGTTTTCTTGCCATTGAGTCAGCTCTCATTGCTTGCTCATTCTTAGTTATAAAATGTACTGCATACTTATATCGAGCATTTGTAACTCATTTATGTTCATAAATAGGCCCAAATCTTGGTCTCCCAACCAATATCCACTCCTGAGACGCCTCTCGAGCCTTAGTAAAAAATTCAGACACATGGGCATTCCAACCTGGCCTTACCTGCTTTTTAGATTTAGTTTTTGGAAGGGACTCACTTGATTTGAGCAGTACTTTGACAATGTCCTCATACATAGCTCTAACAGCTGCTCTGTGTTCAGAGTTTTTACAATTAGCATCCTTACACGTAAGAGCTTCCCTGGGCAGGTAGATATTTCTCAGCAGATCATCAGTGATCACAGAATAGGACTGTAATTCAGTTGCTGTGAGAGAGGTCCAATCCACATAAGACAGACAACTTTCATTTTTATACATTTCCAATACAGGTAAAAACTGACAATTAACTTGCATCCCAAATGGAATATGGTCAGCTGTTGAAAGCTCATAAAATATTTTCATATCAGTCAAAGATACATGAGCATCTGCTGTAGCTATGCAATGGTCCAACCAAGACGTGGTGTGCCAGGCCTCACTTATGTAGGTGAAGCTGTCTGCAGGTAAGAGGGCTCTAGTTGACAGTATTAAACCATTGTCCTCACAAAACTGACTCAAATGATTAGCGAATATTGATTTATGGTCCATAATGTCTGAGTTAAAATCACCAATTACAAGCACATTTAAGAATTTGTCCTGCACAAATAAATTAATAAAAGCAAGTCTGTTTAAATATTCAGTTTCATTAAAATGACTCTCATATGGAGTGTACACATGTAAAATAACACATTCCTTGCCATCATAGGTGATCTGAACAGCTATACACCAGTCCATTTCAAGTCTTAATACATTGACAAATGAATCAAGCCTTTTGTTCCAGAGAACTGCTACTCCACCAGGGATGCACCCTCGTATTATTCCATCACCAATATCCACGCAAGACTCCCCCACTCCGTGAAAATTATGGTTTAAATAGTTAAGACTTTCCAAATCCTGCTTCGTAAGAAATGTCTCTTGCAAACACAGCACATCACATTGACTCAACAGCTGATCCACAACAACCCAGTGAGCCCTGTCCTCTGCGCTCTGTCCTGTGCGCAGACCACGACAGTTGTATGAAATTACTTTCAGGCTCATATCTAAAAATTATTGCGCCTCCGCTCCACAGACTGTGGCCCTGCTAGTCCGTTACTTTCAAATAGTTAAATTAATGAGCCATACTTATACATCACCCTGTATGTAGAAGTTAATTAAAACATATTTATGAGTTTGCTACCCCTTTAAGGTTAAAAACAAGAATGACACCTGTATGAAGATAATTACAAATAATGCTAATGATTGTGGGTACGTTACACACATAACAGTGTAACCTATGGAATAATGAGGCATCTGGTGCTGAGGTGATGGTAGGGGGGCCCCCAAATGAAATTCTGCTTAAGGCCCCATAAAGGCTTGGGTCGGCCCTGTTTCCAGGAGCGCACCCAATTCATTACGCACGCTCAGAGGCACGTCCCCTCCGGTGCGCACTTTTTTTGGGGGTGGGGGCGACCCCGCCCCCTGTGATAAACTCATCGCCCCCTTAATATTTTTTTTCTGGCACCGGGTCTGCAATGAGAACAAATGGAAATATATGTGTACTGTAAGGTCTATTATGGATGTAACAGCCTGTTCACAGCTGCAGCGTCGTGCACTGCGTAGTGGCACATGGTGCTTTTGGTTTGATTGCACACTGTTCACACTAACTGCACATGATGTATGTGTGCCACATACATGTTATTACATATCAACATTTCCTTTGCGCTCCCAGGCCGGCGTCCAGTGGAGGTGGACATACGTGGCACAACCGATCGATCTCAGAGCTCACTCAACTGCGATCAGATTGTTTCAAATACTGTTATGATGCCGTCAGAATATGTAGACTGCGATCAAATGGTGCAGAAACTGCACATAGACTGCTGTCAGATGTGAGTCCCATCTCGACAGCACCAAGTGTTTTGAACTGTGCAACACACTCAGGACAGCTGAGCGAATGGGACCAGCTATGTAAACTGCTCAGAGACTGCTGTCTGCCTGTCTACAGACTGCACGTCAGTACTTCCCGACTGTGGCCGGATTTGTCATTCTGACGCCATTCGGCCTCACGGCGTATGTGTGACGGGGGTATTAGTGAGAACCGCTGGCCCAAAATGTCAACATGCAAGTATATGTTATAAAAAAAAAAAATCTAAATAACAACACAGATGCAATTGACCTTTATAAATACTTTCATCAGTATTTATGGATTTTATAATTAAATAAGCAGAAAAGTGGTGATCGGTTACTCCATTTCACCATCGCTGTCATCCTCATCAGAATCTTCTTCACTGTCATCATTATCTAAAGTATTGTGTTCATTGATGTTATGACAATCATGTCTGCCACATTTGCATAGAGCTGTGCATGGGACATTGTTTTACAGACATGTACAAATGTCTGCATCACTGCATTTAGTGTTTTTTTTTTTGTTTTTTTTTACTTTACAATTACCAGGGTGATAGGCAAGTGCCATTACACAATCATGCAATTACATAAAATCACAATTACCATGAAATCAATTTGCCCTGAGATATCGTATTCCAATGATGCAAATACTGAGCAGTCGAAACAAAACAAAAAATATTTGGTCAGAGGTTCTCTGTGCAGTAAAATCACAATGACCATGAATTTGAATGGCCATGAGTTATGGTATTACAATCATGTAATTGCCAGAGAATAAGTATAAATAACTAAACAAACAAACAAATGAATAAATAAATAGGGGCAAGAGGTTCTCCTTCATGTTTAGCAGTCAAGCAGAAAAAAATCTCTAGCATTACTCGAAATTATAATTGTCAGATCGTTAGAAATGATAATGCTGTGTGTGATCATAATCATGTCATTCATGATGTGGATTGATGCATCAAGTACTGGTCTGTTCTCATTTCTTTTAATATCAATGGGTCATACATAACCAACAACAGAATTTACACAACCAAAAACAGCAAAATAATCATTATTTTGTATCACCATGACCAACACATTACATTAATGCTTCAAAAACAGCCACCCAAGTAGACAAACACAGACAGTCACAGCATTTGATTCATCAATTATAAAATTTAAGCTCACTTGAAATTAAATATTAAGGTTACCTACGTATAGAAGCTGGAGCTTCTGCTTTTCTTTTGATACTCTTTGTATTTCTTTCAACATGTTCTAAGTCAGTAAAGCATGAATAGCATTTCTTGTGTAATCCACAATCGTTGGGTGTTGGAGGTTTATCATTATTATTACTATTATTATTACTGAAATTTGCTGACATGGCTCGGTGCTTAGTGATGTAACTTCTTGCAGTTTCTGCTTGCGCACCTTCTAGTCTTCCATTTTGGTACGTATTCTAAATAAAACATGCTTGCAGTCTCTGAAAATGGTATGTTGTACTACTTTGCACTTTTGGACAGTAAGATACATATATACACTTTTTCTTCATCTAAAGATGATGCATCCTCTTTACTGTAGGCATCCATGTTGTCATCATACATTGCCAAACCGCTGTGTTACGGCAACTGTCATAAGCCAGTTGTTTATAAATAGTGGAATGATTGGTTTGTTCCGTTTGAGGCTTAGTAAGTAAGTAAACTTTATTTATATAACGCCTTTCACAGATACCGATCACAAAGCGCTTTACAGAGTTCAGTAAAATAGATATAAACAAAGGCATAGAATAAAACAAAGTTAGAATAGCAAAATAAAAACAAAAAAGTAGTGCCATTAATTAAAAGCTTGTTTAAATAAAAGTGTCTTAAGCTGTTTTTTAAAGGATTCAACAGTCAGCCACACAGCAGATATTTTAACATGTAAACAATGAACTAAAATCTAAATTATTATGTACCCAGATATTGCATGTAAAAAGTAACTCAACATTTCTTGCAATATTCTCTACCAAATATACAAAAATCATGCCCACCCTTTTATAGGTTATGCAAAGATGCAATATATTGGGATAGCTGGGTGTCTATGTGGGACCCAGTGAATACTCCAGCTAGTTGTTTTGCACTGGACTGGAGCACCCTACCAGGAATACCATAAGGGTCAGCAGCCTTTGTTGGATTTACCATTTTGAGTACAGTGAGCACATCATTGATGGAGAAGTGGAGGGGCTGGTCATCTGCAGGGGGCACATTTTTTGAAGTTGCTTCACTGTTGTTTAGCTCAAACCATCCATAGAATTTTGTTGGCTAGTTTGACATTAATAGTTGACTTTGCTGTACAACCCCAATTCCAATTAAGTTGGGACGTTGCGTAAAATGTAAATAAAAACAGAAAACAATGATTTTCAAATCCTCTTCAACATATATTCTGTGGTTGAATACACCACAAAGACAAGGTATTTAATGTTCAAACTGATAATCTTTATTGTTTTTGTGCAAATATTTGCTCATTTTGAAATGGATGCCTGCAACACATTTCAAAAAAGTTGGGACAGTGGTATGTTTACCACTGTGTTACATCACCTTTCCTTCTAACAACACTCAGTAAGCATTTGGGAACTGAGGACACTAATTGTTGAAGCTTTGTAGGTGGAATTCTTTCCCATTCCTGCTTTATGTACAATTTCAGTTGTTCAACAGTCTCTGTTGTCGTATTTTGCGCTTCATGTGCCACACATTTTCAATGGCCGACAGGTCTGGACTGCAGGCAGGCCAGTCTAGTACCCGCACTGATTTACTATGAAGCCACACTGTTGTAACACGTGTAGAATGTTGCTTGGCATCATCTTGCTGAAATAAGCAGGGATGTCCCTGAAAAAGACGTTGCTTGGATGGCAGCATGTGTTGCTCCAAAACCTGGATGTACCTTTTAGCATTGATGGTGCCATCACAGATGTGTAAGTTGCCCATGTCATGGGCACTAACACACCCCCATACAATCATAGATACTGGCTTTTGACCTTAGTGCTGTTAATCTGGATTGTCTTTTTCCTCTTTTGTCCAGATGATACGATGTCCATGATTTCCAAAAACAATTTGAAATGTGGACTCATCAGACCACAGCACACTTTGCCACTTTGCGTCTGTCCATTTCAACTGAGTTCGGACCCGGAGAAGGTGGCGGCGTTTCTGGATGTTGATGTATGGATTTCACTTTGCATCAAAGTCTATATAAAGTGAAATCCTGAGCCAGAATGCGGATCCGGATCACCTCCAAAATTTAGTGGAGTCTTCCATGGCCTAATATCTATCTGTGGTGAAAATGTCGTCAATGGTGTACGTAACAAAAGCTTATGGTACCCCAAACAACATACTTTTTGTTCACAAATGTGAATTTTGAGTGTTGAGTGGCCTAAAAAAGATAAATAAATGAGTTTGGGCACTCCTGATAATTTCCATGATTTTCCTTTATAAATCATTGGTTGTTTGGATCACCAATTTCAGTTAAATATATCATTTAGCAGACAAACAGTGATATTTGAGAAGTGAAATGAAGTTTATAGGATTTACAGAAAGTGTGGAATAATTCTTTAAACAAAATTAGGCAAGAGCATAAATTTGGGCACCCCAACAACAAAAAATACATCAATATTTAGTAGATCCTCCTTTTGCAGAAATAACAGCCTATAAACACTTCCTATAGCTTCCAGTGAGAGTCTGGATGATGGTTGGGGGTATTTTGGACCATTCTTCTTTACAAAACATCTCAGGTTTGTTGGTTTCCGAGCATGGACAGTCCACTTAAAATCACACCATAGATTTTCAATAATATTCAGGTCTGGTCACTGAGATGGCCATTCAGAAGGTTGCACTAGTTCCTCTGCATGAATGCCTTAGAAGATTTTAGCAGTGTTTAGGGTCGTTGTCTTGCAACTTCAACTTTGTCACTGATTCACGAACATTGCTCTCAAGAATCTGCTGATACACTGGAATCCACGTGATTCTCAACTTTAACAAGATTCCCAGTACCTGCACTGGCTACACAGCCACACAGTGTGATAGAATAAATAAATAAATAAACACAGATGGTAGGCTTCTGTGTCTGTGATTGGAGAGACTGTGAATAATGAAGTTTTTGTCCGTTGCAGCACCAATTTCACAGCTTCATTGTTGAGTGGAATAGACAGTGTTTCATCCCACCCTGAAGCTGTGAAGCTGTATCCAGCTTTGTCATGTGTTTCTTAATGTTGGCTTTGCACAGCGTTCTTACTGTATTTTCCTACTTGTAGGCTTCTGTGCACCTGTGTGTTCTCTTCTCTAGATACCTCTGTATCTATGCTGCTGTTGGAATGAATGAATTTCTCGACACTGTTATCACAAAACTCTCACAGTCATCAGAAAAAAGCACAAGCCACCCCAGTTTTTGAAAATGTTTTTAATCTATTCAGGTTTTGTGGTACAGAAACATCCTGGTCATGTAAACATTGAGTGTGTGAAAAACCTAAGGGCCGCTTCACACATAGTGTGACGTATGGACGAAGTACACACTTAGTACGCATGATGCAGGAATTATGTGCAAACCATGTAATGTTGTCCCTGCCACCAACGTCAGGTACACCTGTTGATACAACTATCTGCACACACAAGTGCCTGAAAGACAAAGTGTGCGGTGTGCGAACCCATCACACCCTCTCGTGGCAGGCGCCGGGCAAATTCCAGGTGACACGCATGAACATCTAACACCGCATGGCACTTAGAAAATGTGTGGCCAGTCGCACTCTTGGCAGGATAACAGACTGCAGACAATCACTGTTGTACTGCTGTGAAATTTGTTCCCCACGAGTGTGACTTTGCAAACACACACACTGACACGTGGGTGTGTGCATGCCACTCACGGGAGACATGGCTTCTGACAGAAGCAGCTGTGGTGATCTGTCATTCTGGACATTACAGCTGGGAAACACCTACTGTGTCTGGACAGTCATGGACTAAAAAATGTCCACTGTGAGGCGTGTGTGTCTGACTGCTGTATTTACATTGACATAAATAAAAACATATCACTGAGGTGGTGACAAGCTGCAGCAAGCGAGCGCGCGCATGGAGTGGACACTGACAGCCCCCCAGGTTAAAACGGACCGTCGGATCAGAACATGCAGGGGGCGATCTGATGGTCACGTCACCCACGTGAGCTCTGTTCCACATGACGCGGTGTCTGTGCTGTGGCGCACTGTCCAAAGGACATGCGTGTGGGGCAGAACACCCGCACGGCCGACTGGACGCACATGACCAGTAGATGTGGACATCAGAGCACACTGCTTCTCATTCATGTCATTTCATGACTGTATGTCTGTGACCATGGGTCATCACCAGAGGAACAGACGGATCATATTTGTATTGCTCACTTGATAAATGTTGTGTTTTTAATATGGTGTGGGATTTTTTTTTTGTAATACTTCCATGTCCTTCCTGATATGAGGGAGCTTCCCACAGTTTTTAAAAGAACAGCTCTGTAGCTCAGTGGTGAAGTTGCTGACTGGCAATCAGAGCCTTTGAAAAGTGTGAGTTCATGTCCTGGGTGGTGTGTTTTTTTTTTGTTTTTTTTTTTAATTACTCCACATAAGCAGCGCTTGATAAATGTGGTGCTTTTATATGGTGTGTGATTTAAATTTTTTCCCGCAGCTTTCAAAGAACAGCTCTGTAGCTCAGTGGTAAAGACTCTGACTAGTGATCAGAGCCTTTTGAAAGGCGCGAGTTTGCGTACTGGGTGGTGTTTTTTTTTTATTATTATTCCATATAAGCGGCGCAATGTGGTCCCACAGGTCCCGGCTGTTTTTTTTTTTTTGTTTTTTTTTATTCCACATAAGCGGCACCATGTGGTGCACCTCGCATTGTTCGATGGCACCAGCGAATACATGAACTCTTGCACCGGGTTCGTGCACGCCTGCCCATCAGCGCAATGTTTCGTGTGCTAATTTCGAACTGTTTCGCGCCGTTTCGCCGTTTTTGTCCAAATGCTGTCCAAACGTCGCACTATGTGTGAAGGGGCCCTAACAACATACAAATAAGTACAGAGGTGTAAATCAATACCAGAGGTTGATGGCAGCAGAGATACGCTTAAGGCACTGAAACTCTAGCGTAAAGTTAATAACATACTATGCGCCCTCCAAAAGTTCTGTAAACATGTTCAAACAGATTTTTGTAAGCTTCAATTCAAAAGCAAAGGAAGAAAAACTCCTAATAACTATTAATACTTCGATAACTACATTGTAAAAAAAAAAAGTACATACACATGTACCCCCCCCCCCCCCCCCCCCAAACAAAAAAAAAAAAAGGTGCAGGTCAGTGTGGACATATTGAAGTTATCTTTTAAGAATAACAACATTAATAAGATCAAATATAAAATCACAAATCTGCAGTGTTTATTCCATGTACGTACCTTTTTAAAATGTGAATTTGACTTTAAAATTGGCCACACCTTCGTCACCATGCAGCACAACAGAAACCAGTGACAATTAAAAGTTCATTCAAAAGCTTTGTGAAAGACTTAGGCACTGTAGAATTTTGATTAAAATTTAGTGTGTGCTGTTCATTGGTGAGTCGGCTATAAGTGCATGAACATCTTTTCTCTGTCATCTCTCACTGTATGTTCAGTCAACTATCTCTAATACTTCCATTCCTTCAATGGAAAACATTTTAGGCACTGTAGAGTTTTGAATAAATTACAGTGCTGCAAAAAAACAAACAAACAAAAAAACAACAACAAAAAAAACAACCATCTTATAGCCTTGAGCTTTCACACATTTAAATTTGTAATAGCAAAAAAAAAAAAAAAAAAAATCTGGCTTCTTTATATTAAAATTTCTAAAGTGATGCCCTTCAATCTCAGTGAAAACTAATCTCAACAGCATAACAAATTAAGTACAAATATAAAAGCCAAAACAATGGCATGCATAAGTATGCACACCTTTTATGTATAACACTGAATCATCACTTTTACAGCCAGTCAACAATTGAGGGGATGAACATATCCAAGTCACTGAATATGTCTTGGGCTTCATTTACATCACTCTAAGAAATACAAACAGTACAGTACTGTATAGTAAATCTGGAGTAGACGGCTCTCAAAAGTCATTGTGCAAATGGATTCTAGTGAGGAAAGCCACCAAGATACCCTTCTGAAGGAGTTGTCGGGATTTGTGGCTGTGACTGGAGAAACTGTCCATAGTGCAACCTTTTGTCTGTTGTGTCACCACTCACAGCTTCATACTGGAGTGGAGCAGAAAAGGATTTTCATACAAGAAAATATCTTGGTCACATCAAGGCTTGAGATGGCCCTGTGCCTTCTGGCAAGCTGCTGCTGAAATTTCTCTAGCTAAGAACACACGTTTAATTAATTTTGACCTCCATCATTGATGTAAAGTCTGTAGTACCACACTTAGTATGGTTTTGTACAAGAGATTGTAGAGTTGCTCATGGCACCTTGATACTTTTTGAGATGTTTCCTAAGGAGGAAGTTGACTGGTGCAGAACCAAAATTTTGCTCTGGTCACCTTTTAGATTGTTGTTTTTCCCTTGGCATTGTGGTTGACAAGCAGTTAGTGCACTTATTGCTAGATGACAATGTTTTTAGTTCAAGGCCACCCCTGCCTAGTCTTCATGTAATGTTGAGTTGCGTTAGGAAGGGCGTCTGGTGTAAAAGTTGTGCGAAATCAACATTCAGATCTGCTGTGACAACCCCAAGTGAAAAAAGAAAGAAGCTGAAGGAATTTACTTGTTCCTGCTCTTAAAAGCACAATAATGCTGCAGGTAGCCTCTGGAATACAGCCAGAGTTTTCCCAAGTAACCCTAAATTATGCCATTGGAAAATCATGATGTCTACTGTAGAACACTGAGATGGATGGTGACATAGTTGACATTGTCATATTTTTTTATATACTTTTTTCTGTTGAAGATATATAGAAATTAAATAATAATACACTGAGTTACTATTAATTTAATAATACTAATTCACCCAATTCAAGAGTGCACCTCAGCTGATTTGTCAAAGCTGCTATTGCCTGGTAGCATTCAGAACAGCTGAGTCTTCCTACTCCACCATTTGACAAATTGACCAATTGACCTTTTTTTTTTTTTGTCCTGTGCATGTTGTTAAAACCGAATGCTGCTCTGCAACACCATGACCAGCTTTGAAACCGGCTAATTTTTTTGTGTGTGTGTGTGTGTGTGTGTGCACTGCAGGGTTAAAACTATTCAGTGTCACATGCACATGATACTGGGCCTCTTTGAGCCAACCAACAACATACACTCCTGGGCCTCATTTATCAACTGGATATGTGCTGAAACCGTGCATATTAACATTTCTATGCAAAATATGGAATTTAACAGCTTTTGCTTTGACTTAGGAATATAATAATATAATAAATATATACACACAGCTCTGACAGTGCATACCCTCCATCTAGTGGTACAGCAGAGAAACTGCAAGAGCATGCAATCTCATCCACATACATGCTTTGTTTCCTCAAATTAATAAAGCACACAATTAGCAGAGGTGGGAGTAAGTCACCATCAAGTCACTCAAGTCATGAATCAGCAAGTCCCAAGTCAAGTCTCAAGTCATAATGACCACCAAGTGTTTGAAGATGACTTGAGACTTGACTTGGGACTTGCAGATTGATGACTTGACAGTGACTTACTCCCACCTCTGACGATTAGTAATTATGCCAAGTCAGAAACAGACGTGTAGCATCATTGGTGCAAGGCATGAATCAAACAGTTTCCCTGCTGCAGTTTTATTTTAGTCATGGCCCCACGTTATGTTCACTGTTCAAATTTGTTTAGGAAATAGATGGTCTTAGGGCCCCTTCACACATAGTGCAAAGTTTGGTCGAAGTGCACACGAGGTGCGCAAGACGCAGGAATTATGTGCAAATGGTGTAAACTGGTAATCAGAACGCGCGGGTTCAAATCACGTTAAGTGGTGTTTTTTGTTGTTTTTTTAACAAGGGATGTTTAAACGCGGGTTTCTGTATTGCGCCCCCCTCTATGTATTATTTATATCAACCCAGTGATATTCACTAATCATACAGCTGGTTTTTATTTCATTTTCCTCCACATCAGCGGCGTGATGCAGTGCAGCTCATCCCATGGAGCACAATGCCAGCAGCTGCATCAGCTCACACGGTGTTCCTGCTCGACAGACACGTCACATGAACGAACCGTCATGCCGGCGTCGTGCACGCCTGCCCGTCAGCGAGATGTTTCTTGGTGCACTCGTACGACTCTGCCACCGTGCGTCACCCTGGAGTTGTACACAAATCGACCAAATTCGCACTATGTGTGAAGGGGCCTTAAGTAAAGACAGCAGCGCAGTGATGTCACAGGAGCACAAACAAGCACTTTGATCTGTTCGATCTGTTTCACAAAAGCTGATTTTCTTCACTCTCTTGGCTTTTATTCCAGTGAGGAACACAAGGAAAAAAACACATTTTGTTTCAATATATGAATAACTGAGGGCATTTCTGAATGCAGGTGACCGTGAATGTGCATAAGCATGTTTTATAACATGGCATTTATCAACATAAATAATACCTTCAACTTACTGCTGTGTGTACGACTTGGGAACGCCTTGGGGTTCCCCCGGAGGAGCTGGGGGAGGTGTGTGTGGATCGGGAGGTCTGGGCGGCTTTGCTTGAGCTGCTGCCCCCGCGACCCGACTCCGTATAAAGCGGAAGAAAATGGATGGATGGATGGATGGACTTACACACATACTAAATCTTCTTCATAGAACAGCATTTAGAACCTTTTCTACATACAGTTTATAAATGAGGGCCCCTGGACTGCAGTTATCTGTTTGCCTTGATTCAGACCATGCACAGTGCTTCAAATAAACACTCACCACCATCCTTAATTTTTGCACTCTCTGGGTGATGCACTTGAAAGTACATATTCAGTGTTCTCTGAGGAAATCCCCAGCATTAATAAAAACTTAATTATTTTTCTTATGGCCAGGACAATGAATTAAATGTGTATGAGACAGCCATCAGTGATTTATGATGGTCTCATTCAACTGCTCAACCCTGAAGTCAATTAGTCACTCGAAACCTTTTGAATTGAATTAAACATCCATTTCTGGAATTAGCCAACTGTGTGTAAGACTGTCCCACTGAAAATCTTTTATAGTGAATAAAAACAGAAATAAACCCATCTTGTAACTAAATAATTAACTTTAAAAAAGAAAAAAAAAATGGAAATGAAGTAACATTCTAATCCAGTTAAGACGTGTACTGTTTGGCAGCATGAAATACGTGTCGTTGTAGAAGTTTGAGTTTGAAAGTTAGCCAGGGTGCATGTAAACGTCTGGCCTCCATTGTTGCCTAATATTTATATAGTCTTCTCATTTATCATCACAGTCTCTGGTGTGGTGCTAAATGGAAATCAGGAAAATTTGTAGAAAGAAAAAAATACAACCAGTTTTGCAACAATTTGAGCGCCATTTTGAGAATCTGTTTCATTCCCTTCTTATTTAAGAAAACTATCAAGCCTTTTCTGGATTTTGTCAAAGGAGTCCATTCCCATGTAGTCAGCCTGACCTTGCTCCCATTGCTGCTTCCTTTCTTCTGAGGACAAGACTGGTGGAACTGCCTCTGCTTCTGACGGGCTGGTTTCCTCCTGAATACATACATAAAAAATACACAACAATAAATGGACTAATCAAAGAATTACAAGAAGAATCATGTCGCGCAGTGCCCATTCATTTTTAAATGCACCAGTTGCAACATACTCCATTAAACACGATGCATTTTCACATCAAGACAGCACACAAACAGGCAAAAGCTCTGACTAAGGGAGGATCAACAATGAACGAGGTCTTCCCAAACAGTTATTTCCTCCAAAGCAATTAAAAACAGAACAAACAAACAAAAGCCCATTCACTTTGTCATACCTGTACATTCTCAAAAGTGACAGTGTCACTATACTGGAACTTTACCAGATGAATAGAAAGAGAGAAAAGGGGCATAATCCATAAAAATGATAAAAAAAAAGTAGTGCTAAAAATATATATAACTCTTATATGCCAGGTCCTACATTTTTACAACATTGAGCTTGTACAGTTGTATTCAAAAGTTTGGGCATCCCTGATAATTTTCATGATTTTCCTTTATAAATCATTGGTTGTCTGGATCAGAAATTTCAGTTAAATATATCATATAGCAGAGGAACACACTGATATTTGAGAAGTGAAATTAAGTTTCTAGTATTTACAGAAAGTGTGCAATAATTATTTAAACAAAATTGGGCAGGTGAATAAATTTGCACACCCTTGTCATTTTATTGATTGTAATACATGTAGCACTAATGATTGGAACACAGAATTGGTTTGGTAAGCTCACTGACCCTTGACCTCCTTACACAGGTGTATCCAATCATGAGAAAGGGTATTTAAGGTGGCTATTTGCAAATGTTTCCCCTCTTTGCATCTCTTCTAATGAGTGGCAACATGGAAGCCTCTAAACAACTCTCAAATTACCTGAAAACAAAGACTGTTCAACATCGTGGTTTAGGGGAAGGATACAAAAAGCTATCTCAGAGATTTCAGCTGTCACTTTCCACTGTGAGGAACATAGTGAGGAAATGGAAGACTGCAGGCACAATACTAGTTAAGGCCCGAAGTAGCAGGCCAAAGAAAAATCTCAGATAAGCTGAAGTGAAGTATGGTGAGAACAGTCATAGTCAACCCACAGACCTGCTCCAAAGACCTACAACATGATCTTGCTGCAGATAGTGTCTCTGTGCATCGTTCAACTATACAGCACACTTTGCACAAGGAGATGCTGTAATGCAGAGGAAGCCTTTTCTGCATACATGCCACAGAGTCACTTGAGGTATGCTAAAGCACATCTGGACAAGCCAACTTAATTTTGGTATAAGGTGCTGTGGACTGATGAAACTAAAATTGAGTTATCTGGACATAACAAGGGGCAGTATGCATGACTGAAAAAGAACACAGCATTCCAAGAAAAACACTTGCTACCTACAGTAAAATTTGGAGGTGGTTCCATCATACTGTGTGGCTGTGTGGCCAGCGCAGGTACTGGGAATCTTGTTAAAGTT
Source organism: Thalassophryne amazonica (assembly GCF_902500255.1). Taxonomy (NCBI): domain Eukaryota; kingdom Metazoa; phylum Chordata; class Actinopteri; order Batrachoidiformes; family Batrachoididae; genus Thalassophryne; species Thalassophryne amazonica. Next base: position 43,015,940 of record NC_047103.1, on the reverse strand, counting down.
GAGGGTCACATGGATTCCAGTCAATATCAGCAGATTCTTGAGAACAATGTTCATGAATCAGTGACAAAGTTGAAGTTGCAAGACAACGACGCTAAACACTGCTAAAATGTAATAAGGCATTTATGCAGAGGAACAAGTACAATGTTCTGGAATGGCCATCTCAGTCCCCAGACCTGAATATTATTGAAAATCTGTGGTGTCATTTTAAGTGGGCTGTCCATGCTCAGAAACCAACAAACCTGAGATGTTTTGTAAAGAGGAATGGTCCAAAATACCTTCAACCAGAATTCAGACTCTCACTGGAAGGTATAGGAAGCATTTAGAGGCTTATTTTTGCAAAAGGAGGATCTACTAAATATTGATGTATTTTTTTGTTATTGGGGTGCCCAAATGTATGCACCTGCCTAATTTTGTTTAAAGAATTATTGCACACTTTCTGTAAAACCTATAAACTTCATTTCACTACTCAAATATCACTGTGTTTGTCTGCTATATGATATATTTAAATGAAATTGCTGATCTAATCAGCCAATGATTTATAAAGGAAAATCATGGAAATGATCAGGGGTGCCCAAACGTTTGCATACAACTGTATTTACAATTCAAACAGTGGAAAGTATCACTTGTAACAATCACAGTATATGCAGTCGGTCTATTAAGGTCCAACAATCTGCCACATCTGAAAAACTGCATTCTTTGATAATCTTATAAAGATGAGACAATGCACAACCCAGTGTGTGCACCTGCAAGTAAATAAATTAATACATCTTGTACGGTTAAAGCAGTAACATCATCACAAAAGTGAATGAATTCTAATGATGCCAATTGCAGATTGGACCAATGAACCTTACATGACCCAGGTTGAAAATTCTTTTTAATAATTATTTATTAATTTGTTTATTGAGGATTCTTTCATACATTTGGCATGTGCGAGATTAGGTGATGAGGTCAGGTGAAGAATGTTGTGTCCCTGTAGAGAATATGATGGCCATCTTTCTTTGATCCAATTCTGGTAACACTTAGTAATGCAAACCATTATACCTTAGCCACAAACAAATTACAATATAAAACTACACACCCACTGTTAAGAGTGGTAATAAACAACTATTTTTTAAGGTTCTTTTTGTTATGAACTGAAAACAATTAAATAAAGTGCCATTTCTTTGGGGGCCATCTAATGAAGAAACAAGTTGGACCTTTCTGGTGACCTACAATCAGTTGATATTTAAAGCAGGCAGAGTAGACTGTAGTATGAATGCAGGGTGAAACAGCCAAACAAACATGTTGTCACCTCCACACATCCAGAGTGAAAAGACTGGTCTCCGTAGTGCTCATGCAGCATGGGCACCACCTCACTGGAGTACAGCATCCACCATTGCAGGAGGAAGTCTGGATGTGTGGTGGCCTCGTGCACATTGCCTGTAATCTTTTTGACTTTGGGGTCAAATGTGTAACTCCACGGCTTGGTCTTTCCAAGGAAATGAACAACCTTGGCATTGCCACCGTATCTGAAAAGAGCAGAAGAGGAAATGCATGTTACAATGCAGGCAATTAAACAGTCTATTTGGTATAGTTAGCTCCATAATAAGTTGGACAATGACACAAATAGGAGTCAAGAAGAGTAATGGCCAGTTGTACACTGGCTGGTCTAAAACATCACCTGAGAACCTGTTTTTATTTGTGAGAGAAACTGTCACAAAGAAAAGGTTTAGAAAGAGGCTTTGATATAAAGTGCAGTCAAAGAAACAGAGTTTGAATGTTTCGTCAAGGTGTATGTAGACTTACTCTACTCCAGTTGTTACATGATATATCTATCTGCAGTGCCAGGTGGTGTGAAATACCCATGAAGCCCCACAGGACTGAAGTGATTCACTGCTCTATGTTTCTTTGGATATAACTGGATGGAGTTGAAATGTTGCAGGTGAGTGTTATTTGTTTTTTTAATTATTAATCACTGTACACACTATAAGCTTGTCGTTAGCTGTATATTGTGATCACAGAAACAAAACCTTCTTTCTTTTTTTGATGAAAATACTGGAATGAAGCAATCCACATCACCATGATGATGGTTTTCTCTCTGAGCCACAAACTAAAAACACAGGGCCAGTGCAAATGAGAAGTAATGGTGTTTATGTGTTAAATCCAGCAGATCCATCAAACAACTCTCAAGCACCCATAAAATAGTCTGAGATAGAATGTGGTATTCGAACCGTGGTGTCCAAAGTATTCCAGAAAGGGCCGAGCGGGTGCAGGTTTTCTTTGCAGCCACTGACTCCAGCAGGTGATTTCACTGATGAACTGATCCCATCTGCTCAAAGTGATGTTAATCAGAGAAATCACCTGCTGGAGTCAGTGGCTGCAAAGAAAACCTACACCCTCTTGGCCCTTTCTGGAACACTTTGTACACCACTGTGTTAGAAGATGATGAGCACAAAAAGACCAGCTTTAAAATGCTGCAGTCAGAGAAGCTTGCTGTGATCCTAAATGCAGTTGATTCCAAGAAACTGACAGGTGGGTAGAGTGCATTTGGAAAGTATTCACAGCGTTCCACACAGCATTGCAGACTTAAGGAGTAAATTAATTTTTCTCTCAAAATTCTACTCACAACACTACATAATGACAACATGAAAAAAGTTTTTTTGGAAATTTATTAAAAATAAAAACCTAAGAAATCGCATGTACATAAGTGTTCATACCCTTTGCTCAATACTTTGTTGATGCACCTTTGGCAGCAACTACAGCCTCATGTCTTCTTAAATATGATGCCACATGCTTGGTGCACCTATCTTTGGGCAATTTTGCCGATTCCCACTCCCACAGCACCTCTCAAGCTCCAGAACGTGCATCCAGAAAGTATTCACGGCGCTTCACTTCTTCTACATTTTATGTTACAGCGTGATTCCAAAATGGAGTAAATTATTTTTTCCCTCAAAATTCTACCCCATAATGACAACATGAAAAAAGTTTTTTGTTTTTAATTTTTGTAAATTTATAAAAACAAAACAAAACAAACCCCTAAGCAAATCACGTACATAAGTATTCACACCCAATGCTCAATACTTTGTTGATGGACCTTTGGCAGTAATTACAGCCTCAAGTCTTCTTGAAGGTGATGCAACAAGCTTGGTGCACCAGTTTTGCCCATTCCTCTTAGCAACACTTCTCATGCTCCATCAGGTTGGATGAGGAGCGTTGGTGCACAGCCATTTTCAGATCTCTCCAGAGATGTTCAAATGGATTCAGGTCTGGGCTCTCAAGGACATTCAGAGTTGTCCTGAAGCCACTCCTTTGATATCGTGGCTGTGTGCTTAGGTTCACTGTCCTCCTGAAAGATTGACCATCACTCCAGTCTGAGGTCAAGAGCGCTCTGGAGCAGGTTTTCATCCAGGATGTCTCTGTACATTGCTGCATTCATCTTTGATACTGTTGACCATACAATTTTATTACAGAGATTAGAGCATGCCATAGGTATTAAAGGCACTGTGCTGCGGTGGTTTGAATCATATTTATCTAATAGATTACAATTTGTTCATGTAAATGGGGAATCTTCTTCACAGACTAAGGTTAATTATGGAGTTCCACAAGGTTCTGTGCTAGGACCAATTTTATTCACTTTATACATGCTTCCCTTAGGCAGTATTATTAGACGGCATTGCTTAAATTTTCATTGTTACGCAGATGATACCCAGCTTTATCTATCCATGAAGCCAGAGGACACACACCAATTAGCTAAACTGCAGGATTGTCTTACAGACATAAAGACATGGATGACCTCTAATTTCCTGCTTTTAAACTCAGATAAAACTGAAGTTATTGTACTTGGCCCCACAAATCTTAGAAACATGGTGTCTAACCAGATCCTTACTCTGGATGGCATTACCCTGACCTCTAGTAATACTGTGAGAAATCTTGGGGTCATTTTTGATCAGGATATGTCATTCAAAGCACATATTAAACAAATATGTAGGACTGCTTTTTTGCATTTACACAATATCTCTAAAATTAGAAAGGTCTTGTCTCAGAGTGATGCTGAAAAACTAATTCATGCATTTATTTCCTCTAGGCTGGACTATTGTAATTCATTATTATCAGGTTGTCCTAAAAGTTCCCTGAAAAGCCTTCAGTTAATTCAAAATGCTGCAGCTAGAGTACTAACGAGGACTAGAAGGAGAGAGCATATCTCACCCATATTGGCCTCTCTTCATTGGCTTCCTGTTAATTCTAGAATAGAATTTAAAATTCTTCTTCTTACTTCTAAGGTTTTGAATAATCAGGTCCCATCTTTTCTTAGGGACCTCATAGTACCATATCACCCCAATAGAGCACTTCGCTCTCAGACTGCAGGCTTACTTGTAGTTCCTAGGGTTTGTAAGAGTAGAATGGGAGGCAGAGCCTTCAGCTTTCAAGCTCCTCTCCTGTGGAACCAGCTCCCAATTCAGATCAGGGAGACAGACACCCTCTCTACTTTTAAGATTAGGCTTAAAACTTTCCTTTTTGCTCAAGCTTATAGTTAGGGCTGGATCAGGTGACCCTGAACCATCCCTTAGTTATGCTGCTATAGACTTAGACTGCTGGGGGGTTCCCATGATGTACTGAGTGTTTCTTTCTCTTTTTGCTCTGTATGCACCACTCTGCATTTAATCATTAGTGATTGATCTCTGCTCCCCTCCACAGCATGTCTTTTTCCTGGTTCTCTCCCTCAGCCCCAACCAGTCCCAGCAGAAGACTGCCCCTCCCTGAGCCTGGTTCTGCTGGAGGTTTCTTCCTGTTAAAAGGGAGTTTTTCCTTCCCACTGTCGCCAAGTGCTTGCTCACAGGGGGTCGTTTTGACCGTTGGGGTTTTTACGCAATTATTGTATGGCCTTGCCTTACAATATAAGGCGCCTTGGGGCAACTGTTTGTTGTGATTTGGCGCTATATAAATAAAATTGATTGATTGATCTTTTCCCTCAATCCTGACTCGTCTCCCAGTTCCTGCCGCTGAAAAACATCCCCACAGCATGATGCTGCCACCACCATGCTTCACTGTAGGGATGGTGCCTGGTTTCCTCCAAACATGACGCATGGCATTCACGCTAAAGAGTTGAATCTTTGTCTCATCAAACCAGAGAATTTTCTTTTTCATGGGCTGAGAGTCATTCAGGTAACTTTTGGCAAACTCCAGGTGGGCTGCCATGTACTTTTTATTAAAGAGTGGCTTCCATCTGGCCACTCTACCATACAAGTCTGATTGGTGGACTGCTACAGAGATGGTTGTCCTTCTGGAAGGTTCTTCTCTCTCCACAGGGGAATGCTGGAGCTCTGACAGAGTGACCATTGGGTTCTTGGTCACCTTCCTAAGGTCCTTCTCCCTGATCGCTCAGTTTTGACAGTTTGCCAGCTCTAGGAAGAGTCCTGGTGGATCCAAACTTCTTCCATTTATGATGATTGAGACCACTGTGCTCACTGAGACCTTCAAAGCAGCATAAATGTTTCTGTACCCTTCCTAGATTTGTGCCTCAAGACAATCCTGTCTCGGAGGTCTACAGGCAGTTCCTTTGACTTCATGCTTGGTTTGTGCTCTGACATGCACTGTCAACTGTGGGACCTTATATGTAGACAGGTGTATGCCTTTCCAAATCATGTCGAACCAACTGAATTTACCCCAGGTGTACTCCAATTAAGCTGTGGAAACATCTCAAGGATGATCAGTGGAAACAGGATGCACCTGAGCTCAATTTAGAGCTTCATGTCAAAAGGCTGTGAATTGTTTTGAAGGAGTAGCATGACAGCTGTTGTATGTGGCTTGCTGTTTGCACTCAGAGTTTGTTATTGTTTTTTTTTTTATTCTGTTACTTTTTGTACAGAATGTGTCTTCGCTCCTGGTATATATCATCAACGTTCGTGTTTCTGTGGAAAACCTGGCTGCTATCCTTAGCTGTGGCAGACAGTCAAAGACGCCGCTACTGCCTTTCTTGGTATCTTTACCTGCTCACCTCGGCTGCTCTGCGTGTTACCTCGGAGTCATCGCCACAGAAGACGCGGGAAGAGCGTACCTGGCTTTATGCTTTTCACACTCCTGGACATTTATTGGCCAGATTCTTCACACTGTATGGCTGCTATGATGTGTGGCGTTCCCTGGCATTTAGCTGTAGGTGGCTCCGGTTTCCACTTTCTCATCGCCGGCCTGTGAGGATCTGCAGACGGGGCTGTTTGCAGGAGATCATCCTGGATAACTTTTTCTTCACCTGTGCTCTGGACTTTATATCTGTTAATGGAGACCTGGCTGAAACCAGGTGAAAATAGCACCTTTTCTGAGCTCCCCTGTTGTTTCTTCCTCAGCTCCCCGCGAGCATCAGGATGAGGCCACTGGTCTGGCAGCTGTCTTCAAGGAGAACTTTAAATGCCGGTTATTATCTCCAAATAATCACTCCACGTCTGAACTCCAGCTGTTTGTGGTGGAGTTTGCCTGTCCTGTGCTCTGTGCTGTTGTTTATTGCCCACCAAAATTTAATAAGGATTTTACCAAAATACAGCAAACTCTTAGTCTGCGGTGATTTTAATATTCAGGTTTGATGTCCGTCTAATCAGCTGGCTGATGATTTAAAAGCATTTTGAACTCTTTTGGACTAACGCAATCAGTGGACGGACCAACACTTGCACACTTTGGACCTCGTTATTTCTCATGGGCTCAGTTTGCCTTCACGACATATCAGACACTGCTATTTCAGATCACTTCCCTGTTATTTTTGAATTTACTGCTTCTCCATCTGCTGGTAGGCCACTCGCTCCCGCCTCTCACTTCCTCGACAGTGGGGGAATTTGCTGCTGCCTTCATGGACTGTCAGTTTTATGCCATGAATGGACTGCTTTCTCTATTACTCCCAGAAAACATCCTCTCTTCTTTCCACTGCACATGCTTTGTGATTCTGGACTTTATTGCCCCTTTTAGCTGCAAATTCATTAAGGTTACATGCCATAACCTGTGCCCTCAGGCAACACTGCAGACAGGTGGAAAGAAGGTAGAAAAAGGACAAACTACAGGTGTTCCAACTATAGGGGGGATCACACTCCTCAGCCTCCCTGCTAAGGTCTATTCCAGAGTACTGGAGAGGAGAATTCGAACGATAGTCGAACCTTGGATTTGGGGGAGCAGTGTGATTTTCATCCTGGTCGCAACACACTGGACCAGCTCTCCACCCTCTATCGGGTGCTCGAGGGTTCGTGGGAGTTCGCCCAACCAGTCCACATGTGCTGGAGGTCTGGGCGGCTTTGCCTGAGCTGCTGCCCTTACTCCAGATAAAGCGGAAGAAAATGGATGGATGGATATTTTCCCTTTCATATGGCTATCATACTGCCATAGTATGTTACTATGCTTTTTACTCTTTTAATTCATTTTATTAGCAAACGGAGCAGGCCGTGGCCTCAACTTTAGTATTTCTTTTGTTCTTCTTGGTGCTTAATGCTGACAAATTACACTGTCTTTGTTGTCTTTCTGATGTCTGATTCTGTTTTTTTCCTCTCTGTCTGAGGTGCAGCTCCATCCAGAGATGGGTGTGGTGTCTGTTTCTGAAACCCTCCTGTCCTGTGCACCGGCAACATTTCCTGGATATTTGTTTTGTGAATTGTTTTGTCATTTGTGTCGGTAGCATGGCCCAAGCACAGGGTCACCCCTTTGAGTCTCATCTGCTTGAGGTTTCTTCCTCAGAGGGAGTTTTTCCTTAGCACTGTCATCTGTGTGCTTGCTCTGGGGGTTGGTAAGGTTAGACTTTACTTGTGTGAAGTGCCTTGAGGCAACTTTGTGCTATATAAATGAAATAAAATGAAATTGAAAGCTGAACTGTCTGTTACTTGTGCACATTCTGCTGTGCTCAAGCAGTTTCAGTCCATCTCTCTTTCAGCTCTTAATGAGGTAGTGAAACACACAAAAGCTACAAGTTGTTCTTTAGATATTGTTCCAGCTAAGGTGCTAAAGAGGTTTTTTTTAATGTTGTTGGGACGGGTCTCCTAACTTTTATCAACTCTGATCTTAGTTCAGGGTCTCTTCCAACTGGTTTTAAACATGCTGTGGTTTGACCCCTTGTTAAAAAACCTCACCTGGACTCCTCAGATTTATCTAATTTTAGACCTGTGTCTCATCTGCCATTTCTGTCTAAGATTTTAGAAAAGGTTGTTTATATACAGTTACAGTCATTTTTAGAAGACAATCACATCCTTGAAAAATTCCAATTTGGATTTAGATCACAACACAGCATGGAGTCTGCACTTTTAAAAGTACATAATGATATCACTGTCTGTGGATGCAGGAAATCCCGCTGTGCTGGTTCTGTTGGATCTCACAGCAGCCTTTGACACTGTGGATCACTCAGTTGTTTCCCGGTTAAGACACCTTGTTGGCACTCATGGTACTGCATTAGTGGTTTACATCGTATTTGCTGAGAGGAGTTTTTCCATTATAACTAGTGACCTCTTCTCATCATTTGTTCCTCTTTGTTGTGGAGTTTGACAGGGTTCTATTCTTGGCCCTATTCTATTTTCAGTGTACATGTTGCCCTTGGGGTCAATTATAGCCAAGCACAACCTGTCCTTTCATTGTTATGCAGATGATCTGCAAATCTATCTTTCTATGATGACTAATGGAAGTGATGCTTTGTCATCATTATTTAATTGTATTCATTATGTAAAGCAGTGGTTGTCCCAAAATTTACTTTGCCTGAATGATGGTAAAACAGAGACCAATTTGTTTGGATATTCTGATATACCGAATGCTTGCTGTCAAACTTTGGGGTTATGGCTAATTATTTAAAACCATGGCTGTCAAGAATATGGGAAGTGACATCTGACAGCTGTTTGAGGTTTGATCAACAGAAAAACTCTGTTGTCAAAGTAAGTTTTTTCTCGCTACATCTTCTGGCTAAAGTAAAGCCCTTTCTTAGTAGACGTGATCTTGAGGTGGCCATTCATGCTGTTATCAGCTCCAGACATGATTACTGTAATGCACTATATGCTGGTGTGAACCAGTCTTCTCTTGCTCACCTCCACCTTGTGCAAAAACGCTGCTGCTCATCTTTTAACAAACACTTCCAGATATGAGCATATTATACTTGTACTTTACTCACTCCACTGGCTTCCAGTTCATTTTAGAATTGATTTTAAGATTTTAATGCTTGTTTTTAAAGCTATTAATGGCCTTGCACCTTCCTACCTCTCTGAATTTTTAACTCTCTGCACTTACAGTCGGACATTACGGGCATCTGGCGAGCTTTACTTAGATGTTCTTAGGTCAAAATACAAACTGGGGTGATAGTGCTTTTGTGGTAGCTGGCCCCAGGCTGTGAAACAAGTTGCCTCCTGATTTATGCACTCGTTCTGACCCAGTGCTTTTTAAATTAAAGCTCAAGACTTATGTATTTAAACTGGCTTTTAATACTTAGTGGTGCTGTGATGCTTTTTTTTGTTTGTTTTTGTTTTGTTTTGTTTGCTGATTTAATGCTACTGTATGTTTTATTTTTGTGAATTTGTGATCTTTGATTTCACTGTAAAGCACATTGGACACTGTCTGGCTGCTGTAAAGGGCTATGAATAAATGTTGATTGAATTATTGACTTCTGTACATGTGATTTCTTAGTTTTTTTTTATTTTTAATAAATTTGCAAACATCTCAAAAAGACTTTCACATTGTCATTATGAGGTACTGTGTTTAGAATTTTGAGGGTCATCCATTTTGGAATAAGGCTATAACATAAATGTGGAAAAAGTGTAACACTTTCTGGGTGCACTGTATATCAGTGTGTGGTTAGAAAAAAAAGGGAAATGAGGGCTTGCCCATAAAATGTCCTTTTATTAGCATTATTTTCAAATAAAGTTTTTTTTTTTTTTTTTTTTTAGAAATTTTGTCTTGAAAAGACTTTCTCCAAAATGTGTCTTGGGAAGTGAGGTGCGGGGTGTCTTCAGAATGATATCATAGCTCCACATTAACGATACAATACTGCAGGCAAGTGCTAAAATGATTTACAGTCACTGAACTTCCAGGCTTTCCCACGTTACTAAACCACACTGACAACATTTTCACTGTCAATTCTTAACATGGCTGCAGGGTACAGTACTCAATTTAGAAAGCAAAATCAAGTGGTCTATTTGTTGCTATTTTCTGTGATACACATTTGGTGAATGAATATTTTGAGATAATTTTTCTTTACTCAAATGGACACTGGCACCAAGGACAACTCGTGCCATAACCACATTACTGTATGTTGAAAACAGTTTCAGCTGAGATCTTTGGCAGTCCCTCCAGAGACAAGCTCCACATGCACAAACTTAAAGCATAAGCTTGTGCCTGTTTAGTTGTGTGTGCCAGATCTTCAAACTCTATATTTGCTGGCAATTGCCATCAAGTAAAATAACTGTTTATCATCCCTGTCTTGGTGTATGATTTGTTTGCCAAAAAATAAGAAAAGTAGGAGCTGGTTGATGAAGGCTTTGTATGAGACGTCTGCAGACAGCCGGGGGGGGGGGGGTTAACGTGCGATGCTGATGTGGAATATAAAGGCATTTTAAATAAGCTTGTCTATTTGTGGACTTGGTGTCAGCCATCAGGATTTCAGGGTGGTTATACAACCCACAGCGGAGGGCTGCTGGGAAGCTCCGGCAGAGCCGCTGCAGTCTTACTGGCCGTCTGTTCTGTAATCTGATATCATGTCACAGTGTGACGACACATTCATGTGACTGTCTATCTGCTTACACCTCGGGTTTGAGTAATCCCAGTCATCTTGACATGCTCCGTCCTCTAGTAAAACCAAACCACCGTGCATAAGTTGTTGGAAAATGAAGTGGTTAAACTGAGTGTGTTTCAGGGGCAAACACTTACTGCTTGAATGCTGGAAAGTAAGTGTAGATGGCGATGCTGCTGAGATTATATATGAAGGGGAGGTGCTTTGATATGTCAGCTGTTGCCCAGTCACTGAAGAAGCTGTTTAAAACACCCTGATCTCCCCCTGCAAGAAAGGACAAAATTCATGCATCTTCTTACTCAGTAAATTGAAGGTTATTCCCCAACACATCATTGACAGTATAACAGCAGAGGAGGGTACTTAATCTAAAGTCTGTACACTTGACAAAACCTTTAAATCGAAGTTTAGTGTTAGGTTGTAAAAACACTGACGTAAACACACTGAACAAAACATCCTACAGCTGATTTCACAATCCAGCTGTCCGCTTTCACAAGTGACTGATGTGGTGGTCATGATGTCCTCTTGTTTGTGAAACAGTCACAGTAGCAGTACAGAAGAGATGTCACATGAGCTAGAGGTGGAAACTGTGGTGGTGTTGAGGTTTAGTTACACAGCCTGGGGTCATGTAGTTGAACATTTGTGCTACATGTCCTAGCGATTTCACAACCTTGAAATAATGGGCATGTTGGCATGAAGTGGATCACCCACAACAATTTATAAGTAGATCATGGAAACCAGTATTTAAAGGGGTAATAATGTGTAAAATCTATTTTAAGTCTGCCTTGTACAATTCTATTTAGATAGGATTTCATGTTAAACTTCTTACAAGTCTCCCAGTTCTATAACTGTGCGTGTAGAAATTCCACACAACTTTCCTAGTGCTTCTAGACACTCCCTGAAAGAATCCATTGAAAACCCCCTGAAAACAGGAGCATACAAGGATGCATACATTTTGTCATTGTGCCTCACTTCTCCTGGATGATAACTGTTCAGTTTTCCCTCAATAAAGGCTGCGGAATAATCTCCATTGATTGTTCACTCTCACCCAAGAAAGCCCACCAATACAATTCCAGGGGCATTAGAAAAGAGTCACCATTATCTTACCTGCCAATTTTATGACCCTGTTTTGGAGGTGGTGAACCCGTATTCTGGGCCCACCTTGCTGACAACTTGAACATGTTGCAGTGATCATAGAGGATTGTTTCAATGGATTCAACCAACAACTTTACTGGCGCAGCTCTGCATTTGATGGACACACATCTGCACCATCATAATCAAAAGTATTGTGCTCCAGGGTTCTTTGTTGTTGATCTCATGTACAGTCTGGCATGTAAAGCGGACGTGAACTTGAAGCATGGTCAGCTCATACCCCCCCCCCCCCCCCCCCCCCATTTCCATTTGCAATATCTGAGCACAAGGGGCTGGAGTGCAAAGTAGTGCTGTGGAAGAGAATTTCCCTCAGGGACAATAAAACAAACTAATGTACATTGATGATACACGCCGCAGATAACTTGTCTATCTTTTGTATTATTAAAGTATTAATTACCTAAAACTTGGACAACGTCCAGGTCCATTATAAGTCCTCACACACAGATTGTGCGTGATCGCCAGCCGGAAAATAATGTACCAGGGTAGCTCCACTGTGAGCTCGTCACAAAGTTCTGTCACGATTCTGGCACGTTCGATAGAAAGTCCATTATGTCCTGAAAATAACATATTCTGGCTTTTTCCATTGTAAGAAATACATCTGCATGTTCAGGCAGCCTGTAGAAACAATGTTGTGGAGACCCTGCAACACAAACAGCAGCATCACTACACGTTAGGTTCCAAAATCTGACATACTCTGAAAAAATTAAGTGTTTTGGGGTGAAGCATGTCATCTCCTCTCTGTACACAGTATGCAAATCCAAGCCATCAGTTTCGAATGAAGCTTCATTATGGGACGTAGCAGCATTCATTTCACGCTGTCTGTCAGCTATTGGGATGTTTGTGCTTTTCTTAAAATGTACCTCACAGGTCAAAAAATGCCGAGTAAGACGTTTTACGGAAATGCTAACTCCCGGAGCAAGAGGAATAATTAACAATAAAATACATCAGTGACCATAAATTATTATCACATGTGCATGGATAGACTTACAATCATGAATACTTGATGTTGTGTTGCTAACTGGGACGTTAAATAATGTGCAACATGTTCTTTAAGGAAAAACTTTTATTCCAATGATGCTGGACAACCAAATAGTGATACTGCAAATGATGGACACCAGGAGACAGAGACATTGCATGTGCAAGGTAACCAGGCAAGGCCAGTGGAATTGGCGGTGGCTGCAGACTGCACAAAAAACAAATACAATATTAGAGTTTACTCAAAGGCTAGAAAAAACTACGGGTCAAGAATTCAGTCAAAGGCAAGTGATATAACTGGAGGCCAGTATTACCACTCCATTGAACCAAACTATCTGGTGACCACCATATGAAGGTGTGAAATCCTTCGCACCTTAAAGAAATGCTTTGACAGGTTTGGCTTATCACGAGTTGCTTCATCAAAAGAAACGATGTGTGCAGTCAAATAACAAGCACGCCTGTGACAACTACTTCAATTGCGACTTGTTCTGTTCTACATTTGACAGGGAAGGTGAAATAAGCTACCACAGAAAGGATTTCACACACCCAAGGAGCTTTTTGATTTTACAATTGTGCTTATTTTAAATTCACCGATCCCATTTGTTATGAACATGAATGGTGGGTTTATCTTGCTTGTTTATTGACGACAGAAACAACACAACAAGGTTGCAGTTATTGTAGTGGCAGTGGAAAAGGTTAAAGGAACACAATGTTTAAGACACATATCCATTCCTTTTAATGCCTCATGTTCCAGTCCTTGTAAAAACATCAGAGGTAGATGATACAACACAGCAGATGGGTATATATAGGAAGGGGAGTTCTAGCGAGTAATCCCGGGACAGCAGTGAGGATTTATTTAACTGATAACTGACAGGGACTGACTGTCTCCTGCTGCCGTCTAATACTCTGAATACCAAACGCTGAGTCTGTTCAGAAATACCTGTCAGCGGGCTGCTGGTATCACAGTCAACAAATAGATCAAAATGTTCATTTGACTGCTCCACTGTTCACTTACAATAGTAATTTGTGTAGTGTTGCACCATACATACAAGGTGCTTCACAATGTAAGATGCATGAAAAAATAAAACAAAAAAATAAGAAGCCAAATATTTAAAGCACAGTAATCAAATATAGCAACTGCATGAAAAACAAAATTATACAAGATGAAAAATTACCCACAATCATTAGGCATCAGAGAACAGAAAAGTCCAAAGTGTGCTTTATAAAAGCCTCAATAAAACTCGACTGCCTAATTAGACCACCTGTTTTCTTGCTAATCATAGGGACACACAGTAGGCCGGCCCATCATCTGTTCGCCACCTTACAGTGCATCTGGAAAGTATTCACGGCGCTTCACTTTTTACACATTTTGTTATGTTGTTATAGTCTAAAATGGGTGAATTTCATTTTTTTCCCTAAAAATTCTACACACATGACCCCATAATGACAACATGAAAAAAGTTTGAGATTATTGCAAATTTATTTAAAAAACTAAACAACTAAGAAATCACATGTTCATAAGTTTTCAGAGCCTTTGCCATGAAGTTCAAAATTGAGCTCAGGGGCATCCTGTTAGCACTGATCATCCTTGAGATGTTTCTACAGCTTAATTGGAGTCCACCTGGGGTAAATTCAGTTAACTGGACATGATTTGGAAAGGCACACACCTGTCTACATATAAGGTCCCACAGTTGACAGTGCATGTCAGAGCACAAACCAAGCATAAAGTCAAAGGAATTGTCTGTCGACCTCCAAGACAGGATTGTCTTGAGTCACAAATCTGGGAAAGGGTACAGAAACATTTCTGCTGCTTTGAATATCCCAATGAGCACATTGGCCTCCATCATCCGCAAATGGAAGACATTCAGATCCGCCAGGACTCTCCCTATGTCTAAACTGAGTGATTGGAGGAGAAGGACCTTAGTCAGGACGGTGACGAAGAACCCGATGGCCACTTTGTCAGGGATCCAGCATTTTTTTTGTGGAGAGAGAAGAACCTTCCAGAAGGACAACCATCTCTACAGCAATCCACCAATCAGGCCTGTATGGTAGAGTGGCCAGACAGAAGCCACTCCTGAGTAAAAGGCACATGGCAGCCTGCATGGAGTTTTACCAAAAGGCAACTGAAGGACTCTCAGACCATGAGAAACAAAATTCTCTGGTCTGATGAGACAAAAATTGAACTCTTTGTTTGGAGGAAACAAGGCACTCCTCATCACCTAGCCAATACCATCCCTACACTGAAGCATGGTGGCTGCAGCATCATGCTGTGGGGATGTTTTTCAGTGGCAGGAACTGGGAGACTAGTCAGGATTGAGGGAAAGATGAACGCAGCAATGTACAGAGACATCCTGGATGAAAACCTGCTCCAGAGCACTCTTGACCTCAGACTGGGGCAGCGGTTCATCTTTCAGCAGGACAATGACCCTAAGCACACAGCCAAGATATCAAAGGAGTGGCTTCAGGGCAACTCTGAATGTCCTTGAGTGACCCAGCCAGAGCCCAAACCTGAATCCGATTGAACATCTCTGGAGATATTTGAAAATGGCTGTGCACCGATGCTCCCCATCCAACCTGATGGAGCTTGAGAGGTGCTGCAAAGAGGAATGGATAAAAATGCCCAAAGATAGGTGCCCCAGGCATCATATTCAAGAAGACTTGAGCCTGTAACTGCTGCCAAAGGTGCATCAACAAAATATTGAGTGAAGGGTGTGAATACTTACGTATATGTGATTTCGTAGTTTTTTATATTTTTAATAATTTTGCAAAAAAAAAAAAAGCTTTTTTCATGTTGTCATTATGGGGTGTTGTGAGTAGAATTTTGAGGGGGAAAAAAATGAATTTACTCCATTTTGGAGTAAGGCTGCAACATAAAATTGTGGAAAAAGTGAAGCGCCATGAACACTGAAGACTTACAATCTTTTATATCTTTTCTGGCCTGAAACAAAACATTATAACAATCAGTTCTGGATGACACAAAAGAATGAATCAAAATCTCAGTGAGCAATGGGAAAAGTAAAAATAGCATTTTGTCCATCATTTTTGCAATTAGTGCATGCTGCAATATTATCTAGGAAAGGTGAATAATAATTGATCATCTCTATACAATGCCACAAGCTGAAAACACTGCACTATTTTAAATGTTTTCATCCCATCCCAAAGTCATACACAAAATGTCAATCACAATAAACATTCTGTGTGTGAGGAAAGATTTTTAATTCTTGTACACCCAATATATTACGATAATTCAATATGACAAACATTTTTTTTTTCTTATTCAACTTGTAACTGCACAGCATGTGTGCACCTGAAAAAAGAAAATGTTTAAACAATGACATACATACATATTGTAATAATTTGTTTACAAAAGGCATCAAGACTGGCCGTGTGCACATATTATTGACCGATACATTAATAGAAAAGGCCTACTGTTTTTACTGATGAGTGGACCTTTGACCCATTGCCATTTTCCCCCAGGAACATCCCTGAAGTGTAGTGACTGCTGTGACAGTTTGGTTACCACTTGTTGCATCCACTGCTATGTGTGAAGACAGTTCACTGACAACTGTGCATGCACCATGTGCCTAAGGTGTGGCTGTTTTTCTTGAAAGAGGGGAAGAATATGAAAGCATGAATCCATAGAGATACGTCCCCTGCAGCACCAAAATTATTCTGCCTTGCATCTACATGTGAAACCCTACCAATAGAGCTTGCACATCCTTGGGCACCGCTTTGGAATGGATGGAATATGGAGCCCTAGGCGTTTTGTGATTCGTCAACCCTGAATGGAGGACTGGGGAGCCACTTCTCCCTCTTTTGGATGAGTAGCTGAGGTGGTGGCCCGCCTGTTTATAATGGTGAGAAAGTGAGTGGGAGGAGAAACTGAGGTGCACAGATACAGTACGGTCAATGCCAACTAGGTCAGCAGACACACTTTAAGCATTCAACACAATATGAATGGAGCCTTTTTAGGAAAAAAAAGTTTCCCCCCTAGGGATTTTTTTTTTTCAAAATTTGAAACTACTCAGCCAGTTCCATCCAGTCTTGAATAACAAAATATATTTACCTTACAACATGTCACTGGACTGACTCTGTCTGGCATGAGATGAGATGGTGGCTTTTAAAGTCACTGTCACACACTTTAACTGTGCAGCCGTGAAGTTTAAAGTGACACACCGAAGTGCTGTTTGTCTGGAATCCACTGGCCTTCATTTTGAGGGGATGAACAGCAAGAATGCACACCTCACTGCCAGTTTGTCTTGGCAGCAGACAACACTAAGGCCACAGATGCAGAGATAAAGCCTCTGGCCTCACTGAAACAAATCACTCTTTGCATCTTTCCTCAACTATTTTTTAATATAGTCGGTGAGCCGCACGGACACATCCGTTTGCACGTGTGCATCACATGTTCTTCATGGAAGAGCGGAAGAGAAATGCTGAAGGTCAGAGTGAATCCAACTGCTGCCCCACTGCACATGAATACAGTTATTCATGAAGGTGCAATCAGGCCTACAAATGCTGTGATCACTAAATATATTAATAAAAGCCGAATGCATGACTTTTCACTGAAAAAGAGGTTGCTCTGAAAATGAAGCCAGTGCTGTATTTTGTCTTTGGTAGCTACTGCTAAGAGCAGATGCACTAAATATGTGCCAACACAACACTGGGCAGCCAGATGATTCGGCTCTTCAAAGGCCTGGCTGCTATTAAACAGGCTTAATTGGTTCTTCCAGACAGCCCTCCATGGTGGGATCTCTTCTTTGTTTCAAACCTCTATTGATATTTAATGTTCAAAATATTCACTGCCAAATATAATCAGGGCCGCCACGTCCGAGATCCTGTGTATTTTTGTTTATTTCACAACTGTGTTTTCTTTGTCTTTGTTTTCTTTGAGTGATTAATTGTGACAGTAGTACAGAGTTGAAAGTGGGCAGTTTAAGGGTTTTCACAATGACAGTTTATCGAGCTACAAGACTGAAATAATACAAAATGTTTCACTTTTGTGCTGTTGATATGAAAAACAATGTAAGATATCTTGGAGATAAAGAATAGAATAATTATATTGTTTATTAATAGTAACTATCAATGCATTTACAATAGCAAGCAGTTACCTGAATGCAAATTTAATTTACCATACGTTTGCTTCACACTTGATATAGTGACATGTCTGCAGATGACAAAATGATTCAGACTGATTTGGTGACTTATGTTAAAGATCCTCCACTGAACTTGGGTTTGACTCTGCATGGATTTCATTTGAATTAGTTATGCAGAAACCTTTCTGGTCTGATTTCACCTTTTCAGTACATGGGTGATTCTTTAACTATGGGCACTATTGGCCTTGTAAATGTAATTTCCACCACACCATTGCCTTACAATATAAAGCACCTTGGGGCAACTGTTTGTTGTGATTTGGCACTATATACATGTGCTCTGATGTCACTGTTTATCTCCATAGAAACTACCCAAACAATCTTTCATACAAACTGTTTAAAGGGACATTACAGTGTTGTGGTGGAAATTACGGCAATAGTGTGGGACAACTACATTTTGTTTAAAAAAATCACAACAGTTGTATGACATTGAATACCCCAATTATGTTTTGATTATTTTACTGATATTTTATTCAGAGATATTTTAAAACATTAGAAAAAATGTTTCTTTACCATTCATTTTTATCATGGAAGATCAAAAGTCTGGGTGTGGGACAAGCACAAAATGGCAATATCTGCATATAATGATGCTGAAAAAAGGTGAAAAAGTCATCATAGACTACTAGAACAAATTTGTTAACACACTTTCATTGTAAAGATAACTATAGAAGTGTGAAATTTCCCCTTTTTTCTGTTTTTCATACAATATGATCAAAGGACATAATAAGTGCCCATAGTCTAAGAATCACCCACATGTGGTGGATTCTTGCTCATTTTAAGATTTAAGATTCAAGATTCAATTTATTATTATACCCATGGGTAAATTTGGTTTACAGTGAGTGAGTCATCTTGTTTTGTAAACACACAGAGAAGCACAGAACAAGACAACAACAAGGATGGCCCCAAGATGAAATAAAAAGCAAGAAGAGTTAAAAAATCAATAGGTAAAAAGTCTAAAAACATGTCATACCAAGCCAAAGGATAATACAAAAATAAATAAAATAAAAATGTGCTGTTCATAAAAACAAGGTAAAAGAAACTATACAAAAAATAAATACATCAATAAGGAAATGACTTGTATTAAAACCAGTCACCCTCCATCCATTTTATTATTGACTGTCAGCAACTACCTTTGTATTGCTGCACCTGGCAAACAATAATAAAAAAGTTAGCACAATTAAAAAAAAAACCCTTAAACCTCCAGTCATTCTTTCAGCTGCTACACCTAAATGCCCTTCCTTCCACACATGCTAGAAATCGACATGGAGAAAGAGCTAATGTTAGTGTCTTTGATGATGGGATGAAACCCATGTAGGCAGGAGGGAGAACCCGCAAACACCACACACAAAGGAACTGGGCACTGATGGGCAACAATGCAGGGGCCTTCATTTATCGACCATTCACAATCACTGTTTAAGCACAGATCTGTGCGTACAAACATTTCTACACAAGGTGTGAATTTACCAACTTATACTTAAATATGTGTAAATTCAAACACATAAACGGTGGCTTAGTGGTTAGCACTGTTGCCTCACAGCGAGTAGGTCATGGGTTCAATTCCCGGGGCCTTTCTGTGTGGAGTTTGCATGTTCTCCCTGTGTTTGCATGGGGTTCCTCCAGGTGCTCCGGTTTCCTCCCACATCCAAAGACATGCGGGTTAGGTGGATTGGAATCTTTAACAAAATTGTCCTTAGGTGTGTGTGTGGGTGTGTCTGTGTTTGTTTGTCTGTTTGTGGCCCTGCGACAGACTGGCGTCCTGTCCTGGGTGTACCCCACCTCACGCCCTATGACTGCTGGGATAGGCTCCCCCCCGCGACCCTTGATTGGACTCAGTGGTAGAAGATGGATGGATGGAAGTCTGATCAAGCGTAACCACACAGCACCTAGTGGTAGAACAGGGAAACTGTATTTAGAAAGCAATGCTGCTGTCCCAACATGTAGCCTTATCCACATATGTTCATTTCCTCAAAATAATGTACACAGTAATTATGTCACATTAGAAACAGACGTGCAGCTTCATTTTTCACAAAACGTACATAAGAGACGTGAACAAAACAGCAGCTTTTGACCTCAGCAACAAGCACTTGATCTCCACCCCCTACTACAAAGCATAATGAAAACAGTTTCCCTGTTGCAATTTTATATTTAAAGTGGGCCCACGACATTACTACTGCTAAAATTTCATTAGGAGAGCCTTTATCTCAATATAAATAGCAGTGCAGTGACATCACAGGAGCGCAAAGGATTCTGAGACAAATGATAAATATGCTGGTTGCTATGGTGAAGTTGTTAAAACTTCATAATCTTGTTATAATTGTGTACATATGTGATTGTGATGTCTAAATTAAGAAACATGCGAGATCATGATTGAAGTATAGCATAGTATGTGTACAGTGGTATAGTAAAGTATATTGCGATGTTTGCTGAAGACAGATTACGTGAAAAATAGAATATAAGTGAGTATAAGTGTAAGAATGTATCGATATGGTAAAAATTTACTGCACAAGATAAATTGCACAGTTGTGCATGTAATAAAACACGCTGTGGTTCTGTTTTTCCAGTGAGGAACTCAAGCAACGAGACATTCTGTTACCAAATATGGTTAACTAAGGGCGTTTCTGAATACAAATGAATGTGCACAAGCATGTGGGATTTATCAACAGCTGATACTTACTGATTTGCACAAGACTGGTGTGCAACTGTTTGATAAATTTGGATCAGTTGTAACCACTCCATCGTTATGCTAAAATGTGCACACACAGTATTTAATATGAAATCCTATTTTTAACAAAGCACCACTTGAGGTTAAATTATTGTACATACATGCTTTAATGTGTCAGTCAGAACACAGCCTCCAGGATCAATATGCAGATCCATTCTGCTAAAATGCAGTTGTTGAACTGGAGACAGACGTGTCTACTGTGTAAGTAGACACGTAGTAGTAGTATCTTTCCAAGATGGCGCTGGCTTTGGCGACACGTAGCAGTAGTGTGAGAGGCTGAGTTTTGTTTGAGTGTTTTGTAGATTTTCTGTGAACTTTTGAGAACCCTGGGACATTCTGAATCTGTCTCATTTTACCTGGACAATGGCTTACCGAGTAGTGGGCCTTTTCCTCTTATGGACACTGCTATGTCACCTGTCGACCCGTCTCTCGGTGAATTGGGAGCCACAGCAGTATTCGAGGCAATTCCTTCTTCTCCACAGTAATACCAAACTCGGTTCTGTGGATCCGAATGTGTCCTTCCCCCAGGAGATCCTCCGCCCGCATGCTTCCACTTCCAGCTGGACGGCGAGGCACTCAGGGTTACGGAGGAAAAGAGGGCGACGAGGTGGTGTACGATAAAGACTGAAAAGACTTGGTCATCGGCAGATTTCTCTTCCGTCTATAATGTTGGCGAATGTACAGTCACTTCGTAATAAAGTGGATGAATTACAAGCCAATGTGCGATTTCTAAGAGAGTATAAGGACGCTTGCATCCTTGCTTTTACAGAGACGTGGCTCAAAAAGCATGATTCCCAGGCAGACTTGGACATTGAGGGCTTTGGAACACCTTTCCCCACTGTGACCGGCAAGTCACTTGGTGGGGGGCTATGTTTGTACATTAATAAACACTGGTGCAAAACCGCAATCATTCGAGAGTCCTTATGCACATCAGACATAGAACTGCTAACCGTATCATTACGTCCCTTTTATCTGCCAAGGGAATTCCCTGAGATTTTTGTATCTGTGGTTTATATACACCCCAAAGCAAATGCACATATAGCCACACAGACGCTAATAAAGTCTGTGTGGTGAACCCAGGGGCTTGCACCAGATGCTCCTATTCTTTTAATGGGGGATTTTAACCACTGTAAACCGGGGAAAGCACTTGGACACTTTTTCTATATGTTACTTGCCCGACTCGACATTCCAAATGTCTTGATCTTTGTTTTGGAAACGTGAAAGGAGCGTACAAATCGCTTTCGAGGGCTCCCATCGGCTCGTCTGATCACAACACTGTTTACCTTGTTCCGACATACAAAACTGTCCTGAGGGGGAACAAGCAGGAGCGAAAATTGGTTCCGGCCTGGTCGGAAGACTCGATGCTGGTGCTGCAGGAATGCTTTGCATGCACTGACTGGGATGTGTTTATAACTACTTGCACGGATTTAAATGAATTAACTGAAATATTATCAAGTTATATTTCGTTTTGTCAAGACATGCTTATACCTAAGAAATCCATCTCAGTGTTTGCTAATAATAAACCATGGGTTTCTAAATCTGTCAAGGCCTCTATTAATCAGAGGAACATTACTTATAACCAAGGAGACACTCAGCAGTACAATGAGTTAAGGAAGCAAGTTAAAAAAGAGCTTAAACTTGCAAGGTTCTCTTATAAAAATAAGGTTGAAACATTACTGAGTGCTGGAAATGCCCGACCTGCATGGGAAGGTGTGAAAAATATGATGGGAATGTCATCTATAAAGGACACTGTCTCATTTAATGAGAAAACTGATCTGGACCTCTCCAATGACCTTAATGTGTTTTATAACAGATTTGATGTTCATGATTTTAGTAAGGAGGTTTCTGTCTTTAAAGATGTTACTCTCGGTCCTCCCACTGTAATAATTGATACAGAGGCTGTGAGGAAAGCCTTCTGTTCAATTAATGAGCGGAAAAGTCCTGGCTCAGATGGCATTGGAGGTAGGCTTTTAAAGAACTGTGCTGAGCAACTGGCAGAGATTTTCACTTATACACTCAACAAAAATATAAACGCAACACTTTTGGTTTTGCTCCCATTTTGTATGAGATGAACTCAAAGATCTAAAACTTTTTCCACATACACAATATCACCATTTCCCTCAAATATTGTTCACAAACCAGTCTAAATCTGTTATAGTGAGCACTTCTCCTTTGCTGAGATAATCCATCCCACCTCACAGGTGTGCAATATCAAGATGCTGATTAGACACCATGATTAGTGCACAGGTGTGCCTTAGACTGCCCACAATAAAAGGCCACTCTGAAAGGTGCAGTTTTATCACACAGCACAATGCCACAGATGTCGCAAGATTTGAGGGAGCATGCAATTGGCATGCTGACAGCAGGAATGTCAACCAGAGCTGTTGCTCCTGTATTGAATGTTCATTTCTCTACCATAAGCCATCTCCAAAGGCATTTCAGAGAATTTGGCAGTACATTCAACCAGCCTCACAACCGCAGACCACGTGTAACCACACCAGCCCAGGACCTCCACATCCAGCATGTTCACCTCCAAGATCGTCTGAGACCAGCCACTCAGACAGCTGCTGAAACAATCGGTTTGCATAACCAAAGAATTTCTGCACAAACTGTCAGAAACTGTCTCAGGGAAGCTCATCTGCATGCTCGTCGTCCTCACTGGGGTCTCGACCTGACACCAGTTCGTCGTCGTAACCGACTTGAGTGGGCAAATGCTCACATTCGCTGGCGTTTGGCACGTTGGAGAGGTGTTCTCTTCACGGATGAATCCCGGTTCACTCTCTTCAGGGCAGATGGCAGACAGCGTGTGTGGCATTGTGTGGGTGAGCGGTTTTCTGATGTCAATGTTGTGGATCGAGTGGCCCATGGTGGCGGTGGGGTTATGGTATGGGCAGGCGTCTGTTATGGACGAAAAACACAGGTGCATTTTATTGATGGCATTTTGAATGCACAGACATACCGTGACGAGATCCTGAGGCCCATTGTTGTGCCATACATCCAAGAACATCACCTCATGTTGCAGCAGGATAATGCACGGCCCCATGTTACAAGGATCTGTACACAATTCTTGGAAGCTGAAAATGTCCCAGTTCTTGCATGGCCGGCATACTCACCGGACTTGTCACCCATTGAGCATGTTTTGGATGCTCTGGACCAGCGTATACGACAGCGTGTACCAGTTCCTGCCAATATCCAGCAACTTTGCACAGCCATTGAAGAGGAGTGGACCAACATTCCACAGGCCACAAATGACAACCTGATCAACTCTATGCGAAGGAGATGTGTTGCACTGCATGAGGCAAATGGTGGTCACACCAGATACTGACTGGTATCCCCCCCCCCCCCCCCCAATAAAACAAAACTGCACCTTTCAGAGTGGCCTTTTATTGTGGACAGTCTAAGGCACACCTGTGCACTAATCATGGTGTCTAATCAGCATCTTGGTATGGCACACCTGTGAGGTGGGATGGATTATCTCAGCAAAGGAGAAGTGCTCACTATCACAGATTTAGACTGGTTTGTGAACAATATTTGAGGGAAATGGTGATATTGTGTATGTGGAAAAAGTTTTAGATCTTTGAGTTCATCTCGTACAAAATGGGAGCAAAACCAAAAGTGTTGCATTTATATTTTTGTTGAGTGTATCTTCCAGTTGTCTCTACAGTTACATTGTGTACCTCGTCTGTGGAAGGAATCAATTATCATTCCCATTCCAAAAAATAAATCCCCAAAGGAATTGAATGATTTCTGACCTGTGGCACTTACCTCATTAGTGATGAAAACCTTCGAGAAATTGGTCAAGACATCACTAATGGATCTGGTACAAGGCAAACTGGACCCTCTGCAGTTTGCTTATAGACCGGGTAGAGGTGTTGATGATGCCACTGGGGTACTTTTACATTTGGTTCTTAAGCACTTGGAGGGAGCAAAATCTTTGGTTCGTTTACTTTTTGTAGATTTTTCCTCTGCATTTAACTGCATTCAGCCTCATGTGTTGGCAGATAAACTAATGAACCTTTTTGATTTTGAACTGAGCATTGTTAGCTGGCTTCTGGACTTTTTAACTGGGCGGTCCCAGCGCATTAGGGTGAATGGGCAGCTGTCAGATGTTCTTTTTTCCTCCACCGGAGCACCACAGGGATGTGTTCTTTCTCCTCTTATTTGTTTTATACACCAATGACTGTCAGAGTAAATACATTAATCGTCACATTGTTAAATTTGCTGACGATTCTGCCATTGTGTCACTTTTAAATCAGGAAGACCTCGAGCATGGTCCAATTTTATCAGATTTTATTGACTGGTGCAACACATCCTTTTTAGATATCAATGTGACCAAAACCAAAGAAATGGTTATTAATTTTGGCAGGTCACTTTCTGTTCTCCCTCCAGCTCTCATAAATGACCAGTGTGTAGAGCGGGTCCAGGAGTACAAATACTTGGGGACCATCATTGATGATAAACTGTGCTTTGAGCCCCAAGTGGATGCAGCCTGTAAAAAAGCCAACCAGCGCATGTATTTTTTACGGAAGCTTCGGAACTTTCATGTGGGCACTTCTTTTATGAAAATATTTTATTCATGTTTTATCGACTCTATTTTAACCTTTTCTTATATTTGTTGGTTTGATTGTTTGTCCATCAAGCAGCGAAATCGTCTTATGGACATTATGAAGGTGTGCTGTAAAATCACCAG
This sequence comes from Thalassophryne amazonica, assembly GCF_902500255.1. Classification (NCBI taxonomy): domain Eukaryota; kingdom Metazoa; phylum Chordata; class Actinopteri; order Batrachoidiformes; family Batrachoididae; genus Thalassophryne; species Thalassophryne amazonica. The sequence continues at coordinate 42,990,543 of NC_047103.1, read as the reverse complement.
AGGTTCACTTAACGATCTTAATGAAATATTTAAGGTCAGATGTTTTAAAAAAGCTAAGGCCATTATAGCTGACCCTTCTCATCCTCTTTGGCATAAGTTTTCACTGCTGCCATCTGGCCGCCGTTATGTTGTCCCTCGGTGTAGAACTAACAGGTTTAGAAAGTCCCTGATTCCAAATGCTATTGAGTTGTAATTACTGCTGCAGACAAATTGCCCCATGGGGACAATAAAGAAACCTTGAACCTTAAGTGTCTCTGTCCAACACTGATTTCTCAACGTGTCCAACCTGTTTGTCAAATCTGCATGTACTCTGTGAAAAGATTAATCTTTTCAAGTTTACGTGGTGCTTGTCAGAAGTCATTTCACATTTCACAGTGTTTAAAGGGATACTGTGAAAAAACACTCCCATGAATAAAGGCTGTGTCATAGCAGAATGTTGACTTGATACCTCTGGAATGTTTCTTTAAAACAAAAAGGTAGCAACAGTGAACTGAAGTGTTAGCTTTCCAGCTATATTATTTCTGTATGATTTTTTTTTTTTTTAAATATGCTTTAACATTTTTTTTTTGGAAAGCAAACTATATAAACCTGTGGATCACTGATATGATTTGAGCTTTTCCATGAATTTGGAACTCGTACAGTGTGTTTACACTCACTTACAGTGCAGCATTCGAGAAGAGATGTTGCATGTCACCAGGGGCCTTTACAAAACAGAGCCTCACAAATTTAACTTGCACCCCACCCCACCCCTGAACATAACTCTGTGGAACTGGATGGTCCGTGACAAGAGAGCCTTGTGTCTAGGCTCTGGACTTAGTAAAGGCCTTAGGAGGAAAATTAAACAAGCTTTCATTTTTGTAGTTATAAAAAAAAAAAAAAAACGATCCATGGCACAAATCAAACCATACCTTTCTCGTGATGTATTCAGCTAAAAAGGTGTGAAACATTCCGAGTGAAGCTGTAAACTAGAGCAGCACATATGACAGTGCATACCTCCCTGGTGAAAACAGTATGACAGATGTGGATCTGTGTGCAGTCTGTTTTCTTAACAGCCAATCTGTTGAGTAGCAGTTATGTCGTCCTGTTTTGATCAAGCGAATGCACGGTCTTGAGTCTCAAACGTGTAAAGTTAAGGTAATAATGCTGCAGCGTGTTACGTATGGAGCTCAGAGTTCTGCTGTGTTTGGTCTCAATAAGTGCCTTTTGATTCTAGTCTGTAAAAGAGTTGACCAGAACAAGTCCATACTTTACTTATCACATCAAACAAAGAGGCAATGCTTCCAGTTCCTGTTGATTCACTGAAGTTAACGCCAGCCACCGTCACAGTGTTACAACCGTAAATTAGTGTATCGAAGCAGAGCTGTTTGCACATTACGATGTTTGCCCTGACCATAGTCCACAAAGGAGGAGGTCCCAATAGCAGGGCAACAATTTAAGGTCACATCCTTAGCTGATGCAGACTTGGGGTGTTTTGGACACAGTCATACATGAACTTGAGGACATACCCATACACCAGTAGGGTCCAAGTGGAGTTCATCTAAAGGTTAAAGCAGTGGGCTTTAGACCAGAGGATTGTGGGTTAAAATCCATGTCAGACTGGAACATCACTAAGGGTCTTTGGGCAAAATCCTTAAATCTCCGAGTTGCTCCTGGTGTGCAGTTGAGCGCCTAACAGGGCAACATGCTGACATTAGTGTGTCCATGAATGGGTCAATGTGAGGCATTGCTGTGAAGCGCTTTGAGTGTCTAGTTCAAATGAAAAGGCACTATAGACATGCAGTCCATTTACGGGTGATTCTTTAACTACGGGCACTATTGGCCTTGTAAATGTAATTTCCACCACACCATTGCCTTACAATATAAAGCACCTTGGGGCAACTGTTTGTTGTGATTTGGCACTATATACATCTGCTCTGATGTCACTGTTTATCTCCATAGAAACTACCCAAACAATCTTTCATACAAACTGTTTAAAGGGACATTACAGTGTTGTGGTGGAAATTACGGCAATAGTGTGGGACAACTACATTTTGTTTAAAAAAAATCACAACAGTTGTATGACATTGAATACCCCAATTATGTTTTCATTATTTTACTGATATTTTATTCAGAGATATTTTAAAACATTAGAAAAAACGTTTCTTTACCATTCATTTTTATCATTGAAGATCAAAAGTCTGGGTGTGGGACAAGCACAAAATGGCAATATCTGCATACAATGATGCTGAAAAAAGGTGAAAAAGTCATCACAGACTACTAGAACAAATTTCGTAACACACTTTCATTGTAAAGATAACTATAAAAGTGTGAAATTTCCCCTTTTTTCTGTTTTTCATACAATATGATCAAAGGACATAATAAGTGCCCGTAGTCTAAGAATCACCCTTACTGTGCAGTCCACTCTTTGAGGACTTGCTAGTCAAAGTGGCCCCATTCATCAAGAACATGTTTTCAGGCATTCATCAAACCAAATATCTGAATGGGTACAAACACCGCGGTAGTATATCACACAAACATGCAGAACGGGTCTGTCATCTAGGGCCCCAAATATGCCATTATGATAAAATGCGACACAAATCACATCACATCACATTGTGTCTTTCCCAAAAGTTCTCAAACTGGAATTCTTGAATTGTCCTTCCTTCTTTTATTATTTTAATTTTTTTTGCATGATGGAGATGAACTTTCTCAAACCTTCCAGTACAATCGATGGCAGATTAACTCCTGAATCTGTGTAGTCACCAACTATGTATCATAAAAACTGGTTCTTTAGTCTGAGAGATTCTGCTAACAGTGATGTATGTAAAAAACTCTAAGCTTACCATCAAAGCTGCCGTGCTGTGTTCCATAGTGAAGCAGTTTGCCATATGTCTCCATGGAAGGACAAAAAACAAACACGCCGGAGTTGAAGCAGTCAGGCCAGCCAGGATCAGGAGCAGCTGACAGTTCCTCTCTGTCAAACAGCTCGTCTATATTTGAAAGCACCTAAGAGACACGCAGAAGGTTACAGAGCCGCCCTTGTTAAACCAAAGATCTTCACTCACTCTGGAGAATTATCTCACCAGAGTGTCTGCGTCCATGAAAACACATTTGGAGTAGTGTGTGAGGGTCCAGCAGTGGAGTTTGGTGAAGGTGACACCCAGGTCAGGCCTCTTCAATAAAGCAAGGTTTGCCTCATCACCACTGTCCATCACATCTACCAGCCGCACCTCATCGTAGATACTGTTCAGCACGGACCTAACGATTCACAAAACTATGGAATGAAACGTCATCAACCATCCAGGAGGAAAACAAGACCTGACATAAAGGCTAATGAGTGCATCTGAGAAATGTTGTACTGTTGGTTGGAGGTTGCTTACTGGCAAGGTTCTGTTACTTGTGGACTAATGAGTGCCACCAGCTTCTTGGATGTGTTGTGGTTATGTAGGGACTTGCCCAAAACCATAGCTCCTCTTGCATAGTTGTCATTCGTAGCCAGCGTCACAAAAGCCTGATCTGTAGCAGAATAAACAGTCCCAATGAAGCTCAGTAAAATGTCTGTGTATATGCACATGCATATTTTAGACCTCAAACTGGAATTTTTGGATAATTGTGATATGTCTTGTATTTGTAGCTACCGTTTTACTTATGAAGGGCAAATTTTCAATGACAACCGACATGCTCAGAGGAAGTTAAAGCATTTTCTTTTTTTGGTGGGGGAGGAGTGGGGGCGGCATTGATTTTAGTGCCAAGCACTTTGTCAAGTTGAATTTTATTTGTGGAGTGTCACGTGATCTGTACAGGCACCTCTAACGTCATCTAGGAAAGACTGTCCACTACCTGCCAAATGTTGTCTTTAAGCAAGAATTTGTCTGCGAGAAAAGATATAAATTTAGATCAAGCTGGTGTGACTGCTGTATCTGGGCCAACATGAGCCCTTTTTGGACACAGTATGACACTTTCAATTAGAGGTGGGCGGATGGATCCTAATATCGATAATATCGATACCAAGGCTGGTATTGATATTGAACGATGCTTATGTAAAAAGATCGATACTCAAGCTTTTTTTCTCTCCTTGCACGCACTGACTGCTGCGTACACAAATTCATCAAAGTCTACTCTCCGTCTGTAAGAGCAGCGCTGCGCTGTGTCACACAACACGGAGCAGCGCACCCTCCTGCCTCTGGTCTTTTGTTGTTGCATCATCATGTGGCTCAGCGGCGCCAGCCAACAGCCATGCAGGTAGGATCAGCCTGACCCGCCCACTCAGCGCTCTCCTCGAGTCAGCCCTCTACCTCAGGAGATTTTGTTTTAAGTTGTGCTGAGTGATATTTTTTTTTTAAACAAAAATATCGATTGTGATAATAAAGTATTTTGTTGTCACGTACAATGTTTGGTGAAATTCTATCCTAGGTCTTTTGGATCCTTTGGATCTATGAAGCTTAAATATGAAAAAGTATCGGTATAAATATCGGCGATACTGGGCCTGTATTTACTTGGTTTCGGATCAATACCAAAATTCCCGGTATCGCCCACCTCTACTTTCAATTTTAATTAACATTTGGGGATGTGTATATATGGTTACAGCTTTGCAAATGTGAAACATTGCTACTTTTCATCCAGTATTGGGTTTTGACCCACCCCCTCACCCACCCATGCAAAAATCATAAATTTGAGCTTTTTCCCCACCATTTTCAGACATTTTAAAGATTAACTGTAAAAAATAACTGACAGATTAATTGATAAATAATTTGTACACTACCAATTTGGTGTAATTTGGCCTGAAAAATCATCTAAAGCTGTGCCAGAATGTACCTTTTCCCACAAAGAGTTTTCAGGAAAAGTTGATCATCTGCCTCTTTTCTCACACCCACTTTTCAATTGACTGACACAACCAAAGCTGCAGTTTCAGATATGTAGCCTAAAAACACCTAATAAAGTTCCAAAAAGTAATGAGTTGAGTCTATTCCATGTTGGCTATGGGGAAAATTCCAAGTGATACAAAGTGGAAATGATGTAAAACAGTCCATTTCCAAAAGCAAATCCAGCAGTTCAACATTTCAGATATCCAAAGGCTCTCCTGCAGAATAAGTTAATTTCTGTGGCATTTTTCCCCCCATTAGCAGCTGACATCAGGTGGGTTAACTAAATTTTTGGTGTTCAAATAAAACATGCAGGAAGACAAACTCAACTAGTTTTTATTAGGGCTGTGAGTAATATGGCAATTACTTTATTACATAGCTGTTGATATTTAATCCATAATTTCTTCATGTAAAAAAATTTTTCAGAGCTCTTTAGAATACTTGTTTCTGCAAATAACAGCACAAAAGAAAGCTATCGGTTTGGCATTTGACAGCTACTTAAAACCATTTTATATCAAATGCACAATTTTTCAGTTTGTTCTACTTTTGCACTTTTACTTCAGTAAAAATTTCAAAGTAGGACTTTTAATGGTAAGAGTATCTACAGAGTGGGGTGCTACTACTTTGAAAAGTATAATATCTGGGTACTTTATCCACAACCCATCAAAACAGGAAAAGGACGTGGTATTTAGCAGTTGTTCACGACTTAATTTTCAAGGCTTTGAGGAAAAATAGAGCCCCTGGTAATAACTAGTGTTAATTAGCTAACAATAATCAACTAAACATTACATATACTGTGCATCTGCAACGTATTCACAATGCTTCACTTTTTCCACATTTTGTTATGTTACAGCCTTATTCTAAAATGGATGAAATTCATTTATTTTTTTTTTTTCAATTTTGACATTTATTAAAATCACATGTACATAATTATTCACAGCCTTTGCCCATGGTGGGATACGTTTGACATATAAGGTCCCACAGTTAGCTGGCTCACAGATCTGGCAACTTGCTTCCGATGGATTGTTTGCTCTTGTGACGCTCTTCCGATCTTTACACGGTTCTATATGTTTCTTTTATTTCTGTTTAACACTTATTTTGGTTTTTAATTGTATCTACACTGAATCTTATTTAACTACAGTCCTGTTGTGAATCGCAAGCGGTTAGCCCCCGCCCCCCGCCATGTCTGTTATTACTGTTTTTACCAGTCTAATACTTCTGTTAGTTTTTCAGTGTAACTACTGTGAATTTTAGGTTGTTAATTTATTCCTGTGTAAATCTTAGGAGTGGCTAATATTTTTGCTAGCAGTTAGCTTGTGTTAGCTAGGTCAACCCCCCCCCCTTAATACTTCTGTTAGTTTTCCAGTGTTAACTGCTGTGAATTTTAGCTCATTACTTTATTCTTGTGTTAGCAGGGGTGGTGGCCAAGTGGTTAATGCGCTTGGTTTCAATTCAGAAGGTTCCGGGTTCAAATCCCACCCCTGCCACATTTCTCCATGTAATGTGGAGTTGCGTCAGGAAGGGCATCCGGCGTAAAACTTGTGCCAATTCAACATGCGGATCCACCATGGATTTGCTGTGGCAACCCCGAGTGCAAACAAGGGAGCAGTCGAAGGGACTTACTTTACTTTATTCTTGTGTTAAATCTTAGGAGTGGTTTACTCTTAGGAGTTTTTTTTCTTCCCCCCACCCCCATTTCTTTTATTACTTTTCCTACCAGTCTATTACTTCTGTTATTTTATCAGTGTAACTGTTGTGAATTTTAGCTCATTAATTTACTCCTGTGTGAACCTTAGGAGTGGTTAACATATTCATTAGTGGTGGGCTCGCGCTTGCTTGGCTATACTCTTGAATTTTCTGGTGGACAAAGTACACTACTTTACACTTTACGTAAATTATGCGTGATGCTGGAAGATAGGGTGGCTCTTTTAGAGAGCCGTGTCCGTAAGCTAGACCAGCTTCTCAAAACTTAGTGGAGATGGATGTTACAGGCACTCCAGATGAGGTTAGTGTTGGGCTGGCTAGCGAGCCCATTAGCATCAGCCTAGAAATGCCGGCTGTGGGGGACAGCTTTCAGACTGTGGTTAGGCGCAGGAAGTCACGTAGGGCTTGGTGCCCGGTTGTGGTACCCTAATCACACTCACCACTGCAAACTGTGAATCAGTTTTCTCCCTTGGATATGCCTGATGTAAGTTCTTTGAGCCCACAGGTGCCTTCCACTCCTATCTCCAGGCCGAAATGCTGGGCTTTAGTGATAGGGGATTCTATCACCCGCAACGTCAGGTTACAGACGCCCACTGACGTTAAATGTATTCCTGGTACCAGAGCTCCCTACATTGCCTCCCATCTTAGGGCGCTGACGCTGCAGAAGGGTAGACAGACAAAGGAGCATGTCACGAGATACAGTCACATAGTTATTCACGTCTGCACCAATGATGTCAGGATGACGCACTCAGAGGTCAAAAAATGGACATAGAGAGGACTTGTGACCTTGCCAGAAAGATGTGTCGGCATCGATTAATAGTCTCTGGTCCCCTTCCCTCCCAGGGTAATGATGAGGCGTTTAGCAGGCTGACATCATTAAACAGCTGGCTGGTGCAGTTTTGTAGACAGCAAGGCTTTAGTTTTATTGATAACTGGACTTCGTTCTGGGGCTGTCATGGCTTGCTGATGCCGGATGGCCTTCACCCTACTGGGGAAGGCACCGCCATCTTGTCTGTGAACATAGATAGAGCTCTACAGGGAGGGCAACATTACGATTTTACAGCAGGCCACGGAGCAGGTGATTAGAGACCCTGCAAGGTTGTGGGTGTGGAATCCGTTAGCTTAGCGGGGAAATTACTGCAGAAAATCCACTGTGGTGATAGTGCAGTTTATCTACCAGGGAGGGAAATTCAACAAGTTGAGATTGTGGCCTGCTTCCGTAGATGTGTCCATAAAAATCATAGAGGGATATGCTTTGCAAACTTAATATGTGTTACTTTATTGGATGATGCTGAAATCAAGGATGGCCCGTTGGCTGTTCCAGCAATATCAAAGATTTCGTGTCTGCTACCTACAACTCACATGGAATGTCTCAAACCTAAACCTACTTCCAGGCATCTTGCTACTCTGGAACCACCCCTAAATCCAAACAGTCCAACTGTCAACCCCACTGAGGTCCTTAGTCTGGGCCTCATTAACATAAGATCACTATCCTCAAAATCATTGTCGATTAAAGATCTAATTATGGATCATCACTTAGATATGATTGGGTTATGTGAAACCTGGCTTAAATCTACAGCCATCCTCCCCTTAAATGAGGCCTGCCCACCGGCATACACATTTAGTCACATCCCTTGTGATGCAAAGCAAGGCGGGGGTGTTGCTGTTATTTATAAATCTAGGTTTAGCTTATTAGCTGTTGGGGGTCACAAATACAACTTGTGTGAGCATCTGATTCTTCACTCTACCCACAGTGCTACCTATTGCCAAGGTCAGAAGAATAAAAATCAGCAGTATTATTTTGTCACTGTATACAGGGTCCCTGGCCCACACACTGAATTCTTAGATGAATTTGGTGCGTTCATCTTGAACTTGTCAACTAGTACAGATAACATTCTGATTATTGGTGACTTTAACATTCATATAAATAAGCCTTCTGATCCCCTCTGCAAATCATTTATGGAAACTGTGGATGCATTAGGATTTCAGCAATGTATTCAGGACTCGAAACACATTAGTAGAAATACCCTGAATTTGATTCTCACACGTGGTATTGCTGTCACGAATATTGACATCATGCCTCTTGTGGTCTCTGATCACTCACTTATTAGGTTTACAATTTCACTGCCGTGTTTAGTGGAACAACAACCTTACATATCACTGCAGTGACGTATCAACTCAACTACGACTGAACTCGAAGTTAGACTGCCTGATATCTTAGCTTCACGTCTGGCAAATGCCCAGTCAGTAGACAGTCATGTGAATAGTTTAAACTCAGCGCTCAAAACTACACTCAACATGATTGCACCACTTTGTTAACCCCCCCCCCCAAAAAAAAAACACAGTCACCTTGGTTCATCACTTGTGTGACCTACAGCATAAGGCTAGAGGTCTATAATGGAAACGGCATAGTTCAAAATTAGAGGTATTCCACCTTGTGTGGCGTTATACTATCTGAGACTATAAGCATGCATTACTGGCTACAAAGCAGACCTATTACTCTGATTTGACCAACAAAAACAAGCATAACTCAAAGTTCTTGTTCAACACGGTGGCATCACTTATACATAGACAACCACCTGTAAGTCGCTCTCCGTTTACAGCACAAGATTTCCTGGATTACTTCAAGAAGAAAATAGAAGATATTAGGTTAAACATATCCCAGCATGGCTTAAACCAGCCACTGCACCCTGCTATTAAGGAGGGTGCCATTACTGAGGTATTACCTAGATTTACAGAATTTGATAGTATCTCATTAGGCGTGCTGACGAAACTCGTAACATCTACAAAAAGCACAACCTGCTTATTCGATCCTATACCAACAAAACTGTTTAAGGAACTGTGGCCCACTCTTGGGCCAGTTGTGCTGGAAATTATTAATATCTCATTAACTTCTGGATCTGTTCCTACATGTTTCAAATGTGCAGTGATTAAACCATCACTTAAGAAATCTAATCTCGACCCTAGTGTATTGAAATACTATAAGCTGATATCAAATCTATCCTTTTGGTTTCATGGCAGCTTTTGGACTACCTTACTGAGAATAACATGTTTGAGCCACTGCAGTCTGCTTTTAGAAAATATCATTCCACAGAGATAGCTCTCACAAAAGTGGTGAATGATCTTGTGCTTGCAATGGATTCGGACACCACTACAGTTCTGGTGCCGTTAGATCTCATCTCAGTGTTGCTTTTGACACTGTGAATCATTATATTCTACTCGATAGACTGGAGAATCATTTTGGGATTACTGGGAGTGCCCTTGCATGGTTGACGTCATACCTGAACAGTAGTTGGCAGCCTTCTTACTGGCCTCTACTGGTGGTTGGCTGTCACTGCGGTATTGCATCACTTCCTGTTCCGGAGCACAGCTGTGTTTTGCTGTATCTGTTAGCTGTTTAATCTGCGTAGTTAGATTGATCTAGATAACTAGATAACGATTTGTTTCACAGTGTAATCTTCACATGCCTTAACTAAAGCACTCCCTCTGCTGAATCACCTCTAAATTATTTACACATTATTCACTTTGTGTGTTTTTAGGAATCTGCTAGCTTAGCGCAGCTACTAGCTCTTAGCGGGTTTAGCATGGCGGCTTCTCCTGTCTCTCCCGCACTTTTCTGCTCTGGGTGTGAAATGTTTAGTTATTCCTCGGCCTCCTTTAGCAGTAATGGTACTTGTAATAAGTGTAGCTTATTCGTAGCTTTGGAGGCCAGGCTGGGCAAATTGGAGACTCGGCTCCGCACCGTGGAAAATTCTACAGCTAGCCAGGCCCCTGTAGTCGGTGCGGACCAAGGTAGCTTAGCCGCCGTTAGTTCCCTTCCAGCAGATCCTGAGCAGCCGGGAAAGCAGGCCGACTGGGTGACTGTGAGGAGGAAGCGTAGCCCTAAACAGAAGCCCCGTGTACACCGCCAACCCGTTCACATTTCTAACCATTTTTCCCCACTCGGCGACACACCCGCCGAGGATCAAACTCTGGTTATTGGCGACTCTGTTTTGAGAAATGTGAAGTTAGTGACACCAGCAACCATAGTCAAATGTCTTCCGGGGGCCAGAGCAGGCAACATTGAAGGAAATTTGAAACTGCTGGCTAAGGCTAAGCGTAAATTTGGTAAGATTGTAATTCACGTCAGCAGTAATGACACCCGGTTACACCAATCAGAGGTCACTAAAATTAATATCGAATCGGTGTGTAACTTTGCAAAAACAATGTCGGACTCTGTAGTTTTCTCTGGGCCCCTCCCCAGTCGGACCGGGAGTGACATGTTTAGCCGCATGTTCTCCTTGAATTGCTGGCTGTCTGAGTGGTGTCCAAAAAATGAGGTGGGCTTCATAGATAATTGGCAAAGCTTCTGGGGAAAACCTGGTCTTGTTAGGAGAGACGGCATCCATCCCACTTTGGATGGAGCAGCTCTCATTTCTAGAAATCTGGCCAATTTTCTTAAATCCTCCAAACCATGACTGTCCAGGGTTGGGACCAGGAAGCAGAGTTGTAGTCTTACACACCTCTCTGCAGCTTCTCTCCCCCTGCCATCCCCTCATTACCCCATCCCCGTAGAGACGGTGCCTGCTCCCAGACCACCAACAACCAGTAAAAATCTATTTAAGCATAAAAATTCAAAAAGAAAAAATAATATAGCACCTTCAACTGCACCACAGACACAGTTAAATGTGGTCTATTAAACATTAGGTCTCTCTTCTAAGTCCTTGTTAGTAAATGATATAATAATTGATCAACATATTGATTTATTCTGCCTTACAGAAACCTGGTTACAGCAGGATGAATATGTTAGTTTAAATAAGTCAACACCCCCGAGTCACACTAACTGCCAGAACGCTCGTAGCACGAGCTGAGGCGGAGGATTAGCAGCAATCTTCCATTCCAGCTTATTAATTAATCCAAAACCCAGACAGAGCTTTAATTCATTTGAAAGCTTGACTCTTAGTCTTGTCCATCCAAATTGGAAGTCCCAAAAACCAGTTTTATTTGTTATTATCTATCGTCCACCTGGTCGTTACTGTGAGTTTCTCTGTGAATTTTCAGACCTTTTGTCTGACTTAGTGCTTAGCTCAGATAAGATAATTATAGTGGGGGATTTTAACATCCACACAGATGCTGAGAATGACAGCTTCAACACTGCATTTAATCTATTATTAGACTCAACTGGCTTTGCTCAAAATGTAAATGAGTCCACCCACCACTTTAATCATATCTTAGATCTTGTTCTGACTTATGGTATGGAAATTGAAGATTTAACAGTATTCCCTGAAAACTCCCTTCTGTCTGATCATTTCTTAATAACATTTACATTTACTCTGATGGACTACCCAGCAGTGGGGAATAAGTTTCATTACACTAGAAGTCTTTCAGAAAGCGCTGTAACTAGGTTTAAGGATATGATTCCTTCTTTATGTTCTCTAATGCCATATACCAACACAGTGCAGAGTAGCTACCTAAGCTCTGAGTGAGATAGAGTATCTCGTCAATAGTTTTACATCCTCATTGAAGACAACTTTGGATGCTGTAGCTCCTCTGAAAAAGAGAGCCTTAAATGAGAAGTGCCTGACTCCGTGGTATAACTCACAAACTCGCAGCTTAAAGCAGATAACCTGTACGTTGGAGAGGAAATGGCATCTCACTAATTTAGAAGATCTTCACTTAGCCTGGAAAAAGAGTCTGTTGCTCTATAAAAAGCCCTCCGTAAAGCTAGGACATCTTTCTACTCATCACTAATTGAAGAAAATAAGAACAACCCCAAGTTTCTTTTCAGCACTGTAGCCAGGCTGACAAAGAGTCAGAGCTCTGTTGAGCCGAGTATTCCTTTAACTTTAACTAGTAATGACTTCATGACTTTCTTTGCTAATAAAATTTTAACTATTAGAGAAAAAATTACTCATAACCATCCCAAAGACATATCTTTGGCTGCTTTCAGTGATGCCGGTATTTGGTTAGACTCTTTCTCTCCGATTGTTCTGTCTGAGTTATTTTCATTAGTTACTTCCTCCAAACCATCAACATGTCTATTAGACCCCATTCCTACCAGGCTGCTCAAGGAAGCCCTACCATTAATTAATGCTTCGATCTTAAATATGTTCAATCTTGTTTGGATGAGTGACAGCTGATGCTGATGACGAGTAACAGCTGTCACTCCCGGTTGCTATGACGCCCTCTTGTGCTTGAAGCCCACACTTCAAGCAGGGCGCCATCTGGTGGTGGTGGGCCAGCAGTACCTCCTCTTCAGCGGACACACAACAAATCTATCTTTATTAGTTGGCTATGTACCACAGGCTTTTAAGGTGGCAGTAATTAAACCATTACTTAAAAAGCCATCACTTGACCCAGCTATCTTAGCTAATTATAGGCCAATCTCCAACCTTCCTTTTCTCTCAAAAATTCTTGAAAGGGTAGTTGTAAAACAGCTAACTGATCATCTGCAGAGGAATGGTCTATTTGAAGAGTTTCAGTCAGGTTTTAGAATTCATCATAGTACAGAAACAGCATTAGTGCAGGTTACAAATGATCTTCTTATGGCCTCAGACAGTGGACTCATCTCTGTGCTTGTTCTGTTAGACCTCAGTGCTGCTTTTGATACTGTTGACCATAAAATTTTATTACAGAGATTAGAGCATGCCATAGGTATTAAAGGCACTGCGCTGCGGTGGTTTGAATCATATTTATCTAATAGATTACAATTTGTTCATGTAAATGGGGAATCTTCTTCACAGACTAAGGTTAATTATGGAGTTCCACAGGGTTCTGTGCTAGGACCAATTTTATTCACTTTATACATGTTTCCCTTAGGCAGTATTATTAGACAGCATTGCTTAAATTTTCATTGTTACGCAGATGATACCCAGCTTTATCTATCCATGAAGCCAGAGGACACACACCAATTAGCTAAACTGCAGGATTGTCTTACAGACAAAGACATGGATGACCTCTAATTTCCTGCTTTTATACTCAGATAAAACTGAAGTTATTGTACTTGGCCCCACAAATCTTAGAAACATGGTGTCTAACCAGATCCTTACTCTGGATGGCATTACCCTGACCTCTAGTAATACTGTGAGAAATCTTGGAGTTATTTTTGATCAGGATATGTCATTCAATGCGCATATTAAACAAATATGTAGGACTGCTTTTTTGCACTTGCGCAATATCTCTAAAATTAGAAAGGTCTTGTCTCAGAGTGATGCTGAAAAACTAATTCATGCATTTATTTCCTCTAGGCTGGACTATTGTAATTCATTATTATCAGGTTGTCCTAAAAGTTCCCTGAAAAGCCTTCAGTTAATTCAAAATGCTGCAGCTAGAGTACTGACAGGGACTAGAAGGAGAGAGCATATCTCACCCATATTGGCCTCTCTTCATTGGCTTCCTGTTAATTCTAGAATAGAATTTAAAATTCTTCTTCTTACTTATAAGGTTTTGAATAATCAGGTCCCATCTTATCTTAGGGACCTCATAGTACCATATCACCCCAATAGAGCGCTTCGCTCTCAGACTGCAGGCTTATTTGTAGTTCCTAGGGTTTGTAAGAGTAGAATGGGAGGCAGAGCCTTCAGCTTTCAGGCTCCTCTCCTGTGGAACCAGCTCCCAATTCAGATCAGGGAGACAGACACCCTCTCTACTTTTAAGATTAGGCTTAAAACTTTCCTTTTTGCTAAAGCTTATAGTTGGGGCTGGATCAGGTGACCCTGAACCATCCCTTAGTTATGCTGCTATAGACTTAGACTGCTGGGGGGTTCCCATGATGCACTGAGTGTTTCTTTCTCTTTTTGCTCTGTATGCACCACTCTGCATTTAATCATTAGTGATTGATCTCTGCTCCCCTCCACAGCATGTCTTTTTCCTGGTTCTCTCCCTCAGCCCCAACCAGTCCCAGCAGAAGACTGCCCCTCCCTGAGCCTGGTTCTGCTGGAGGTTTCTTCCTGTTAAAAGGGAGTTTTTCCTTCCCACTGTCACCAAGTGCTTGCTCACAGGGGGTCGTTTTGACCGTTGGGGTTTTTCCGTAATTTTTGTATGGCCTTGCCTTACAATATAAAGCGCCTTGGGGCAACTGTTTGTTGTGATTTGGCGCTATATAAATAAAATTGATTTGATTTGATTTAGTTCTCACTGTGTTTTGTACTAGGCTGTAGAATCATTTTGGGATTACTGGGAGTGCCCTTGCATGGTTGACGGCATACCTGACCAGTAGTTCTGTGTTTTGTACAATAACACTACCTCTAACCTTAGTGACATGAAATTTGGGGTTCCACAGCGGTCCGTCTTAGGCCCCCTGCTTTTCTCCCATTATATAGCACCCCCTTGTGCACATATTGCAGCGTTATGGGATTACCTTTCACTGCTATGCTGATGATACTCAGTTATACATGCCGATAACTGCTGGTAATCTTATCCACATAAAATCCTTAGAAGATTGCCTTGCATCAGTGAGAATCTGGATGTCTTGCAACTTCCTACTTTTAAACTCTGATAAGACTGAAATGATGGTTATTGGTCCAGTGAGACATCAGCATCAATTTGACCAGTTAAAGCTTAGCCTAAGTTCATGTGCCATATATCACACTGACAAAATGAGGAACCTTGGGGTAATTTTTGATCCTACGTTGTCCTTTGACCTCCACATTAGAAATATTACAAGGACTGCTTTCTTCCACCTGCGAAATATAGCGAAGATTTGTCCCATCCTGCTTATGGGTGATGCTGAGACCCTGATTCATCCCTAAGTCTCTTATAGATTGGACTACTGGAATGTTCTATATTCTGGTTTACCACAGTCCAGCATTAGAGCTCTCCACTTAGTTCAAAATGTGGCTGCCAGACCTTTGACACAAAGCAGAAAGTTTTACCACATTACACCCATTTTTGCATCTCTTCACTAGCTTCCTGTGCCTGTGAGATCAGCTTTTAAGGTTCTGCTATTAGCCTATAAAATCGTTCACAGACTGGCACCTCCCTACTTCGCTGACCTAATTAAACCCAATGTTCTGGCCCAGTCTTTGCGTTCTCAAGGTGCAGGACTACTTTGTGTCCCTTGGGTGAATAAAAAAATCTGTGAGTCACAGAGCTTTCTCTTATCATGCCCCTGTTGTGTGGAATGATCTCCCTGCATCAATAAGTCCAGACTTAAGACGCACTCATTTCCCCTTTCGTATGGCTAGCATACTGGCATAGTATGTTACTATGCTTTTTACTTTTTTAAATTCATTTTATTAGGAAATGGAGCAGGCCGCGGCCTCAACTTTATCTAAATTCTGGGTCTTTTAGTGAAGCTTAGGGCTAGTGGCCAGCAATCACCTTAGTATTTCTTTTGTTTTTCTTCTTGCTTAATGCTGACTAATTATACTGTATTTGTTGTCTTTCTGATGCCCGATTCTGTTTTTTTCTTTTCTCTCTGTTTGAGGTGCAGCTCCATCCAGAGATGGGTGTGGCATCTGTTCCTGAAACCCTCCTGTCCTGTGCACCGGCAACATTTCCTGTATATTCGTTTTGTGAATTCTTCTGTAATTTATGTCTGTAGCATGGCCCAAGTAGAGGGTCACCACTTTGATACTGGTCTGATTGAGTTTTCTTCCTCAGAGGGAGTTTTTCCTTACCACTGTCACCTGTGTCCTTGCTTTGGGGGTTGGTAAGGCTAGACCTTACTTGTGTGAAGCGCCTTGAGGCAGCTTTGTTATGATTTGGCACTATATAAATGAAAATAAATTGAAATTGAAAATTGACAGTTTGACAATGCATGTCAGAGCACAAACCAAGCATGAAGTCAAAGGAATTGTCTGCAGGCCTCTGAGACAGGGTACAGAAACATTTCTGCTGCTTTCAAGATCCCATTGAGTACAGTGGCCTCCATTATCCGTAAATGGAAAAAAGTTTGGATCCACTGGGACTTCATAGAGCTGGCCACCTATCTAAACTGAGCAATCGGGGGAGAAGGGCCTTAGTCAGGGAGGCGACCAAGAACCAATGGTCACTCTGTCAGAGTGCCAGCATTCCTCTGTGGAGAGAGGAGAACCTTCCAGAAGGATATTCATCTCTGCAGCAATCCACCAATCAGGCCTGTATGGTAGAGTGGCCAGACGGAAGCCACTCCTTCGTAAAAGACATGTGGCAGCCCGCCTGGAGTTTGCCAAAAGGAACTTGAAGAACTCTCAGACAATGAGGAACAAAATTCTCTGGTCTGACAAGACAAAGATTGAACTCTGGAGGAAACCAGGCTCCACTCATAACCTAGCCAATACCATCCCTACAGTGACGCATGGTGGTGGCAGCATCATGCTGTGGAGGATGTTTTTCAGTGGCAGGAACTGGGAGACTAGTCAGGATTGAGGGAAAGATGAATGCAACAATGTACAGAGACATCCTGGATGAAAACCTGCTCCAGAGCGCTCTTGACCTCAAACTGGGGCGACAGTTCATCTTTCAGCAGGACAGTGACCCGAAGCACACAGCCAAGATATCAAAGGAGTGGCTTCAGGACAACTCTGTGAATGTCCTTGAGTGGCCCAGCCGAGCCCAGACCTGAATCCAATTGAATATCTCTGAAGAGATCTGAAAATGTCTGTGCACCAATGAAAGCTTGAGAAGTGCTGCTAAGAGGAATGGACAAAACTGCCCAAAGATAGGTGCACCAAGCTTATGGCATCATATTCAAGAAGACTTGATCATCATCAGTAAGGTACTGAGCAACGGGTGTGAATTAGGCCTGCAAAGTTTAGGCGGTTTATCCGGTATACGGAATAACTTTGGCCAACAGTAGAGATTTGGACTCCACTGACTAATTGCGATAATGGCTGTGGAGTTTTTTGATCCAGGAAAACTACTCTGTGAAGCGGCTATGTGTGTGTGTGAACCAGTTTGCTGCAGGGGGAAGGGTGTTCTGAGCTGAGGTGACTCTCACTGCTGTTCATGTAAGTTTGTGAGACGCCTGTTCTGTTGCTGATATTTGCAAAGCCCCGTTGTTTATTTATTTCAGCGGACACACTGTAGGAAGGCAGAGGCTCCGTCACGTCTTGGATCAAACATTTGAGAAAGCGCCACATTAAATAACACAATGATTTCTTTAACTGGAGCAGAAAAACAAAATTAGCCAGGTAACGTCAATTTCCCCAGACTGACTTCAGATATGGGTAAATTAAGTATTTTTTATAAAATGTTTTGGTGGTTTTGTGTTGAGTTTTGTAAATGAGGAAGTGACCGTCCTGAAAGGGCTTCATGTATTCAGAGCGGGTGTGCCATCTAGTGTTCAAGAGATGAAATGTCAGCCGCAGACCATAAATTTATTTAATTCTTTCACCAAACATCAAATCTAGGCTTGCATCTTAGATGTACCTTCTGGCAAATTGTACCAGTTGTTTTGAGATCTGCACAATAAATGTTTTCAAAATTACATTTTATCTGTTTTTATTTTTTTGCTGTCATTTTTATTTATTTATTTTGATCAATTTACTTTTGCTAAGGGACCCATTCAGAAACACATTATGACTTATGTTTATATCACAGTATATACCATTACTGTGAAGGGATTTAATTTATACCACAATATGAATTTTAGGTCAGGTTAGGTTTTATTTATTTATTTATTTATTTATTACAAAAAAAAAATCATGTTGTCATTATAGGCTGTTGTGAGTAGAATTTTTCAGGAAAAATGAATTTACTCCATTTTGGAATAACATAAAAAGTGGAAAAAGTGAAGTGCTGTGAATACTTTCCGGATGCACGGTATTATACCTTGGTTTTCATGACAAGAATGAGGCGACTGACAGCTAATTTCATGCAAATTTAGTCACATTATATTAACATTATTTTCAAAGATAACTAATGCAGTAAAGTTAAAGGTTTCTGTCATTTATTGATAATGATATGTTAATGCTAATGATAATGTTATATCCTTAAATGCATTGGTGTTTTGACGTCAGGCCCATGTTTCTAGGAATGGCATTTATGCAAAAATATGCTAATATGGTGGAGGGGGCTGAATGATGGAGTGATAGAGGCTTTGCCAAAGCACAACCTTGGAGAGCTTTTATGGAATTACAAGAAGTGAAAATTATTTTCAACTCATTCTGAAACTTGGTGGGACAAGTTAGACTATGGTGTACCTTAGTACATTATCTGGTGTACATTATCTGTAGTGTTGTACATTATCTGGGACTTTGTGAATTTTTAACAACACCTCCAATGATATCTAATTCTCAAAGGTGAGTATGGAAATAAGTGAATTTGCACACTATGGTTTATCATGTAACAAAATTTTTAATCAACAGTATATACAATATGTAGAAATTCAGCCGATTTTCATGAAAAATTGGTCATAAAACAAAGTAATGCGCAAAAATTTGTACATATCCCACAGTGGATTAGTGGTTAGCATTGATGCCTCACAGCAAGAAGGTTGTGGGATCATTTCCCACCCTTTCTGTGTGGAGTTTGCATGTTGTCTGCATGGGTTTCCTCTTGGCACTCTGGTGTCCTCCCACAGTCAAAAACATGTAGTGGAACATCTACCAAGGACAGCAGATGGAAATTACTCGATGGCTATAATGGCTTGTTTACGTCACTATATGGTGATGTCCATAAACGTGTATTGTCCCTTCACAAATACATAAAATGAAGTATGCTCCCAGGGAGGTGACGACAAGATGGCGGATCATCTATACAGAAAACAGGGTGTGAAGTCACCTTTTTGTTATTGTTATTGTAAATCTAACCGGAACCAAAATGGAAAGTCATGTTTCTGAATGTTAAATGTGAAATGGTTGTTGCACATGCACACAGAAATTCGTAGGAAAATGCTTCAAAAATCACACCTCAACGTTTCGTATCATATACGAAATGCATCACCGGAAAACTAATTTTTCTGGCATGCCCACATGGCCTGAGGAAGAGAGGTGGTGAGACAATAGCTCCATGAAGACAAAACCAAACTTTTATCTTTGTAAGAAACCTGTTGATCTGTATAACTTGCTGAAAAGCATAGATAGTGCTTCCTTTAAGAAGGTGGTGCAGTGGATCACTGCTGCCTTACAGCAAGAATGTTGATGGATTAAAATCCACCAATGCCCACTTCCTTTCATTGTGTTTGCATGTTCTCATGTCTGCTGGTGTTTCTGCTGCATGCTCCAGTTTGCTCTCGCCATCAATCAATCAATAAATAAATAAATAAAAATAAAAAACTTTGTTCATCAAGTGTGGGGAAAATGTGAGGATCCTGTTGTAAAAAAAAAAAAAAAAAATACTGTCTGGAAACTGCAAGGATATTATGAGTAGACTCATTTAATTAAACCCCCTAAAAAAAAATAACTGTATTAAACTACTTTAAGCCAAGTATGAAGGGATATAAAAGTTTATTCACAGTTAAAAGGCAGTTATCCTAAATAAAATGCAGAAATAAGTCCAGTGTAGCATCTGGTGAATCGAATATCAAAATAGTGTATTTTCCTGATGGCAAAAGTAACCGAACAGCAGAGTTATTGTTTTTGTTTTCCTCTACATAAAGCAATTGAGAGCACAGATTAAGTTACTGATTTAAATTTCATTTAGTTATCATATCTGTGCAAAGCAGCAGCAGAATATTAAAATGTCACATACCAGCCATGAGTGAAGAGAAGTCGAAGCTACTTTGTAGCCTGGACTTAAACGCACCTCAACTTCTCTCTCAGGAAAGAACAGACGGGACGGCGCGCGCGATTATTTATAGAAACGTGTCGGTCAGGGAGCGTCACGTGATCCGTGAGGACACGCCCACCTGCTCCCCGAGCGAGCCTCCGGGTCACCCAGTTCACCCGCCAGACAGCTTTGAAAGTGCGTTTTGTGAGTGTAAAAAATAACGTCGAGGTTTTGGTATCGTTTGTGCACCTCGTGGACTCGCACACAATTTTACAAACCCAGAACAGCTTTATTAAAGAGCCCCACGATGAGCTGTAGACGGTGAGGACACCATTTTCTCTGCATTTAGTTGGTGTTTTGTCGCCACCTTGTGGAAATGACAGCGTGCTAAAGCCCATAATAGGGTCATGTCATTTTTATCTCCTACCTCCACCAAAAAAAAGAAAAAATGTTTGACTGAACAAGCAAAAAAAAAAAAAAACTGCATTTTGTGGTATTTATATGTGTTGATAATTAAAACATCTACCTTTACTGTGCTAAAGTCATACACTAATGTCAGCTCAAGACTAGAATTAAAAACAATCAGCCTTTTGGCACCGTAAGGCAGTTCACCAAAAAGAATTCATGTTTATACGTAAAATCCACAATCTTTATCGTAACTGATTTAATATTTGGAATGTTCTCCTTCTTCTTGAAGCCTCTTGGTATGTTACACCTGTCAGGTGGAAGGGGTTATGTTGGCAAAGGTGAAGAGCTCATGAACACAAATTTTAACAAATTACTAAACAGATTATTAGAGAAATAAAGCTTTTGGTGTCATAGTAAAAGTATTCGGTCTTTTAGTTACACTCATGAAGTGAAAACAAATGTCTTGCATTGTTGTTGGTTATATAATGATCAATTTAAGTTAATTTTTCTTGCAAAATAGATCATTGTGAAAAGTTGTGCATTGAGAGTAATATGTCGAAACTGAACTCATTTGACCACTGAGTTAATGCAGATAAAATAGGGCAAAATAGGGCACTGCAGTCTCGTTTGAACCCTGTGTGATATTGCGGGATTTGACCACTTATGGGGACAGCCGGTCCCGTTGTGCAATATAAACACAGCATAACTTCACATGGAAAATGGTGTACTGTTTTGTTTTCAGCTGCAATCACCGAAGCAGTCGCGAAAAGCTTTTTTTTTTTCAGTTCCAGTGGAGAAGCAAAGACAAGGCGAATGGGAGACATCGTGTCTAGGGTTGGGTATCGAGAACCGGTTCTTTTCGAGTCTCATTAGGAAATGATTACATCCACCAACATCAATAGTCTTTTTGCTTAACGATTCCCTTATTGGTCCTTCAGAGCAGCTGTTGTTTTTGAGGTTGTTTGTCGGGAAAATGGTCATTCCTCAACGTTGACTACAGACCCTGCAGCGGCTCTGTAATCAACTGTTTCTGCAGCGCGACACCACTTTGATGCGTGAACCAATGAAGCAATGCTTCGATTCACTAGTTCATTGGTTCTTTGATTTGCTGCTCTTCAGAAACTGCAAGTTTCTTAACCCCTCTCAAAGCCATTAAAATATTGTGAGTCACTTTTGTGTGGATTAAAGTCACTAACTGGGACTCTTGTTTTGTTGCAGTCAAGAAACGAGAATCGTCCTCTGTTCCATTGGCACAGCTCCAAACGCTGCGTGGCTCTCTGCCGAGACAGTCTGGTTGGAATTAATAACTTCAAAATGAATCGCTGCTTTAAATAAAATGACACCTCTTACAAATGCTGTAATACAGACAAGAAACTACAATCGACTAAAACATTTTTTCATCCCAAAATGAGACGTCCTGCATTCTTTATCAATTACATCCTGACGTGCTGTAAGAGCTGAGCTCAGATGTATGGAAAGACATGCCAGTAATGTCTGAAAGGAAATGCTTTTGACAATAACTACAGATTTTGTTTATTTGTATTTATGTCCAGAGTTCAAGGATCCACCATGTAGAGTTTATTATGTCCAAAGTTTAAGGTCCAGTGACCAATTTCATATTTATTTACTTTAAGACTCAATAAAATGTTGTTCAATTTCAATTCAATTTCAAATTAATCGGCTTATAAAGTGCCAGATCACAACAAAAGCGATCTCAAGGCACCTCACATAGAACAGTTCAACATAAAAAAATTTAAATAAATAAATAAAATTTAAAAAAATTCAAATACATAATTAAAAACAGAAGTAAAAGAATAAAAGAGATAAAAAATAAAAACTATTCATAAGAAAGAGAATAAAATCGGCGTTAAGTCTTGACTTAACAATGTCCACACCGACTGCCTCACAGTCACAGGAAGACCGTTCCACAGAGCAGGTGACGATAAGAAAAAGCTCTTTGACCCGCTAACATAGAAAACCTGTAAAGCCTGCTTTTAGTACACAAAAAATTCACAAGAGGTATTGATAAGGGAATCGATAAGGAATCGGATCGATAAGCGGAAAATCAAAAATAAAATCTTATCGATACCCATCCCTAATCATGTCGGTAAGTGTTAGCCTACACAGCTAACCAGAGTAGCTACATTCTCTCACCTTCAAAACCGCCTTGACATATTTGTACTCCGGGTCATAAGCAAACCGCAACACATGTCCACTTTCCCACTGCATCGTCACTTTTTCTTTGCATTTTCACTTTGTTTGCATGTAATTTGCGCAAAAACTCAGAGAAAATGCCATGTTTTTTTCCCTGGAAGTAGTGAAATTCAGTGGTGGGCACAGATAACCAAAACATTAACTTCGATAACAGATAATCAGATAACTGAAAAGTTATCTTTGATAAAGATAAAATGATAAACCACCCAAAAATGTATCAGAAGTTACATATAACCGATAAATTCCAGTATTGTCTCTGTTACACTTTCAACTACTAACAAGCTGATTTTGAGTTTTAACACCACAATTATTTCTGGTAGCATCAAAAACAACAACAGACCCAAACAATGAACCAGCACTTCTGTCTTTGAACATCTTGCCCCCTGCTGGAAGCTCCTGTTTACTACATGGCTTCCAGCACAAAAGCAACTCAGAGGAGCCATGAAGCTCAACTCTCTATTCAGTCACAATGCTTCCGTCAGGCCGAGGTCTTGGAAAATAAAGCAATGCTGAGTTGTGGTTTGGTATAGAAATAAAATGAATACTGATAGAATAATGCCATTAATGTCAATTCTGTCATTTGTACAAAGTTAAAATATAACATATATCTTTTAATGTTGAATAATGCACTAATTCTGAAGTTTTGTAACAAACACAGACAGATCGCAAAGGATTCTGGGTAAAATGTGCCTCTGCTAAAGACTGATTGGTTGAGTCATTCATTTTGTAAACCAACACATTAATGTGATGTGTGTCGTGTGTTGGTGTTTACAGATAAATTTGGACAGCTCTGTGACGTCTGGCATTTAAATTAATGTAAGGAAATGAATATACACTGCATCTGGAAAGCATTCACCATGCTTCACTTTTTCCACATTTTGTTATACACTCAACAAAAATATAAACGCAACACTTTTGGTTTTGCTCCCATTTTGTAAGAGATGAACTCAAAGATCTAAATCTTTTTCCACATACACAATATCACCATTTCTCTCAAATATTGTTCACAAACCAGTCTAAATCTGTGATAGTGAGCACTTCTCCTTTGCTGAGATAATCCATCCCACCTCACAGGTGTGCCATATCAAGATGCTGATTAGACACCATGATTAGTGCACAGGTGTGCCTTAGACTGCCCACAATAAAAGGCCACTCTGAAAGGTGCAGTTTTATCACACAGCACAATGCCACAGATGTCGCAAGATTTGAGGGAGCGTGCAATTGGCATGCTGACAGCAGGAATGTCAACCAGAGCTGTTGCTCGTGTATTGAATGTTCATGTCTCTACCATAAGCCGTCTCCAAAGTCGTTTCAGAGAATTTGGCAGTACATCCAACCAGCCTCACAACCGCAGACCACGTGTAACCACACCAGCCCAGGACCTCCACATCCAGCATGTTCACCTCCAAGATCGTCTGAGACCAGCCACTCGGACAGCTGCTGAAACAATCGGTTTGCATAACCAAAGAATTTCTGCACAAACTGTCAGAAACCATCTCAGGGAAGCTCATCTGCATGCTCGTCGTCCTCATCGGGGTCTCGACCTGACTCCAGTTCGTCGTCGTAACCGACTTGAGTGGGCAAATGCTCACATTCACTGGCGTTTGGCACATTGGAGAGGTGTTCTCTTCACGGATGATGCGAAGGAGATGTGTTGCACTGCATGAGGCAAATGGTGGTCACACCAGATACTGACTGGTATCCCCCCCCCCCCAATAAAACAAAACTGCACCTTTCAGAGTGGCCTTTTATTGTGGGCAGTCTAAGGCACACCTGTGCACTAATCATGGTGTCTAATCAGCATCTTGATATGGCACACCTGTGAGGTGGGATGGATTATCTCAGCAAAGGAGAAGTGCTCACTATCACAGATTTAGACTGGTTTGTGAACAATATTTGAGGGAAATGGTGATATTGTGTATGTGGAAAAAGTTTTAGATCTTTGAGTTCATCTCATACAAAATGGGAGCAAAACCAAAAGTGTTGCGTTTATATTTTTGTTGAGTATATTACAGGCTTATTCCAAAATGGATGAAATTATTTTTTTTTCCTTAAAATTCTACACACAGTACTCCATAATTACAGTTTTTATATGTTGTTTGTTTGTTTTGTTTTTTTTTTTAGAATTTTGTAAATTTATTAAAAATAAAATAAAATAACCCCCTAAGAAATCACATGTACGTAAGTATTCACAGCCTTTGCCATGAAGCTCAAAATTGAGCTCAGGTGCATCCTGTTTCCACTGACCATCCTTTACATGGTTCTACTGCTTAACTGGAGTCCACCTGGGGTAAATTATGTTTATTGGACATGATTTGTAAAGACACACACCTGTCTATAAGGTCCCACAGTTGACAGTACATGTCAGAGCACAAACCAAGCATGAAGTCAAAGGAATTATTTGTAGACCTCCAAGACAGGATTGTCTGGTGGCACAAATCTGGGTAAAGGTACAGAAACAAAATAAACTGTGCTGCTTTGACGGTCCCATTGAGCACAGTGGTCTCCATCATCCATAAATGGAAAAAGTTTAGATCCACCAGGACTCGTCCTACAGCAGGCCACCCATCTAAACTGAGCAATCAGGGGATAAGGGCCTTAGTCAGGGAAGTGACCAAGAACCCGATGGTCACTCTGTCAGAGCTCCAGCATTCTTCTGTGGAGAGAGGACAACCATCCAGAAGGACAACCATCTTTGCAGCAGTCCACCAATCAGGCCAAAAGCCACCTGAAGGACTCCAAAAAACTTTGGTCATGTTGACATTATGGGGTGTTGCGAGTAGAATTTTGAGGGAAAACGTATTTATTCAATGTTGGAATAAAGTTGTAACATAACAAAATGCAGAAAATGTGAAGCTCTATGAATACTTTCTGGATGCATTGTATAGCTTTCATAGCCATCTGTCAGCGTGTAATAACTTGCAACAACAAATCAGTGTGTTTCATGAGCCCAGAATGAGTCTGTCTTATCTACATGAGATACATAAATTTTTGCATCCCTTGTGGAGGCCATCATGTTGCAATGCCATGTTGACATGGTAGCCCAAAGGGATATAGTTACTCCAGTTCACATTTGGCAGCGCGGCCTGGAGACTGAAGGAAAAAGAAGAGGAATCAGTGGTTGCTGTTTGCTGTTGCAGACCAAGTTTGAGAACCCTTATTTTTGTGAAATGGAGGATCATACGTATTGCTTTGCACAACGGAAGGCAAGGGAGCATGAATCCCCACCACCAAAGAAGTGTAAAGATGAAGGGAAACGGTGGAATTCTCCCGACTGCATATAGGTGCTTACGTACCGCCATAGGGAGTGCATTATTAGTTTTTACTTGAATTTTCTTTGTAACCTGTGGTATATTCAGAAAACTAGCGCTAGGATTTCTTTTTAAAACACCCCATCTAAATAAGAGTGAATAAGCACAAAGTAGTGGCAAATACATCCAAGTTATTCAGCTTCCATGTGATGGTCAGCAGTTTTGGTCAGCTGTTTCAAATCTCGTGTCCACTTCACAGCTCCCCCGTTGCGATCATGAACAGAGCTGTCTGCAATCATCACCCGCCATCGCTTTCTCTCTGTCTCATCGTGTTCACACTTCTCCAAAATCTGATAAATTTGTGTGGCTTTCTCTGCGAGACTCAGCAGCTCCAGGTGTAGTTTTCCACTGCAGGGCACGCCTGTTCCAGCGACGATGTTTCTTCAGCTGTGGGACCATCATGTTCCTGAAACTTTTTTAATCAATATATTTTATTGAACCATATAAGAGGAGTACGGTGCCTTAGTGGTTAGCACTGTTGCCTCACATCAAGAAGCTTGTGGGATTACATCCCACCTGGTACTTTTTGTGTGCAGTCTACATTTTCGTGGTGGTTATCATTTTCATGTGGGTTCCCTCCAGCTTCCCCCCGGTTCCAAAGACCATGCATGTTCTGTGAACTGAAAACTTTAAATTGACTGTAGGTGTGCGTGAACATGTGAATGAGTTTCTGTCTATATGTGGCCTTGCAATATATGGGCATCATGTCCAGGATGTACCCTACCTCACGCTCTATGTCTTCCTAGGATAGGCTGCGGCCCCCACATGACCCTTAATTGGAGTGAGCAAACAATATGAATCATCAGTGTTGTATAAAGTACTGGAAAATCACACTTAAGTAAAAGTACAGATACCCATTAAAAAAATGTCTTTGGTAGTAGTTCAAGTCACTGATTGAAATGCAACTCAAGTAAAAGTCTTAAAGTATCTAGTATTTATTGTACTTAAGTATGACAAGTAATGGACAACTAAATGTACTCAAGTATTGAAAGTAAAAGTACAAGTAAATGTTAATAATCAAAAACGGACTGATTTTTTATATTACAAAGTTTTATCTAGGCTTGTAAATGACTGGTAGTATTAGTCAAAATACTGAAAATTGTGCACATCACACAAAAACACTTCAGAAACAAGGTTTCAAAACCTAAATGAGAGTAGGCTACTCACTAGGTGTTCACAGGAAAGTTATTTATTTCTGTATGTATTTATTTATTTTCATTGTTACATGGTTTTATCTTTTCTGTTGTGTTTTGTTTCATTAGGTTCTTTTTGTCTCTCTAAAACTGTTTTGTAACAGTATGTCAATTATTATTGACTATTATTGTCTATTATGTAGACTATTATTGTTTTTGCTATTATTATTAATATATAAATTAAAAAATTTTTAAAAAAATTACAATTTGACTCTTACGACAACAAACGCTGAGCCATTAATTATACAGAAAACAAATCAACACAAAGTGCTGATGCGAACATCTTAATGCTAACTAACATTGAAAACGCCATAGACATGCTAACGCGTTAGCATCGGTCCCGTTTTTAAGTTATAAAATACATCTATCAACTGTTTCAGAAAACCATAACAGGTCCGTTTAACATAAAAATATTAAATATTACTCACAGACATATGGGTTTTAGCGGGGAAAAATAAGGATAAAGCGATAAACGAACCCACGAATCGTAGGTCGAAGCACTGCTTCGATTGGTTCAAGGTTCAACGCAAAGTCGCGCTGCAGAAAAGTTTATTACAGACCTGCTGCTGGTCTGTAATCAATGTAGAGAAATTATCATTTTCCTGACAAACACCCCCCCAAGTGCACAACTGCAAAA
Source organism: Thalassophryne amazonica (assembly GCF_902500255.1). NCBI lineage: Eukaryota > Metazoa > Chordata > Actinopteri > Batrachoidiformes > Batrachoididae > Thalassophryne > Thalassophryne amazonica. The sequence continues at coordinate 42,962,624 of NC_047103.1, read as the reverse complement.
AAGCCTACCGGACATGCCTCATGACAAATCAGCCTGACTTCGTTGCAGTCACTAGTAATCAGTGGTGTCTCTGAGTGAAAACATGACTTTTTTTCGTGTGTGTTTGTGTGTGTTTTGTAACGAGTAACCGCATGGTGCATTAGAAAATGTATCGGATTAGAAGTATGCAATTAAGGTCGGAAATGTAGTGAAGTAAAAGTGAAAGTAACCTGAATTAAAAAAACTCAAGTAAAGTACAAAGTCTCCCAAAACGTACTTAAGTACAAGGTGTATTAGAAAACTAACAGGCAGTTTTATAAAAAAAAAAAACCTATATGGATTTGAATCACGTGCGATTACACCAGACATGCTTGAACCCTCGTGCGCATGCGTGAGTTTTTTCACGCGTCAGTGACGTCATTCGCCTGTGGGCAGGCTTTGAGTGAGCACTGGTCCAGCCCTCTCGGCTGAAATCCTTTGTCTGAGACGCTGCTGGAGACGACGTGCGTTGCTTTTCAAATTTTTTCAGGACTTGTGAGGGATATCCAAGTGGACACTATTCGAGAAATTCAGCTGGTTTTCCGTGAAAAGTTTAACGGCTGATGAGAGGTTGTGGAGTTTCTTTCGCTTTAAGGACAGCTCAAAAAGCGGATCGGCGCGGCGCGGTCCATCTGGCTGTTTCGAGCTGAAAACTTCCTAATTTAAGGCTCTGTTCACCCAGGACATCGTCAGAGAACAGAGAAGTTTCAGAAGAAGTCGGCATGAGGAGTTTATGCGGACATTCCACTGTTAAAGGAGATTTTGTAATGAAAGAACCTGCGGGCAAATTCGCCGAGTCGGTTCCGTGACGATGACGCAAATCTGTCTGCGCCGCGGGAAACACACCTCCGTGTTGAAAACCATTTGTAAAATTCAGGCGGCTTTTGATGGCTTTCAACAAGTGAGTATCTGAGAAATTGTTTAACAGCTGGGCATGTTCCAACTTGTCCGTTAAGGTTTCCAATGGAGGTGTTTTTCCTGTCGCGACCCCCCGCGGTCGGGTACGGCCCGACATGCGAATCTGCCCGCACGTTCTTTCATTACAAAATCTCCTTTAACAATGGAATGTCCGCATAAACTCCTCATGCCGACCTCTTCTGAAACTTCTCTGTTCTCTGACGACGACCTGGGTGAACAGAGCCTGAAATGTGGAAGTTTTCAGCTTGAAACAGCGAGACGCCGCCGCTGCCTCGGAGCACAGATCGCCGTCAGGCGCCGTGGGCCGTCCTTAAAGCGACACTTAGACACCAAAATCTCTCATCAGTCGTTAAAATTTTCACCGAAAACCAGCTGAATTTATCGAATGGTGTCCACTCATTTTGATCAAACAAAGCAGCAGTCTCTGAGCCATTCCTAAACAATGAAAAAAACGACGAGAGGGTGGGCCACTCCTCACTCAAAGCCTGCCCATAGGCAAATGACGTAACTGATAGGCGTGAAAAAACTCTTGCATGCCCACGAGGGTTCAAGCATGTCTGATGTAATCACACGTGATTCAAATCCATATGGTTTTTGAAAAAAATAAGGTCGGATAATTTTCTAACAGACCTCGTACAGTAGTGAAGTATTTTTACTTCGTTACTATACAACACGGTGAATCATATAGACAAATAAGCCAAACCACAAAAACAAATTCCTAAAATTTTGCTGCTCCTCCACGACGACAGACTTGGAGATAACGCAAGTGAAATTCACAGTAAACAAACAGTAAAATTAATTACAATATAAAACACATTGTGCAGGGGTGGTGGCCAAGTGGTTAATGCGCTTGGTTTCAGTTCAGAAGGTTCCGGGTTCAAATCCCACCCCTGCCACATTTCTCCATGTAATGTGGAGTTGCGTCAGGAAGGGCGTCCGGCGTAAAACTTGTGCCAATTCAACATGCAGATCCACCTTGGATTTGCTGTGGCGACCCCAAGTGCAAACAAGGGAGCAGCCGAAGGGACTTACTATAAAACACATCAGCCAGATGCTGCTAATTAAAAATTATCACTGTATTAATGCTACTGGAAGTGTGTTTGTTGGCTAAAAACTACCTGGATGCTGATGACACAATGCATTCTAAATCAATTTATTTATGTATTAATTTTTTTTGCTGTATGCAGGAGGGAGAATTGTTTGTTTGCAAACTTACCACTAGATGTCACTAAATCCTTCACACTGTAGCTTCAAAGTAGATATGCACTGTGTATGAAGATTATTTGCACATCTCCTTCAAATATTTGGAAAACTACATTTGTCCCACTGTTACAAAAGAAATCAATGGACTACCTTCTGCTTGCAGCGCTTTGTGCCAGTGCAGTGAAGCACCATGCTGGGTTTTGGCTCCTATGTTCTCCCCTCGGGCAGATGCTTTGGCAGATTGGAGATACTGCCAAGAAGTCAGTGCTCCATGGTTGTCATGTAGTGTTCTGCTGGACTAAAATCATAAATCCCCACCCGCCCACCCACCTGACCAGCTCCACCTCTGGAACAGTGCCAGCTGAACACAAGGCATCACCAAGGGCTGATATTGGGAACCAGTGCCTCCTTTTGTTTTTCATACCCCTTTTATTATTGCAAAATATTACCTGTACTGATTTGAGGCTAAAATTCTGGATAGTCTGACTGGCAAAATTATGATAATGTTAAATTTAACTCTTATAAGTGGACTTACATGTAGCACATAATGTTTCTGTCCCTTACATGAAGCTGTAAAATGTCAGCATATTGTTTTTTTTTTTTTTTGGACATTTCTACATAGACATAATAAAATTTCAGTCTGTCATGCATTTTATTTTCACATAAAAATCACATTCAGCATGCGGGGATGGATCATTGATTTTATTGTTTGCTCTCTTCTGGACATTCTGTCAGGAACAGTGAGAGGAACATGGTGGGTGGTGTTTGTATCCATGGATACGGGTTGGAGATGGTTGAGAGGTTGGAGTGGTTGGGGGTTGGTAGAGAGGAGCCCAGTTGGCAGGGGTCCTGGCAGTTCCGCTCTTTAATAAGGGTTTTTCTGCACGTAGGCAGCAATGTACTTGACGGCCAGCATGGTCTCCTCGCATGTGGGCTTGATCTGAGACTCGGGCAACAGGAAGCCGTAATGACCAGTGTCACGCAACTCGAAGGTGTAGGAATATCTTATTCCCAGGTCATAGGCCCAGTCATCAGAGCCTCCAGCAGCAGGGTCTGAAGTCAAATAAGAACAGCGAGGTCATTCGCAATCAGACATACAGAACTGGATTATTCCAAATGCATTTTTTGTTACCCCCTAAAAAATAGAAAAAATTGCATATGGTCTTTGGCAGCTCTCAGAACTCATATCTCTTTAAATGAAAATGTTTCATGGACATAATTAGTTGTACAACAAACTGAAAAGTAAAAATGGACTATCATGTTTTACTGTGCCTAAAACTTGAAAAATGAATTAAAAATCATAAAAAAGTTATTTATGAATAAAGTAAAATTGGTTGCTACTTTTCACCCATTAAAAATAGACATTTTTTCTCCTGTTTGAAAAAAAAAATCATAATTTCCTTTAAGTGTTCTGCAGTTTGTAAGGAAAGGCAGTTGTGTTTTATCAGGTTTGTATGATCAGTTTATGGGAGTCTTGCTGGCAACTTTGTTGTGTTGTCATGTAAAGGGCAGTATGTTTTAATGAAGCTGGATAATATTTTACAGTTGATTACTTATTTTAATGCAATAAAAAATAATCTTAAAAATCCACTTAGTTTTTTGTGCATTAGGAATGTTTGGATAATTTTTTTTCTATTATTTTTTATTTTATTTTTGCCACCAATTAAGTTTTTTATCTGTTTGTTTTTGTAAACTGCATTAAAAAACCTGATGCATCCCTAAATTGTTGGTACATTAATAACCCGAGGCCAACATATGGCCATCAGGTATTGCAAAGACCTGGCATCCGTCTGTCTGGCCGTCCGTCTTTCTGTCTGTGTTCAGCATAAGTCCAGTTCTATTACTGCCACAGGCTTCAAATTCACAGGGAACATTCTTGGGACACATACCTTGTACAAGTTCAAAGCTGGCTAACCGTGATGTATTTTAAGAGGTTCAGAACTCACATTCTGTTTGAATCTGTTCTGCTTTTGTTTTTGAGTGGTGGCGGATGAGAAGAAATGTTCCAATTTGATGTGATCATGACTACTCATTTATCCCAAGTATTATAGTCTGAAATACTATTTGAAAAACACTGGAGCTTTACTTTCTGCTGTGTATTCAGTCAGCTCTTTGTCCAGAGATAGAGCAGCCTGACCCTTGGTCAATTGCTGGTTGAGGTCCCTGCATGTATACGATACTTACAGATGGTTGCTGCTCCAGGTCCAGCGGTGTAGCGTGTGCCATACAGACTAGTCAGGGCTGAAACTGCTCCTTTAGCCACCTGCAACTACAAGGACAAAAAAGTCCAGTTATTTTAAAAGCCCACTCAGTTTGTAATGACCGAGCCCCAACCTCCTGTCCTGCCATGCAGGTGTTCAACTGCACACTGGGAGCAGTTTGGGATTGAAGACCTTACCCAAGGGCCCTCATTGATTTGAATCAAGGATCCTCTGGTCTCAAGCCCATCATCTTAATTTCTTGAACATTACTTTCCCACAACCCCCCAACTTGAAACCATAAAGTTAGAAGGAATTAGGGGTGTGGTGGCTTTGATTAACCATGAGTGAGTGATTGTGGGCTGTGTCCAGAGCCTTGCTAGTAGAGGCTACTAGCTGTTTTGAACTGACTGGGGTCATCCTTTCTGAGACTTTTATTACAAATATCTGGGATAATATAGCTTGAAATGTGGTTAATTTTACAAAGAGACTATCAAAGAAGTAATTTTAATACCTGCCCCAAACCACGAAAACCACCACCCAGTCTACAAAAATGTGTGTATTCAAACACCTGAACCACAATGAACGTGTTGGCCTGAGCTTGGATGTGAACTCTGGGGAAGGTGGGCGAGTGTTCAGGCTTCATTTGTCCCAAACTGGTCTTGCACATGCTTTACCTCTTTACCCATTTATGGATTGGTCTGGAGTTGGAAAGAGTTAAGCACAACTAAGGTGGTGGCATTCAGAGTTAAACTATTTGAGCTTCAGAACTACTCAGAAAACCAAAGGGTGACGTCATGGACTGGCCTGGGAACGCCTCCGGATCCAGTCAGAGGTGCTCAATGTGGCACGGGAAAGGGAAGTCTGGGATATATATATATATATATATATATATATATATATATATATATATATATATATATATATATATATATATATATATATATATATATATATATATATAGTAGATTCCAAATAATTTTGATGGTGAGGCTGCTCTGTGCAAATCATTCTTTATTAATTTATGCAAAGGACGCAAAGCTGCACTCTGCAAATAGTAAATAATAACCATTAACTTACTGCTGATTTTTACTGCGTTTCAGTAGGTAGTGAAACAGCTACAACAGGACAAATGCTCATGCAGTAATTCATGTTTCAAGGCAGAAAGATGATATATGACAGATCAGTGGGGCTCCTTTGTTATAAGAAGTGCCTTAAATTACAGGTGAGGAATAAAGAGGCAGATGAGTGTGATTTGAAATCCTAAGTATGATAGGTGGTGTAGAGGATTGTTAAGCACAGCCTGTGGACACCGAGTGTGCACGAGGTGTATGCTCCTCAGCCAGACTCGAGGTGTAAATGAAATAAATGCGCCACAGCTACAGTGCAATAGCTGCTATAATGGACTTCATATAAAAGTGATAATGGGACCAGTTTGACTTTTCCTAAAAGCTTTTGAAAACCTGTATGATTTATGACACTTGCCTTCGATATTTTCTCCATTATATTTTTAATTAAGTCACAATGTCTGACCAATAAATATAAAGTTCTCTTTACATATCACACAACAGGCTGTTTTTTAGTCTACTAGACAGTGATGTCACATTGTGTATTTTTTCTTTGATAGTGGCCACATAAATTATTTAATGAGGAAAATTTGGAATGACAGTAATTTAAGGCCAGGATCTGCTCTTTGTTCTTAGTGATTACAGAGATCAGACTGGTAGTTGAATTTCGTTGTTTTTGGCCATTACCAAGGTAGAAATTGCATTTTTCAGATAATTTGACACCAAAATTAAGCCTGTTTGACTAGCAGTTCCTGAGATATGGCATAGTGTCCACTTGTGAATGAGTGGAAAATCAATATGTAAATCAATCAATATGTAATTTTTTACAATGCAGGTTGTGATATTTAGCAGAATTCAAATACAGTAAATATATCCTAATGCTGACAGTGCATTTACACTGAATAATGCACATGACGCTGTCATGATCAGTAGAGCCCGACCGATATATCGGCCGGCCGATATTATCGGCCGATATAAGCCCTTTTCAAAGTACTCACTATTGGCCGAAATTTGGCCAATAGAGCACCGATAATTTCTCATAAACAGAACAGTTACTGAAATAATGTTTGTGTTGGCAATGTAAAATGTCCTTGCACCGTTTGTCCAGTAGATGGAGCTCTGACTCCATTCAACTGAGAGCTGCTTACACCCCTGCTTAAATGTGTTCATCACCGGCCCCCGTAGTTTGCTGTCACACTGCACTGATTGGCTGACAAAAGCATACAAGTAAGTTTATAAGGATATTGTTTGTAATAACTTTGCGATTACATTCACCCCACATTTCTCCCGTTTCAGTTCAACTCAGTTTGAATAACTTTATGTAGTAATGTGTCAAATGTGCTTCATTGCATCGGTCACGCTTTTTGTTAAACCCACATTGTGTAGACCTTATTTCTAGCATGAAAAACTTTTGTTTACTGCTAAGAGGGTGAAACATTCAACTGATGGGCTGATTTATCGGCTATTGGCAAATCAGCTGATTTATCGATTATCGGCATTTTTTTCAATCAAATATCATTATTGGCATCGTCCTCAAAAAATCCATATCGGTCGGGCTCTCAGTAATTATATCCTGTTTTCTGAATGTATGCACGGCTCAGGTTAAATTATATGTGCAGTAAGAATCAATGATGTTGACTGACCAGTTCGCTGTGGTGTGCAGCCAGTGTATACGTGTAGGAGTACGGGAAGAGCAGCAGTTGGGAGTAGGAGTGAATGGTGATGTAGGCCTTGATGATGGACTTGTTCGCACGGATGAAGTTGGCAACGTTCTTGACCTCAATCTCGGATTCAGGCTTGGAGCCGCAGTATGTATCGCTGCAGGGGTTGCTGGAAGCTCCGACAGCTGTCGTGAAGTCACAACGAGACAATTCTTTCATCTGGACTTTGACTAGAAATAAAATATAGCATGTTCAAGACATGCTGGACTTACTGCACCAGCCAGCATCAAAGTTTCTGTTGGGATCAGCCCCAATGCAGCTGGTTCCAGGCGTCCTGGAGCGAGTCTTCCTCCACATCCTGTTCTAAAGTCCCCACGTAGACAAAATCCCCAATGAGGCATGCATTTAACAAACAAAAACTGTAAGAATACCAAAATACTGTAGCACAGACTTCATAAGGTTACAACATAGCTATGACTGATGAAAAATGTCACATACACTCTTGTGGGTGTACTCATAACCATCAATGTTAAAGACGGGAAGAACAAAGACGTCCATCTGGTTGAGCAGGTTGGTCATCGCAGCATCACTGCCATAGGTGGACAGAGCCTAATAAAGATGGAGAGGGTTCCATTTCCTTCATGGATGGAAGCTTGTTGTTGGCCATGATTAGCAGAGTGTCCTCCTTACCTCCTTGACAAACCACTGGCAGAAAGCAGGAGAGATCCACTCTCTAGCATGGATACCGCAGTCCATGAAGATGGCAGGCTTGACGGAACTTGACTTCTTACCAAGCTACAGTGGGGAAAAGAATCACAAAGTTTTGGTGAGCAGATCACACACAAGCTGACCACATAAGATGACAGGTGTAAATATGCTAAACCATCACTGGACGTGGTCAGAGACACATAGTGACCACACTGGACAGCAGTGAAATACCACAGTGCTTTAAAAAAATAAAAAATAAAACCATAATCCTATTCTCTGACTGTGTAGCTGAGCAATGGGGAATCTCTTCAGGATAATACAGACTGCAGTTTTTGCAGTCTTGCAAAAATGAAATGATCTGGGAAATAAAAGTTTGACAGTGCATGCGTGGGTTTGTGAAGGTCCCTGTCGTCTCCCACCTTTCTTGTGTTTGTGCATCCAGATTGTCCTCTGGACTCCGGCAAAAGCAGTTGCATAAATCAACATTCTCCTCTGCCTTTGTTTTTTGGTATATTATGCATATTAATACCAGGTGTCACTGCCGTCAGGTTAAAATCATTATCTAGATACAGTCTACTGTGATAGACTGGCATCCTGTCCTGGGTGTCCCTGGCTCATGCCCTATAATTGCGCCAACCCCCGTGACCCTTGAGTGGAGTACACACTTATTAAAATAATAATAATAATAATAATAATGAATAGATAGAATGTGGATACTAGACACATTGTAATGCCCAGGGTAAATGAGCCAATAATTTCCAACAATGCTCACATTGGGACTGTCGACCAATCGTGAGTCATACCTTGAGGAGAATCATAGGACGTCCCTCGTAGGTGTTTCCAATTACTTGCTTGCTGATCAGATTAGGGTTGGAGGAGGAAATTGAAGTTATCCAGGACTGGATCTGAAATCAAAGAAAGAAAGAAAAGAAAACCCTGTGACAACTGTGAGTAAGTTCACAAAACAATGCCAAATGCTCTGCAATACTAGTTGTCTGCACATTATTTATTGGTAGTAGTAAATCCTTTATGAAGTAATACCTGAAATAGCAAACTGGTCAACTTTGTGTTGAAGAACCCAACAGTATAACTGTTAACACACACACACACACACACACACACACACACACACACACACACACACACACACACACACACACACAACCACACACACATATGGCAACAACTTTATGCCCTGGGAACTTTTTTGTAGGTGGTATAATAAGGTATCAATCAGAAAAGTGCTCATTTCTGATTTTGTATTGGCTATCATTGCCAAGTAGCCACTAGGTGGCGACAGGGCACCACTCCTCTCTGGGGCTGTATATCCAGGAAACCTTGGCAAACAATTTCTCAAGAGTTGCATTATGATTGATGAAGCCACTGTCACGTGACATACAGTCTCCATGTTGTATCCCAACCAACCTGCTTCCAAGCTCCAATCGACAGTTACACAAGGAAACATAATTGGTAGGTGTGATGCTATTTTATGTTTTGATTATTGAAATATCTTTGTAGCAGGACCACAGCAATGAGAGTCCAGGAAAAGAAAAATGAAATTATGTTGCCAAAGAAACTGAGAATGTCATCGTGTGTGAGACAAAACAGACTGTATGCCAGTTTTTTGGGGTATTTCAAGAATTTGTCTTTTGTGGTGTTATTGGCACACGTTTGTTTAACTTCATGGTCAAGTGATATTGCATAATTTGTTCATGTATTAGTCAATTACAATACACCTGAACAAATATCTGTTAAATTTCTCACACAAGCACAGTGTGGATATTAGCATTTGCTTATCACATGACTAATGTACCACTTGGCTATAAAAATCACAGACTATCACTATTAAAAATGAAAATTTATTTTATACCCTATATATATATACAGTAGTGTTCAGAATAATAGTAGTGCTATGTGACTAAAAAGATTAATCCAGGTTTTGAGTATATTTGTTATTGTTACATGGGAAACAAGGTACCAGTAGATTCAGTAGATTCTCACAAAACCAACAAGACCAAGCATTCATGATATGCACACTCTTAAGGCTATGAAACTGGGCTATTAGTAAAAAAAAAAGTAGAAAAGGGGGTGTTCACAATAATAGTAGTATCTGCTATTGATACTACAAACTCAAAACTATTATGTTCAAACTGCTTTTTTAGCAATCCTGTGAATCACTAAACTAATATTTAGTTGTACGAGGTCTGTTAGAAAACTATCCGACCTTTTTATTTTTTTGCAAAAACCATATGGATTTGAATCGCATGCGCTTGCATCAGCCAAGCTTGAACCTTCGTGCGCATGCGTGAGTTTTTTCACGCCTGTTGGTTGCGTCATTCACCTGTGAGCACGCTTTGTGGGAGGAGTGGTCCAGCCCCCTCTGCGGATTTTCATTGTCAGGAAAATGGCTGAGTGACTGCCGCTTTGCTGCATCAAAATTTTTTCAGAAACTGTGAGAGACAGCCAGGTGGAAACCATTCGGAAAATTCAGATGGCTTTCAATGAAGCTCTTATGGGCATCACACAGATTAAGGAGCATTACAACCGGATTAAAGACAGCCCACAGCGGCTGAGGGCGCGCCGCGCTTCGAGTGGCCATCGACAGGCTGAAACGACCAGATAATTTCCAAAGTGAAGGCTGTGTTGATCCGGGACGTCATCTCACTACTAGAGAAATGGCAAGAGAGGCGGACATAGCACTTTTTCAGCACATTACACTGTTACAGGAGATTTTGTAATGAAAGATGTGCGTTCAGAACTCGCGCGTCAGGACGGAGCCACGTAATGGCGCACAACAAAAAGCACCTCCGTATTGGAAGTCTCATGGGACATGCCCAGCTCTTCCACCATTCAGAAGATTCAGATGGCTTTGGGTGGCTTTTCAGTCGAGTGAGTATCCGAGAAATTGTCGAAGGGCTGGGCATGTCACAACATGTCCTGTGAGACCAACACGGAGGTGCTTTCGTTATGCGCCATTAGCGGCTCCGTGGCGAATTCCTCCGATCCTGTTTTCATGACAAAATCTCCTTTAACAGTGGAATGTGCCGGAAAAGTGCTATGTCCACCTTTTCTGCCATTTCTCTGGTAGTCAGACGACGTCCCGGATCAACACAGCATTCAGTTTGGAAATGATCTGGTTGTGTCAGCCTGTCGATCACCGCTCGGAGTGCGGCGCGCCCTCTGCCATTGTGCGCCGTCTTTAAACCGGCTGTGACACTCCTTAATCTGTGTGATACCCATAAAATCGTCCCTGAAAGACATATGAATTTTCCGAATGGTGTCCACCTGGCTATCTCTCATAGTTTCTCGAAAAATTTGATGCAGCGCTGCTCCAGCCGTTCAGACATTTTCCTCACAATGAAAATCCGACGAGGGGGGAGGACCAGTGCTCACTCAAAGCCTGCTCACAGGCGAATGAAGCAACCGACAGGCGTGAAAAAACTCACGCATGCGCACGAAGGTTCATGCTTGGCTGATGCAATCACACGTGATTCAAATCCATAAGGTTATTGCAAAAAATAAAAAGGTCGGATACTTTTCTAACACACCTTGTATAACCACAGTTTTTCATGATTTCTTCACATCTGTGAGGCATTAATTTTGTTGGTTTGGAACCAAGATTTTGCTCGTTTACTAGTGTGCTTGGGGTCATTGTCTTATTGAAACACCCATTTCAAGGGCATGTCCTCTTCAGCATAAGGTAACATGACCTCTTCAAGTATTTTGACATATCCAAACTGATCCATGATACCTGGTATGCGATATATAGGCCCAACACCATAGTAGGAGAAACATGCCCATATCATGATGCTTGCACCACCATGCTTCACTGTCTTCACTGTGAACTGTGGCTTGAATTCAGAGTTTGGGGGTCGTCTCACAAACTGTCTGCGGCCTTTGGACCCAAAAAGAACAGTTTTACTCTCATCAGTCCACAAAATATTCCTCCATTTCTCTTTAGGCCAGTTGATGTGTTCTTTGGCAACTGTCACAGCACTTACAAGTAACAAGACTGTGTTTGATCATCCTGGAGCTGATCAATGGGTGAACCTTTGCCATTCTGGTTATTCTTCTGTCCATTTTGATGGTTGTTTTCCATTTTCTTCCACGCGTCTCTGGTTTTTTGTCCATTTTAAAGTATTGGAGATCATTGTAGATGAACAGCCTGTAATTTTTTGCACCTGCGTATAAGTTTTCCCCTCTCCAATCAACTTTTTAATCAAACTACGCTGTTCTTCTGAACAATGTCTTGAATGTCCCATTTTCCTCAGGCTTTCAAAGAGAAAAGCATGTTCAACAGGTGCTGGCTTTATCCTTAAATAGGGGACACCTGATTCACACCTGTTTGTTCCACAAAATTGACGAACTCACTAACTGAATGCTACACCACTATTATTGTGAACACCCCCTTTTCTACTTTTTTACTAATAGCCCAATTTCATAGCCTTAAGAGTGTGCATATCATGAATGCTTGGTCTTGTTGGATTTGTGAGAATCTACTGAATCTACTGGTACCTTGTTTCCCATGTAACAATAAGAAATATACTCAAAACCTGGAGTAATCTTTTTAGTCACATAGCACTACTATTATTCTGAACACTACTGTATATATATATATATATATATATATATATATATATATATATATATATATATATATATATATATATATATATATATATATATAAAATTACAGTTTGACACAATCTAACCACTAGGAGCAGTGGGCAGCCACAGTCCAGCACCCGGGGACCAACTCCAGATGTAGATACGCTGCCTTGGTCAGGGGCAGAGAAAGGAGCAGACCCTAAATAAGCATGTTTTTGATTGTGTGAGGAAACCGGAGTGCCCAGAGGAAACCCACACAGATGCGGGAGAACATCAGAAGAAGTTTATTGCCATTGCCAGTGAACAGGATTCACAGACTAGGAACCAAACTCCACATAGAAAGGCTGGGAATTGATCCCATGACCTTCTTGCTGTGAGGCACCAGTGCTAACCACTAATCCACCGTGCCTCAATTTCCCCTATTGTACATATTTTATCCAAGTAAATAATATTTGTGTTACGTTTGTTTTACTGTGTATTTCCACATAGTTACTTAAAAATAATTACTAAAAGAGATTTATTTCAGTTTTGAGTCACTATGGCAAAATTTCAGTGGGTTACTATTTTATGTATGACACCAAAATGAATATCTGTAGAAATGAATAGAATTACTTGTAAAGATTTCTATATTTTTCTATATTTGGGGTTAGCTACAGAACATTTGCCTGCATTTAATGGCATAACCAAAGAACTAGTGATTTTTAATTAATTATCATTATTATTTTAATAGTAGATCCCATTAATACCCCTGCTGTTTATGCGCACACACACACACACACACACACACACACACACACACACACACACACACACACACACACACACACACACACACACACACACACACACACACACACACACAGCGAAGCACCATGATCAGATGCAAAGTGCAGATTTTCCCCTAAGGTGTTCCTGGATGAATGAAATTCCTCCAGGGAGGAGCACGGGGCACCCGGACTGACATGTACCCATTTGTGTGCGAGCCCCTCTTTGTCCCTGGGTGGTCAGTGGGGCTGTGTGAGTGAAAGCTGGAAGTCTGGAGGGGAGGGAGAAGTGGGCTAGAGTTAGCCGATGATAGCACACTGTGATCAAATGCAAAGTGTGGATTTTCCTCTAAGGTGTTCCTGAATGAATGAAATTCCTCCGTGACGTCTCACTAAAATGAGATGCCGTCCGTTCTTTGTGAATTACATTGATCTTGACGTGCAACCAGCTGTGAGACTGGAGCTCAGGGACCATCACCATATTACCACAGCGAAAGGAGATGCTTTGATAAAAACTCAATAACGTCAAGTTTACGGTTTGTAATGCCCCCAAGCTCACATCACATATCAATGAGTTCTCTCTGGTTATACTACAAAGAGGCTCAGATCTCGTAATTACAAGATGTTTTCTCGTAATGATGAAATCATGGGTCATTTTTTATCCTGTAAATGCAATGCGCTTCCATACTTTACAGTCTCACAAATATATGGTGTGTACTTGCAAAAGCAGGTGATTGAGAATTTGTGCATGACCCCGTCTGGTCAGTACTCCATCCAGCTATCCACTAAACAGCTGATGTCCAGAGAGAGAGAGGGCGTGAGTACGTGTGTGGGGGGTGGTAATCCAACCCATGAACTGACATGTAATCATTTCACGGGTTGGATGTCATTCGACATCCAGAAGTGAGACACGGCAGGTCTTCAGAAGTTCGGACTACAGCGCTCACACTGCCATGCCCCTCCCCTAAACAGCTGATTTCCAGAGAGAGGGAGAACATGCAAGGGGGGGGGGGGGGAATCCAACCCATGAACTGACATGTAAGCAGTTCATGGGTTGGATGTCATTTGACATCCAGCAGTGGGACACAGCAGGTCTTCAGAAGTGTGGACCTCAGCGCTTGCTCAGCCACGCCCCTCCCCTTGCTTGCCTTCCACCCAGACTTCGGGTGGTACGTACGGCACTGGAGGTGCATTCTTCATATTCCTGCTGCATTCTGCTGGCAGTGTGGGGTTTTGTGCTGTGTTCTTTTTACTTTTTGTCTTGTTTAATTTATTTTGTCATGTTTTGTGCTGTGTTGTGTCCGCCCTGCACTCTGGGTAGTCGAGCTGGATTCAGGAGCTGCACTCCAAATGTGTGCGAATCATTCGAGGCGGCTTTGATACACATTCTGGGTACTGATACGGCATTCGTATCAATCAAGTATTCGTATTCATACATGGCTATACGAATGTCCGTCCCTCGCAAATGCGGCTCAAATTTTGGCTGTTTTTCCCATTTGGGCTGATTTGTGCTTCATTCGTGCTCATTTGTACTAAGTGTGACAGGGTCCTGAGAATGTTGTTAAGCCAGAATATCTTACTGTGCTCCAGGTGTTGTACTTGGTGTAGCTGTGGGCCTTGGGGGACACTCCATTGCCTGTTTGGGCATCCACGGCAGCCTGCAGATTCTCAATAAGAACCCTGAAGACAAGATTAAATGAGATATGCTTGAGGATGACTTTATCCTCTTTTGATATGAGCGTGTAAATGATGAATGCGAAAAATCTGAAACTTGGGAGAAGGGTTAATTAAACTTGTACAGTGGCTGAGAGAAACCAAACACTGGCAAATGCAGAAAACATTATATACAGTTACAAAAAAAAAACAAAAACAGCTGCATCAATTCTGCAACAGGTAAAAAATATCTTGGAAATTGAGAAAATGCCTGCAAACACGGAGCATATAAGCAAATATAACCGACAGTACATGAAAAAATTTGATAACATGTCTGCTGTAAATTCACACTATGCACCGAATCACAGAAATGCTTTGCAAAGCTACACAACACAGCAGAAGTAGGAACAACATAAAGGCAATACTCATAACACAAACAAAGGGTTCCTGTGCAGAAGACTTTAACTGATGGACAGTTCATTGCATTGTGATGCTCTGTTACAACCTGATCTGCAGCACTATCTGACAGCTACGTACAGTGCACCACTTGGGACAAACTACATTAGAAGTGTGTGGTAGCTTACGTTTTTAGTGGCGCATGCTGCAGAAGTCATTGCTGTGTATTCTGGGAGTTAGAAAGACGTTAAACTCATAATCAGCAACACAAATTGGGCAGTTATAGTTAAACACCACAGCTGTTTGTCCAAGTCGTGTTGCCACAGCACATCTGGCACAAATTGGGTAGGGCTGCAAATCAGGCAGTGAGACACTCCACTCTTTATCACTACCTGATTGGCAGAGGCAGTTTATTATTTTATTTGAAATGCTATGAAGAGCACGTCAGTTAAAGTCCTCCGGGCAGAAATGTGTTGTGAAACTTTCCAAAGTGTTTGTATGTGTTGATGTGTTGTTTGAATCCAGAGCAGACATGTTACCAAATTGAATTGTAACATTTGCTGGTTATGTTAGTTTTCTCTCTATTTTTCACCGTTTTTCAATTTGCAAGATGTTTTTTTTTTTTTATGTAACTACCTGTTTTTGAATTGAAGCAGGTGTTGTTGTATTTGTAAACTTTTTCTGCATTTCTAGCATTGTGTTAATTTGAAAGTCTTGTGGTCCTCATTGAAGATCATAGGATAAAAATAATTAGTGTTTTTGTTTGTTTGTTGTGAAGACCTACTCGTGCTCCATGTCACTCTGCTGCAGAATGGTGCTCACACTGTCAATGTACATTGCAGGAACACGGATGTCCACATCAATGTCAATGGTCACCTGTTCAGGATTGCCTGGTTTCCAGAAGTCAACCTGCAGATGGTGCCCCAGACAAACATTTAGATATGTAGTTAAAAAAAACTGCAACAACTCAACAACTGCATTTTCCTCCACTTTTTTGACAAACGGTGCAGATCTAGCAGTGAATATGAAACATCAAGCAACTGTCTAGAAATTTAGCTTTCAAGTGGGAAAATATTGTGCTTAGGTTTGTTAACTCAAACCAACATGCGTTAAGATCCAAATTTAACAGCAGCATTAGCAAAGCCACTAAACCCCCAGTGCGTGGTTAGCACCGTGAGGTAAACGTACCTCCATGCTTTTACCCATTTCCTTAATGAGGGTCACATGCTCGTCAAGCACAGGCTTCAGGCGGAAGACGCTCTCTCTGGGCAAAAGAAGAATCTTAATACAGCTCTCAGCCTTAAGAACACAGTATTTATAAACACGAGTTGAAATAGTTTGAACAATTCTCTGAACATGCTAGGGCTGCTGTAACACTGCTGTTTGACCAAACACTACTTCAGCAGTATAATTCAGGATCATTCATTGGTTGCAGATGTGCTTTAAATCCTTTATTGTTTGTACTAGATATTAAAATAGAATAACAAAATGAATCCAGACTGGGATTGAAGGGATCAACTTTATATTACCTTTGTTGTATATTTTGGTGTGAATGATGTACAATAAACACCCTTCATATGATGTTTTGGGTCCCTCACGTTTCTGATGATTACCATTTAAATTTTATATTTAAGAGTTTTTTTTGTAAAACTTTCTTATTTAAAGCAATATAGTAGAGCTATAACAATTAAATGATTATTAATCCAGCTATTTGAACATCGAATAATGACTTTGAATCATTAATTTTCAAAAATGTGCAGCTTTTCTGATTTCAGCTTCTTAAATGTGAACATTTTCCAAATCCTTTACTAGTTCTGTTATTCCTCTCTGATTTGAGGACATCATCTTGTGCTTTGAGAAACACTGACTAATATTTTCACAATTTTATGACATTTTATGGACCAAACGAGTAGATTAATCAACAAAATAATCAACATATTAATTGGTATTGAAAGTATCTATTGGCTGCAGCCCTACAGATTCTTGACTTTTTTCTTTTTTTAGGTTCATCATCTGACTGTATATGATCTATAATGGTTTGCTCAAACTTTATATGATATGAGTGTTAACTGTTTTTCTTAACTTGCTAAATGTTTTCCATTGGTCAACAATGAAACTGATATATTGTTCTGGCAATTTTAAATCATTCACATTGGGATTTTGGCCTGCGACTGTCTGTAATATATTATTACTGCAGCCACAGTGCACCTCATGAGTACCACAAATAAAATACTGTATTTCCCCAATAAAAATGAGAAATTTACCCCTCAAAGCGAGTGATGTCAGCTAGGGCAACAGCCACCAATCCAAAAATGAGAAGGATCTTCATGTTGGCAGTGAGGCTGGCCACCCTTGTGGACTCCATTTATAATCCTGGTGCTTTACCTACCCTCCAATGCAGCACCATGTAATGTGTCCTCCCACCAAAACCTTTTCCTGCTTACCTGTTATTTTTAGGTGCAAAGCGGAGGGACTGGGTCCAACATTATGGGTGGTCAATGATTAATAGGTACAAGAGATTAAACATGCATGAACCCCAGCCTCAAGGTCATTTAATTTTGATTTCTAATGTAGTGAATAGTTCTTCATGTTTCTTCACCTCTGAGGAATTACTTCTGCTGGTGAAAAGCGGTGGACTAGGTGTCAACAAAACCTAGGCTTTAGAGAAACGATATAAACTGACCAACTTATTAATTTCAAGCTACATGTAACTTCAAAATCTCACATATATTGACAGCAGAGATGCTCAAAATATATCCTTTTATAGGCCATTAACGGCCCCAAAGTAAATGTTTTGTTAATTACATAGTAACATTACAATTAAATGGAAATATATTATGGAATGTTAACAGTCATTCCTCAGTTTTTGTTATCCGCTCATTCCAATTAAGGTTCACACATTAGACAGGCTGCCAGTCCATCACAGGGCCCACACAGACAGATAAACACATATTACACTCATAGTCAATTTAAAATTCCCAATTCACCTGACTTGCATGTCTTTGGAGGTGGGAGGAGCAGGTGGGAAGTGATCCCACAACCTTCTTGCAGTGAGGCAACAGTGCTAACCACTAAGCCCAACATTAATATTCTAAATCTAAAATAACATTTCAGTATAATAAATAAGCTACTGTTTAGTCTGATTCACAGTAATTTAATAATTTGCAGAGAATTTGCCAATTACCATATCAGGCCAAAGCAAAGGGGCTTGTTGCATGGGAACATGTACACTCAATTATTGTTTCCAGTTACAGAGTACGTCACAAAAACTTGCACTCAATAGATGACATCCCAATGATGCGGGGCAGCTGTTTATGGAATGTCACGAGTTAAAGTATAGTTAAGATGTATTTAGTCATCTATTTCTTTGAATATATTTGATATCAGGTCCATTAATGATGCACAGATATGGTACGTCACGATTTGTGTACGTCACGCTTTATAGCATTCCACTTGTTACAAAACCAGCTTGGAACTATGCCATGAGTTAGAGTGCACTGTTGTTTGGTACTCACAGTACATTTTGGTTTGAGCACTTCAAGCAGCAGCTAACAGTTCCAACAAATCTCTCTGTTGCACATTCTTATATATCTTGTACTGGACCAGAATACGGACATGCCGTTGGAAGAGTATTAGTTTTAAGGAAGTAGACTAGTCAAAATATGGTCCAAGAATCTTCAAAAATGCTTTTTTTTTTTTGCCCGCGACGAGGTGCTCTGAATGTTGATTCAGCTGTGTCTCCACACTGAGAAGGTATGAAGATATGAAAGGTTAATACTCCAGACTGTACCCTTTAAAATGGTATATTACATTACCTATTTCAAGGTACTTCATTTTCTACCCTATGATGGCCAGAATCTGTACGCGTTCCCATGCTATGAGCCAAGGGAGTTCGGACAAAACAAGGGCCCACAAGGGGTCCCACATTGGGCAGTCTTGTTTGAGAAGAGAAGGAAGAAGTCTTCTTCAGCTAAAAAATAAGCCTTCCCCAAGGTCTCTTTGGAAGATCCTTGGGTCCCTCTGGATTGATTTTGTGTCAAACAAGAGGTCACTTAGGGAGATGTAGATTACATGGTGAAGGAAGAACCGTTATTTCTCTGGACATGATCCAGCCCACATGTGCCTCAGTGTTGAGGAGGGCAAGGGTTCACCCACGTTTCACTTGAGGCAGATACATTGTTACTTTCAAGAGGTGGGGATGGACTGGTTGTTGACCCAAGATTGTATCGTGTTGTGGTGGATTCAGTAGCTCGCGGCACCAGGGCATGCTCCCAGGCTATATAGGTTTGTTACTGAGGTTTTGAGGAGAAAACCGCTGTTAATAAAAAAAAAATAACAGTTTGTTTCTGTGATTTAGTACATTTTTGAGGAGAAACAGACTGATTTTCTGATGGACCACAGTCACTGCTGGTACCTGCCTAAATTCATAAAAAAAATCCTTTCTGCTTGTGTGGCGGCATGATTGAGTTTTAGAACATAATCACTGTTAACAGTAAGAAAATTTTCTTTTTTTTCTCCATTTTCGGCTGCCCGTGGTTGCCACAGTGGGTCTGGGCTTTACAGCATTGGGATTGGCAGAAGTTTTACATCGGATGCTCTTCCTCCCCCAACTGCAGATTCAACATGGAGAAACATGCTCACAGCTCCTGGTGTTCCCAAGCGGTCTTCCAGGATGTTGCCTGCTTCACGTCTGAGAGCTGGTGGGATCAGGTGGCTGTGGCAGTTTGTCATCATTATATGCCCTTTTAATTTGGTCAGATACAAGATGATAGCATTTATTGTTTATGTGTCACCGTGTTGGCACCTAGAGGGCACTGATTCATTCATTCATTTATCAATGCACTTACTTATTGCATTTTGTAGGGTACATGCCAAGAGTTTTACAAAACCTAGTAATGTTCATGGTACATTTTCATGACAGATCAGTTTGATCTGGAAGAACAAGGTGATTTTAAAACCAGGGAACATTGTGTAAATAATAAAAAAAAGTAACCTTTATTCTTTTTTATACAGCATATTCACAAAATGTACACTTTGAATTAAAAAAAAAAATCTGTCAGTATATATTTTTTGTCAATATATAATTATATATCACAACCTCCACAGATGTTGAGAATGATGACCCTCCTTGGAGTCTTTATGCCAACTTGTGTATACATGTTATGTATCCACTTAACATTTAATTAAAATTAATACAAACACCTATTAGAAATTCTCAAAGGGGAACACATAATTTGACAACACAATACAGATTATAGGCACAGTGTATAGTGTTTTTATAGTACTTGTTACTGGTGAAATTCATCTGGTGTGTGTGTGTGTGTTTGTGTATGTGTATATATACATGAATAAATAATAATCATATAGCTATTATACCATTTAGTATTGATGCATTTTATTATGGAACAATTTGGTTTGGTGTGATAGATGCAATCCAATTTTTGTTTTCATGTATACATTCATTATCCATGATAAATTAGCCCAAAGTTGCCATGCTTGCATGGGAATTCATAAAAAGAAAACCCAGGGACTTTCTTCAGATTTTTAGTTGAGTGTGCAGCACATTGACACTGCCGCCGCTACTATTTAGTTCACCACTGGGAGCAGCACCAGTTGTGAGCCAGTGTCCCGTCGAGATGAGGTGCGTCGCGCTACTGCGCATGCGCACATCGCTCTATCCCGGACTTGAAGACGTCACCCGTCGAGATGAGGTGCTTTGCACAACTGCACATGTGGAGATGATGTACGAGTATCTCGCTCGACGTGCAACTGCGAATGCGCATTTTGTTTTTTTTTGTTTTGTTTTCTTCTGTCAGTTTTTTTTTATTAATTGTATTCAGTGTATTTATAGCCTAGTAAGTAAAACATTTTCTGTATTTTACGTTAGGAGCATAAATGTATGTATATTTATATTTTTCAGTGCACACACGTGCAGTTACACGAGGAACCTTATCTCGACGACGCACCTCATCTGGACAGACTTATCTGTCCAGATGAGGTGCCACACACCTCATCTCGACGACGCACCTCATCTCGACAGAACACCAGTATGACAGTATTATGAAATTGGGAGCCTGAACGTAAAGTTCAAACAGGCACATTTATCCAGTACACTGTCTACCGCAATTGGACATGTTGATTTTATTTTTATGTGGCAATGTTAGTGTTTCTGTCTTGTGAGAACACATCAAAGATCAAATACGCATAAGTACATACTTTAACAAGTTTACTTTGTGTGTGTGTGTGTGTGTATATATATATATATATATATATATATATATATATATATATATATATAAACACACGAGGGGATATCAAAAAGTTATGAGCCTAAAACATAAAGAGCAAGATATTTGGACTTATAATGTTTTATTTTTCAACAGTCCCCTTCCAAATCCATACACTTATTCCATCTAGTTTGCCAGTCACTGATACCCGATCGGTAGAACTCAACATCTTGGTCTCCTAACCAGCCCTCTGCTGCAGCAGTCAGCTCATCGTCATCCTCAAATCTCTGGGCCAAAAGGTATTTTTTCAGCCTGGGAAAGAGGTGGAAGTTGCTAGAGGCCAGATCTGGAGAATAGGGTGGGTGAGGAAGAAGTTCATAGCCACACTCGCGCACAGCGTCCATGGCAATCTGGCTGGTGTGGATTGGTGCATTGTCCTGGTGAAGCAGAATGCCATGACTGACACTAGAGGGTATGTCTCTTCCACACAGTGTTATGACTCAACAATTGAAGTTAGTAATATGATCCTACATGAAATAAGTAGCTAAGGCATTGATGTAGATCAGGTGTGATGCATTGTAATATCTGACTGGGAAAAATCGGAGGTTCAAAACTTTTTCACATCCCCTCATGTGTGTGTGTGTGTATATATATATATATATATATATATATATATATATATATATATATATATATAGAAAATTTGGCTTCAAGGCTGTGAGTGAAATCAAGAGTATACAGGTAAGCCTGGCTAATTCTACGGGTGGACATGGGGCATGGTGAATGCTAAAAAATAGCACTGAAAAGCATTTCTAAACTGAAGCAGCTTGCAGGCTCACTTCGTGTGAGGTTTTACAAATAATTTTAAAAATCAGCATTTCACAATGTAGTGACAGATTGACCACAGGTGGACACAGCACAAACAAAAAATTTAAAATTACAGTCAGTCTGCATGGTTCAGTGCTTAGTAACAGTTGGGGTTGTAAAAACATGGAATGCTTCATTCTTGGCCCCATAACTGCTCATCAAAGAATCAGGAGAATTCATTTTTACCCTTCACTTAACATCCGAGGAAGTCTTGCTTTTAGCTGTAAGACTCAGTGCCTCTGAGGCGCGGAAGGAGAGAGCACTCATCTTGGAACTGATGCTGGGGTGGGGCCCAGTGGGTCCACTTGGTGAGCAGCGCAACAGGCGCAGCAAGTTTTTGCGAAAGTTGTGCCCGACAAAGCCGTACACAATGGGATTGACACAACTGTTGAAATAGGCAATGCATATGGTGAAGGGCGTGGCAGTGTCAACGATTTCCATAATGTCACAGTTCTGCAGGACCGACAGCTGGATCAGCATATGCATAAAGTGAAACACCTGATGGGGCACCCAGCATAAGAAGAAAGCCAGGACGGCTGCTGCTAGCATGCGCAGTACTTCGTCATCACGGGAACGGGAGCTTTTCTGGATGCGCCTTGCTCCCAGCAGTGTTTGCACAATGAGACAATAGCAGGTGATGATGATGAGGAACGGCACCAAGAAGCCCAACAGACTTTTCATCAAGCTGATTGATAGCAGGACGCTCTCAAATGACGTGTTATTTTTTTCCACCGAGTGCAGAACGCCACACACTGTTTTGTTTGAGTTTTCTATGTAGTAGACATCCCTGGTCAGCACTGTGGGCAAACTGACCAGGAAAGCAAACATCCAGATCACCACGCACGTATTACGTGCGTACAACACTGTGCGAAACCTGCGTGATCGCATTGGGTGAACTATCGCTAGATACCGGTCAATGCTGAGTGCCGTCAGGAAGAAGATGCTGGTGTACAGGTTAAAAATGGTCATCCCCGCACAGGTTTTGCACAGGAACCCTCCGAAGGACCACCGATAGCCTGTGGCAACAAAGGTAGCCCACATGGGCAGAGTGATGAGAAAAGTGAGGTCAGAAATGGCCAGATTGAACACGAAAATGTTGGCCACTGTCTTGAGCTTCATGTAGCAGTAGATGACGGCCACAACCATGCTGTTGCCGATGACTCCAATCACAAAATTGCAACCGTAGACGATGGGAATCAAGATGAAGATGAACTCGTGGCTGCCAGACAGGCCACACTTCAGCTTTATAGAACTTGCTGTTTGATTCTGCATTTCCCCCCCTTTTTGTGGCAGATCCCAGGACTTTAAAACAGGGGCCCTGTCGGCGGGGTGCGTCTGTAGTGACTGATACGGGCCTTGGGCGAGAGCCTCAGTGAGTCCTATAAAAGAAACACAACAAAAATGTCACAGTCAGTCTCGGGGAAGAGCCGTCATTACTCCTGGCATGGTCCATAAACGCTAATCCACACGAGCACCCATGAAAGTGCTCACCCTACACCAGCTCATTAAAGACCTGCACATTAAAGTCATCCTGCTTTGTTATTTCTGCAAAACAAGAGGCCATGAAAACCAGATGTTGTATGTTATTCAATATTCCAAAAATGCCCTTTGAAACATCATTATTCAGACAGTCTGCATTCTGCCTTCTCCTTTAAATGGTCTCTCCGCTAATGAAAAGCAACCGTAAAAACTGTACAGTGTTTATCAAATAGTCCGTCCATCTGGGTGGACTGTCAGCACCCGGAAGGGGAACATTTATGCCGCGCGTTACGACCTGCGTTAATGAAGGCTGCATGGCAAAGCACGAGCTTGGATAACAACGTCATTAAACACGGAGGTTGTTGGGAGGGTTGGATAACGAGAGGAGGGGTTGAGACTACAGTCCCTGCAAAAGATATGTCACGTCTCAAACCCTTGGTGTGCTCAGATACATTGCACCCAGCATGAGAACTTCTAATCAGCACACACCTAAACAAACAGGACAGCAGGGATTCAGCTCTGTGGAAACTTCGCTCTGTGAGAAAATCAAACCTGCGTGCTGTGGAAAATTTGCCTCAAGCTAGTTTGCGCTTCATTTGTGCAAGCAGAATGTGAAATGGGAATAAAAAAAACAAAATCTCCACATAGTTCAGAGTCTTTATGTTTAATAGGATGGCTTAGTAAGTACCATTAGTGCAGCTGATGTAGTAATATTAGCATAAGCTTCATGTATACTATTACAATAGCTGTGAAGATAGTTTCTGCTCCTAATTATAAGAAATGACAACAAGATGGTGGTTGCAATAAAAGCAGTGGGAAAAATGTCTTTAAATTGGGAAGATGGCCTATAAATATGGTAACGCAACTTTTTTATGGGCAGTTTTGAAAGTATGATGCACACAGTTTATAATTATACAGTCTAGATGTAGATTACGCATACCAGGTTCATTTATTTACAAGTGCTGAAAATGGTCACATCCCCTCAGCCAGTTGGATTAAATTACACAGGTGTTGTGCCAGAATATATATATATATATATATATATATATATATATATATATATATATATACACACACACAGGGTGGGCCAATAGAATGTTACCCCTTTTTGATCGTACACAAGTTTTTGAAATGAGAGCTTATTTGAAAATTTTATTTACAGACTTGTAACAGAAGCATCAAATTAACATTTGATACCAAAGGTTTCCCACTTTGTCTCTTGTTTTCCACACAGTTCAATAATTGATGACATGTTCAATCCACGCTCCTCTTCTTTGGATTACAGCTGCAACACGCACATTGAAGTTTGTGATGACATTGCCACACATCTCAAGAGGGATTCTCCGAATTTCCTGACGGATGTTGGTGGGTTGTTGTAGTACACTCTCTAATTGTACAAATTTAAAAAGTGGTAACATTTTATTGGCCCACCGCGTGTATATATATTGCATCCAGAAAGCATTCGGAGCACTTCACTTTTTTCACAATTTGTTGTTACAGCCTTACACCAAAATGGATTTCCTCAAAATTCTATACACAGTACCCCATAATAACAATGTGGCAATTTTTTTGAGATATGTGCAAATTTATTAAAAAATACAATCACATGTACATACAGTAAGTATTCACATCCTTTGCCATGGAACTCAAAATTGAGCTCAGGTGCATCCTGTTCCAACTGACCATCCTTGAGATGCTTCTACAGCTTATTTGGAGTCCACCTAGGGTAATTCAGTTGATTGGACATGATTTGGAAAGGCACACACCTGTCTAGATATAAGGTCCCACAGTTGACAGTGCATGTCAGAGCACAAACCAAGCATGAAGTCAAAGGAATTCTCTGTAGACATCTGAGACAGGATTGTGTCAAGGCACAAATCTCCTAGAGCTGGCCGCCTGTCTAAACTGAGCGGTTGGTGGAGAAGGGACTTAGTCAGTGAGGTGACCAAGAGCCCGATGGTCACTCTGTCAGAGGTCCAGCATTTCTCTGTGGAGAGAGGAGAACCTTCTAGAAGGACAACCATCTTGGCAGCAATCCACCAATCAGGCCTGTATCATAGCATGGCACCCTGCCTGGATATCAAAGGACAACTCTGTGAATGTCCTTGAGCAGCCCAGCCAGAGCCTAGACCTGAATCCAACTGAACATCTCTGGAGAGATTTGACAATGGCTGTGTACGGATGCTCCCCATCCAACCTATGGAGCTTGAGAGGTATTGCAAAGAGGAATGGGTAAAACTGCCCAAAGATAGGTGCACCAAGCTTGTGGCATCATATTCAAAAAGACTTGAGGCTGTAATCGCTGCCAAAGGTCCATCAACAAGGCATTGAGCAAATGGTGGAATCCGTATATATGAACATGTACATGTGATTTCTTCCTTCTTTTTAATTTTTAATAATTTTCAAAATGTCAAAAACCTTTTTTTCATGCTGTCATTATGGGGTCTTGTGAGTCAAACGTTGAGGGGAAAAATAAATCTACTCCACTGTGGAATAAGGCTGTAACATAAAAAAATGTGTAAATAGTGAAGCACGAAGAAGTACAAATCAGGGCGGAACAGCTCGTATGAGCGAACCATGAAAACATCGAGCCGACAGGCAGGCGTGAACGATGCTGCTGTGATGGTTTTGTGCACACGGGAACACAGTGCGAGCAGCTGCAGCATGTGTAAATACATCGCGCAGCTGCTGTGAAAATAAAAAAAAAAATACATGGGATTCAAACCTGCAATTTCCAAAAGCTCTGATTGCCAGCCAGAAACGTTACCACTGAATTGCCATTGCTGTCCTGTGAAAGGCACGGGAAAATGTCTGATTTCAAGAAGGACATGGATGTATTAAAAAAATACAACCACATACCAAATAAAAACACTGCATTTTATTGAATCCCTCTTATCAAGTGTGCAATACAAGTATGAACCACCTGTTCCTCTGTAGATGACCCATGGTCTTGAAATGACATGAATGATGAAGCAGGGTGCTCTTATCATGTCCACATATGCTGGCGGCGTGTCCTGCTCGACACACATGTCTTGTGGACGGCGCACCGCAGGACAGACACCGCGTCATGTGGAACAGAGCTCATGTCGCCCGCTGCGTGTTACGATCTGACGGCCCATTTCAACTGGGGTAGTCTGTCAGTGAGTGTGCGGTGCATGTGCTCGCTGCAGCCCATTGCGACAGTAATATATGTTTTTATGTATGTCCACATGAGAACAGCAAGCAGACACACGCGCATCACAGTGGACAGTTGTGAGTTCATGTTCGTCCAAATACGGTACGTGTTATCCAGCTGGGACATCCGGGACCACAGATCTCCACTGCTGCTCCCGTCGGGACCACAGATCTCCACTGCTGCTCCCGTTGGTGGACACACCCCCTGTCAGTTCATTGCACACACAACATGTCACTGTGTCTGTTTGCAAAGCCACACTTGTGGGGGGCACTTAACAAATTTCACATCCAGCTCGAAAGTGATTGTTTGCTGACTGTTTTCATGATGATAGCGCGAAATGGCCACACATTTTCTTAGTGCCAAGCGAGCGGTGTTAGATGTTCATGTGTGTCAGCTGGAATTTGCCCGACACCTGCTGTGAGAGGGATTGAATGGGCTCTCAGAAGGCACACTCTGTCTTTCAGCCGCTGGTGTGCTCAAATAGGATGCAGCTACGATTTTACACGTACGCACTTCATGCTCAATTTGACCACATTCGTACTATGTGTGAAGGGGCCCTTATGGATGCACTGTATATAAAATAAACACTCACCGACCACTTTATTAGGCACATCTGTTTAATTGCTTGTTAACACAAATAGCTAATCAGCCAATCACATTGAACAGAAACTCAATGCATTTAAGCATCTGGACATGGTGAAGACAACTTGCTGAAATTCAAACTGAACATCAGGGGAAGAAAGGGGATTTTGAACATGGCATGGTTGTTGGTGCCAATAACTTTCTCTCTGGTAGCCAGCTCTCCTCTGCTGGCAGAAGATTGAGCTCTACCTCTCATAGCTGTCTGTCTGCTACAAAACATGTAACAGGCAGGAACAAAATGTATGATTACAGGCTTTACAAATGGTTTTAACTGTTAACTTTATTCACTATCAGAAGCCTATCCCAGTAATCACAGGGCAAAAGCAGTCACAGGGTGTGAGGCAGGGTATACCTTGGACAGGAAGCCAGTCTGTCGCAGGGCCACATACAGACAGGCAAACCCATTAACACCCACACACAGACCTACTGTCAATTTAAAGTTTTCATTTCACCTAAATTGCATGTCTTTGGATGTGGGAGGAAGCGAGAGAACCTGGAGGGAGCCCACGTGAACATGGAGAAAGCATGCAAACTCCACACAGAAAGGCCCCAGGTGGGAATCAAACCCATGACCTTCTTGCTGTGAGGCTACAGTGCTAACCACTAAGCCACTGTGCTGCCCTCTTTCTGACATTTTACAGACCAATCCATGACTAAAAATCACAAAATCAATTAAAGAATCATTAATATAATTGGGAGTAACAGCCCAAATTGTAGATTTAGTGCACGTAAAGCCTATATATAACGAGGTCTGTTAGATAATAAACCGACCCTTTTATTTATTTTTTTTAACTATATGGATTGAATGACGTGCGATTACACCAATCATGCTTGACCCTCGTGCGCATGCGTGAGTTTTTTTCACGTGGTCGTGACGTCATTTCCCTCTGGGCAGGGCCTTGAGTGAGATGTGGTCCCCCCTCTCGGCTGAATTCCTTTGTTTCACACGCTGCTTGGACGGCGCGCGTTGCTTATCAAAAATTTTTTTCTGGACCTTTGAGGAATATCCGAGTGGACACTATTCGAGAATTAAGATGTTTTCGGTGAAAAGTTTAACGGCTGATGAGATATATGGGTGTTTCTGTTGTGTAAGGACTTCCCACGCAGCGGGACGTCGTGCAGCGCTTCCAGGCACCGTCGTCGGCCTGTTTCGACCTGGAAACATCCTAATTAAGACTAATTCACCCAGGACGTCGTAAGAGAACAGAGAAGATTCAGAAGAGGCCGGCATGAGGACTTTATGCGGACATTCCACTGTTTAAGGACATTTTGTAATGAAAGACGTGCGCGCAAATTCGCAGAGTCGTTTCCGTGACGACTCGGCGAATCTTTGTGCGCCGCGACAGGAAAAACACCTCTGTGTTGAAAATCATTTGTAAAGTTCAGGCGGCTTTTGATGGCTTTCAACAAGTGAGTAACTGAAAAATTGTTTAACAGCTTGGGCATGTTCCAACTTGCCCGTTAAGATTTCCAACGGAGGTGTTTTTCCTGTCGCGACCCCCCCGCGGTCGGGTCCGGCCCGACATGCGACTCTGCCCGCACGTTCTTTCATTACAAAATGTCCGTTAACAATGGAATGTCCGAATAAACTCCTCATGCCGACCTCTTCTGAAAGTTCTCTGTTCTCTGACGACTTCCTGGATCAACAGAGCCTGAAATGTGGAAGTTTTCAACTTGAAACAGCGAGACGCTGCCGCCTCGAAGCGCAGATCGCCGTCAGGCGCCGTGGGCTGTCCTTACAGCGACACTACCAGACCAAAATCTCTCATCAGCCGTTAAAATTTTTACCGAAAACCAGCTGAATTTATCGAATGGTGTCCACTCAGTTGTGCCTTACAGTTTTGAAAAAATTTTGATCAAACAAAGCAGCAGTCTCTGAGCCATTCCTAAACAATGAAAAAATCGACGAGAGGGTGGGCCACTCCTCACTCAAAGACTGCCCACAGGCGAATGACGTAACCGACAGGCGTAAAAAAACTCTCGCATGCCCACGAGGGTTCAAGCATGTCTGATGTAATCACACGTGATTCAAATCCATATGGTTTTTCAAAAAAATAATAAGGTCAGATACTTTTCTAATAGACCTCGTATATATAGCTATATAGCTATATATATGACAGCTTTACACCTTTTTAAATATGCATTTTTCAGGTGACTAAATTATACAGTTTCTTTTTGGTGGTCTTACATATGTGCAAATTCATTGCTGATGAATAACGTGTAGAATAATTTTATTACAGAATAGTCATATGTCATGCATACAGTGTCTTTAAGTTTAGTTGTTTTTAATTTTGAAGTGAAGCTACTGAAATGATAAATGATTGGTTTCCTTCAAGAAATAGAAAAAAAATCACTTTGATGTTTATTCGAGTAGGAAAGTTTAAATACTTCAAACTTGATTTGATCTATTTACCCTATAATTGTAAAAGTCTAACACTCATCCAAATTATACACCGTACTTTTGCAGATGCCTGTGTATATACAGTAGTGGATCCAGAAATATTTAATTGGGGGGCGGGTGTCAGTTTCATCACAAATTGAGCAATCCACTGAGCGAATTCTGCATATTCACGGAATGACAGCATAATGCTATCACCGATATTTAAAAAAAAAATTATGCAGTACTAAGCAGCTAACATAAAAATGTTAAATTTGTAACGTAAAATATTTTATTACAAACCATATCTTTCATCTTTAATCTATAATAGTATTATTCTATAATGGTATCAATGCAGGTCATACACATTTATCCTACTTCTGCGGGCAGGTGATACAGTGGAAAACATTATTTCATATTGTTGACGCAGTGAGATGTACTCCAGCTTTTTACTGGAAGATAATGACTAAGAAATTAGGTTATCAAACTTAATAAAGTTATTGTTTATTTTCTTTCTCCTTTCCCCCTTCAATTTCTTTTTTCTTGATATAATTTTTTTCTGTCTGCAACAGGTTTTTTTGGGGGGGTTGCTGGTGGTGGCGGGAGGGTGTACCCCCCCCCACCGATCCATCCCTGTGTATAGAAGCAAAGCTTTCAAATGAATCAAGTGCTTACTGATGATTTTCACTTACTGATGCTACTGTTTATCTCCCAACTTTGAAAAACAGTCATGACCGTATGTCATCTGTATTTCTGTCTTATTGCCTGAGCTCCTCCAGTAGAACAGTTTTTTTTTTCCAACCCTGACCTCTTCATGCTCTATCAGGTTGTATTTGGTGAATTCTTAAAGAAACATCCATATCGGCTGCACATGTGGGGATTCTTGAGAGTGGAAGATATGCGAGGTGCCAAGGGCAACAGAGTCATGAAATATCTGTGAGCGTTTCCTGCACAGACACAGTGCAATCGGCGGTGTAAAGCACAGGCACAGATGTCGTTGCTCGGATTTACGGGCGCGTTTTTTTCCTCAATGGCTATAACAGTTGGTGGATGTAAATTTGCACTGTAAAGGTAGAGAGCGAGAAAACGTGTATTGATTTCACACTGTCAAGATTTAGGGGAATCTCTTAATCCTCACTGTGCTTTTGATGGCCAGAAATGGACGAATGGGTGAAAATCTACACTGTGTGCCTTTAACAATTCCTGGAAGCCTTGGTATTTTAACTCCTAGTACCTTTCCACCAGGAAAATGCACATAAGGTGAGGTGAAATTGCAGGGGGGGAATACAAACAAATCGGGAAGTTATTGCCACCTATATAGTAGATATTTAAGTGAGACCCATAATAAAGCTTCAGTGGCAGATAGGATGCAAGTCAGAAGCAGGTGATTTACTGTAACCACATCCAGTGCGCTAAAGCTATGAGTGAGCGAGAACATTACTGAATGGCTGCCATAAACCCTCGGTGACTGCTGACAGGAAGGTAAATAATTACTTCACAAGGTGCATCCTTTTGGACAAGACAAAGGACCACAACACCCTGTGGGGTTTGTAGAACCACAACACTGCTCACAATGAGTGTAAAATTAGCGTTAAGAGGATGTTTATGGGAATTTCAGCCTGACTCCTGTTCTGCAGTAGCAACATCTTATTTTGGGATATGTAAATGCAGGTCGGTCTTGGGATCATGGGAATTTCTTAACATGATAATCCAACTTAAAATCTCTGCTTGAACTCACAGAGCCGGAGGAGCATGAAGCATGTTTCCCATCAACAGAGCTATCTGATTCCGGCACCAGACTTGAGCACCACCATCTGGCTGCCCACAGAAAGAGCCACTAAAATGTGTGTTTGATGGAGTTAATGATTTACATCTGCCCATTATGAAGCCAGGGTCATCTTACTAAGAACACAAGACCTCAGCCTCCTGCATCTCCTACATCTAGATCATCCTCGTTATTCTTTTTTTTTTTTTTCAGATCTCATTTCAGTTTAGCACAGTTAACAGGATATTCAGCAGCACCGTGTTTCATCGTTGTCATAAATTTCGCTTTAACTGCCATCCTACGGCTGATAACGTGCCAATATGCATAACAGCATCATTCCACAAGTAAGACTGCATGTCTGTGAACAAATCAAATGTTAATGAAGGCAGGCCTAATGAAGCATGCAGGCTTTCACTTGCTGCACTTAAATGACTGTATGCTATACGACTGCTGAAGATATATGTGTCTTTCTATCCGATGATCAGCATTTGATCTTTTCTTGTGCTCTTTTATCTATAATACATTTCTTATTAAAATGGGTCCTCCTGTATAGTGGTTTCAAAAGGCCCCAAAAATCCATTTTTTTTGGTCCCATTTTCAGTTTTTCATTGAATCATGATTTAAGAACTCCACAACGCCAGTATTTCACAATGAGTTGTTTGCTATACATACATTTTATGCCAAATATTTGCATAGTCAGGCAAGAGTAATGGGTTTACACACAACAGATAATCACATTAGAGAACAAGCAAATGCCAAGCAGACCTTCCTTTGTATCTTCAGCCAGTCTTGTATAAAGTACCTCAGAGTGATACTTGAGAGAAAGTACAAGTATCTTAACAAAAATTACTTTGGTGAAAGTAGTAGTCTCCTTTAAAAATATTACTTGAGTAAAAGTCTTAAAGTATCTGAAATTTGCTGTACTTAAGTATCAAAAGTAAATTTCTTATATACTTTAAGTAAAAGTACTGCGTAAAAGTAAAATCAAAGACGAGTGGAGAGTGAAATTGCGACAAGAACAGAAAGTGGTGTCTGGAGAAACGAGGAAGGGTTCTCAGCCCCTATATAAGGCTGGATCCGCCTCTGGCGGAGCAATTAGTGTTGGTGACAGGATGAGTGAGCAACGTATGTAGCTGTAAATAAAGTTGCCGTTCTTTTTTCCGAAGACCCACACGACTTTTCTGTTAAACACAACAGCCAGGCTCTTGTGAACCAGAACAGTCATTTATAGCTACACAGTTGTGCCAAATTTAAGGGAAAAAAATTTCAGGCGTCATCACCACAGGGCAACAAAGGGCGGTCTTTGCGCTCTCGAATCCAAAACGTGGCGCTGCTTTTACGCACTGCATCTCAGTGGAAATGTCAATAAAATAAATGAACAAAACAGCCATGCTGGCCAGTTTTGTGTACTTGTGTGTTAAGAATGTGTGTTAATTCCTGCGGGAGCTGATCCGTGTATGTGTGCGCGCATCGGCATGTGCGGGTTTGGAGCCCAAAGTGCAGATGGCCTCTGTTTCATCCTCCAGTCTCCTCTTTCTCAGCAGGGGCGCAGATTCAACTTTTTGTTCCCCCTGCCTTTTAAACTTGTACTTATGTACAGTAGCAAAGTATTTCAACTTCGTTACATTACTACACTGTCTTCAACCCACGCTTGTGTGATGTTGATGATTTAGCATACCCCAGTGGATGAGCAAATTTGTGGAGTCTGTGTCTTGCTCAAAGACACGTTTACACTCATATACAGTTCCATCCTTGGGTTACTAGACAAACTGCTGGACTGACCACGTCTTCCAAGCAGACTGACTCCACACTGAGATTATCTCTAATCAACAGATGATTGTGGTTGCATTTTCTGTACTGTAAAAATAGAAAATGTCATGACAGCGATTGACTCCAACTATCAGGATCCTGGAACTGGATTTTATATGTGGCATGGTGCTGCACCAGGTTTACATTGGGTGCAGGATAGGACTAGAGCAGTAGCAACGAGAGTTCAGTGGCTGTGCAGCCAAAGCTAAGCATGAAGTCTGGCCACACATGCCATGCCACCCATTATATCAACAAGCAGTGGCATTTCATGAATAAACGCCTGCAGATGGAAACTTTACCAAAGAACATGCCCCAATCACTTGCATCTCTGGGGCTGTCTCTGGATTGGATGGTATGTGTTATTGACAGCTGGGTGCAGCTCTAATACTCATCTAGTGCAGTAACTCTAAAGTGTATGGCATAATGGTATTAAATGGTACAATGCATTTGAATTATAAACTGGTCACACGGACACGAAAACAATTAGATTAAAAGTTGCTCACAGAGCACAGCATATCATATACTTCCAAAGTAGTAGGCATATAGGTACAGTGCATCCAGAAGTATTCACAGAGGTTCACTTTTTCCACATTTTGTTATGTTACAGCCTTATTCCAAAATGGAGTAAATTCTTTTTTTTCTCTTCAAAATTCTCCTCACGAAACCGCATAAATGAACGGCATGAAAAAGATTTTTTTTTTCATTTTGTACATTATTAAATAATAATAATAAAAAAACTAAGAAATTACATGTCCATACGTATTCACACCCTTTGCTCAGTACTTTGTTGATGCAATCTTTGGCAGCAGTTACAGCCTCACGTCTTCTTGATATGATGCCACAAGCTTGGTGCACCTATCTTTGCGCACTTTTACCCATTCCTCTTTGCAGCATCTCCGAAGCTCCATCAGGTTGGATGGGGAACGTCGATGCACAGCCATTCTGAAGCCAATCCTTTGATATCTTGGCTGTTTGCTTAGGGTCATTGTCCTGCTGAAAGAAGAACCATTGCCCCAGTCTGAGGTCAAGAGCACTCTGGGGCAGGTTTTCATCCAGGATGTCTCTGTATATTGCTGTATTCATCTTTCCCTCAATCCTGACTAGTCTCCCAGTTCCTGCCACTGAAAAACATCCCCACAGCTTGATGCTGCCCACCACTATGCTTCACTGTGGGGATGGTGCCTGGTTTCCTCCAAATATGACACCTCCAAATATTTCCTCCAAATATGACACCTGGTATTCACATCAGTTAGTTCAATCTTTGTCTCATCAGACCAGAGAATTTTGTTTCTCATGGTCTGGGAGTCCTTCAGGTACCTTTTGGCAAACTCCAGGCAAGCTGCCATGTGCTTTTTACTGAGGAATAGCTTCCGTCTGGCCATTCTACCATACAGGCCTGATTGGTGGTTTGCTGCAGAGATGGTTGTCCTTCTGGAACATTCTCCTCTCTCCAAAGAGAAATGTTGGAGCTCTGCCAGAGTGACCATCCGGTTCTTGGTCAGGTCTCTGACTAAGGCCCTTCTCCCCAATCACTCAGATTAGATGGGCGGCCAGCTCTAGGAAGAGTCCTGGTGTATCTGAAATTCTTCAGTGTACAGATGATTGAGACCACTGTGCTCATTGGCACCTTCAAAGCAACAGAATGTTCTGTACCTTTAACCAAATTTGTGCCTTGAGCCATCCTGACAATCAGGACATTTCCTTTTACTTCATGCTTGGTTTGTACTCTGACATGCACTGTCAACTGTGGATATGTAGACATTTTTAAATAAATTTGCAAAAATCTGAAGTTTTTTTTCACATTGTCATTATGGGGTATTGTTTGTAGAATTTTGAGGAATAAAAATAAATTTCATCCATGTTGGAATCAGACTGTAACATTAAAATATGGAAAAACTGCAGTGCTGTGAATACTTTTTGGATGCACTGTAAAAAGTTACATGGGCTTTTAAGTAGTCATCAACAATGTGTTAGTGTAGTGACAGAAATTTGACCTTGTCATCTGACCTTGCTCATTAATGGATCCTACTGTAAAAGAATCAGGCCAACTTATCTTGCTAACGTACATCCATATATACATATTTACGTATGGACCACGGTGATCGCAAATGTGTATGAGTCTGGTGGCAGTGCTAAATACTGAATCAAACAAAAAGGTACCTCACATTACAGTTAAGAATTTTGGCCATATCATCCTTTTTTGTGTCATGCAGTGAAGGTTATTTTAATGGAAAAGTTAATAGAATGTGTCAATTTTAATTTAATTTGGTTTGCTGACTGTGATATTACTGTACTTGAGTAGCCAAACAACTCACTTGACCTGAACCCAGTTGAGAATCTATGAGGTATTGTCAAGTGGAAGATGAGAGACACCAGAAGAAGAGAGACACCAGACCCAACAATACAAATGGACTGAAGACTGCTATAAAACCAACCTGGACTTCCGTACCACCTCAGCGGTGCCACAGGCTGACCTATAATTGGTCAACCCTAATACATACACACACACACACCACACACACACACACACACACACACACACACACACAACACACACACACACACCACACACACAGACACAACACACACACGCATATGTACTGAGCAGGTTTATAGCAGAGTATGATGCAACTGGGATGAGAATCAGCACCTCCAAATCTGAGACCATGGCCCTCTGTTTGAAAATGATGGATTCCCCCCCCCGGGTCTGGGGAGAATTATTGCCTGAAGTGGAGGAGTTTAAGTATCTCGGGATCTTGTTCACAAGTACGGGTAAGTTGGAGCATGAGAGCGATAGATGGATTGGGGCAGCATCTGATGTTTAATGGATGCTGTACCGTACTGTACTGTGCTGCTGTTGTGGTGAAGAAGCGCTAAACCAGAAGGCAAGGCTCGCAATTTATCAGTCGATTTATGCTCCTATCCTCACCTATGGTCATGAAATTTGGCTAATGACTGAAAGAATAACATTGCGGACACAATCAATGGAATTGAGATGGGTATCTGGGTGTACACTCCTGGACAGGGTGGACTATCTGGGAGGGACTCGGAGTACAGCCACTGCTTCTTTGCATTAAAAGAAGCCAGCTGAGGTAGTTCCGGCATCTGGTGAGAATGCCCCCTAGTCGTCTCTCTAAGGAGGCCTTCCAGGCATGTCCAACTAGATGGAGGCCCGGGGGAAGACCCACAAAACGCTGGAGAGATTTTTTTTTTTTTCCAGCTGGCTTGGGCACACCTTGGGGTCTCTGGGAAGAGTTCCAGGGCTTGACCGAGGATAGGGTAGTGGTGGGATGGGCTGCTTGGTCTGCTGCCAGTGGCAGAAAATGAAGGACTGAATATATGCATCCATGTGTATGTGTACATATTTAGGGATGGGTATTGAGAAAAGTTTATCTATCGGTACCATTATCGATTCCACTTATCAATCTATTCCTTACGATTCCCTTATCGATACCTCCCATGAATTCTTTGTGTACTACATGTAGCCTTTACACGTTTTCTATGTGCAACACCATTTTATTGAGTCTTAAAGTAAAATAAATATGAAATTGGTCACTGGATCCTTGATCTACTGGACATAAATAGAAAGCATTTCCTTCAGACATTAATGGCATGAATGTCTCTCCATACATCTAAGCTGAACTCAGCTGCTGGAGTCTGCAGGTCGCAGCCACAGCCTTGGGCTGCTGCACGTCAGCGCAGGACATCTCATTTCAGAGGAAAAAAACATTTTGATCGATTGCAGCTTATTGGTTGCATTACAACGTTGGAAAGAGGTGTCATTTGATTGAAATGGCGATTCGCTTTGAAGTTATTTAATTCCTAGCGGACTCTAGCTTTCTAACTAGAGAGACGCAGCATTTGGAGCAACGGAAACGGAGGGCAATTCTTGTTTCTTTCTCGCAACAAGACAGAAGTCCCAATTAGTCACTTTAATCTGCCAAAAGTGACTCAAATTGACATTTATAATGGCTTTGAGAGGGGATAAGAAGCGAAGTTCCCACTTTCTGAAGAGGAGTGAAGCAAAGGACCAACGAAGCAGCAGATTGGAGCACTACTTCATTGGTTCAAGGTTCAAAGCAGAGCTGCGCTGCAGAAACAGTTGATTACAGACCCACTGTAATCAACGTAGAGAAATGATAATTTTCCCGACAAACACCCTCAAAAACAACGGGCACTCTGAAGGATCAGTAAGGGAATCATTAAGCAAAAAGGCTACTGATGTCAGTGGATCGAATCATTTCTTAACGATACCCAAAAAGAACGGTTCTCGATACCCAACCCTAGTATGTGTATATGTACATAAAATTTATATACACACACACCATTCAGACCCCACCCCTGCCAGATTTCTCCATGTAATGTGGAGTTACATCAGGAAGGGCATCCGACATAGAACTTGTGCCAAATCAACATGCATATATATATATATATATATATATATATATATATATATACTCAACAAAAATATAAACGCAACGCTTTTGGTTTTGCTCCCATTTTGTATGATATGAACTAAAGATCTAAACTTTTTCCACATACACAATATCACCATTTCCCTCAAATATTGTTCACAACCAGTCTAAATCTGTGATAGTGAGCACTTCTCCTTTGCTGAGATAATCCATCCCAACCTCAACAGGTGTGCCATACCAAGATGCTGATTAGACACCATGATTAGTGCACAGGTGTGCCTTAGACTGTCCACAATAAAAGGCCACTCTGAATGTCTTGCGGGGGGAGCCGACACTCTGGCACGCCACATATACACTCAGCAACTTCACAGTCATGGGGCACTTAGACAAATTTCACATCCAGCTCGACAGTGATTGTCTGCTGAGAGTTGTTGTGTTAATAGTATGAATGGCCACACATTTTCTAAGTGCCATACAAGTGGTGTTAGATGTTTGTGCATGTTAGCTGGAATTTGGCTGACACCTGCTGTGAGAGGGTTCAATGGGTTCGCACAGCGCAATTCTGTCTTTCAGCTGCTGGTGTGTGCAAATAGTTGTCGCAACAGGTGTACGAGGCGTTGGAAGCAGCTATAAAAAATTACACGTTTTTGCACACGATTCCTGCTTCATGTGCACTTTCAGCACAAATCGACCATATTTGCACTATTGTGTGAAGGGGGTCCGTTATACACGCTTGCAGTTAAGTTTCTATCAATATACAGTAAAAAATATTGCTTGAAATATTTAATGAACATGGATCTATAAAATGTTCACCTTCTGAAATAACTGAGAAAATATTTAACTTCAAAATATTCAATTTTTTTTAGATGCACCTGTGTATATACCATCAGGTAAAAAAGACCCCCCCCCCCCCAAAAAAAAAAACCCTCCAAGAGTCCGTTGTTGTCAGACATTCTTGAAAACAAGATAGCTGAAATATATGTTTGAACAGCAATAGCCTGTTTCTCAGTTTGTTGAACAGGTTGTTCATAAACCAGAAGGTCCCTGTCTCAATACCTACCCAACCCCTTTAATACCTACCCAGTCATTGTGCACCATCCTGACTGTTTTGAAGATGTTATATTGTTTAGCTTTTTGAACAAAATTCAACTCATATTTGCCCAGTTCATTGGACTTGAAATGAGCTTTGAATGTGTGAACATTCTAATAATGTGTTATTTTAAAGTACAAAATTTTATAGATTAAAAAAATACTTATATTCAACTCACATTAATAAATGCATTAGTAAGCATGGATTAACCATTAATGTAAATGTTAAATAATGTGTGTGTTTATTTATAACTTATTATTGGTGTTTAAGTCAGTTAATGCAGCAACAAGCATTATGTAACAGTGTATTAAGACTTAACCATTTTTAGCAATCATTTATTTATAATGCTCAGCATCATCATCAATTAATGCTGACTTAACATGAACACAATTAATAAATGAGTACTAAACAGTTATCTCTTAATTTACTGTTAATGTTTATTATTCTCTCTCTCTCTGTCTCTCTCTCTCTCTCTCTGTATATATATATATGTGTGTGTGTGTGTGAATTTTGTTTGAATATGTTTTGTGTTTTGTCTGTTGATGTGCACTCAGACACACAGGACCATTTTCAAACACGTCCTCCCACCCTCAAGGGTTACGCAAGGATAAACAGTGTATTCAAACGCACATAAAAAAGGTGCACACCGCCGCTTTCACTCTCTCATCATTTCAGACCTTGTGCTTTTGCCAGTTTTTTATGAAGAGAGAGAGAAGCAGAATTTTTACATGCGCGCAAGTGAAGACATGACCTCTGATTACAGCAGCAGAACTAATGGGAATATTGGCCTCAGAAACCATGTCTGT
The DNA here is from genome assembly GCF_902500255.1 of Thalassophryne amazonica. Lineage (NCBI taxonomy): Eukaryota > Metazoa > Chordata > Actinopteri > Batrachoidiformes > Batrachoididae > Thalassophryne > Thalassophryne amazonica. The sequence continues at coordinate 42,922,778 of NC_047103.1, read as the reverse complement.
ATTTTTCCTGTTTACAAAACTGTGCTTTCACATCATTTTTGAACATATCCAGCTTAATCACCTGTCTGTAAAGGTTTCCTGCAAGTTTTTTGTACCACGTATTAAAATATCTAATAGCAACTGACGACTAGTCATTTGTCTCCTGCTTATTTTCTGTCCTCTGTGATATGTAGTTACACTTAAATCACTTTGCTGCACTCCAGGTTGCATTAAATTTCCTTTGACTGACCCCCGGAGCTGAGAAAACACGAGTTGGAAAAACAACTCTTACAAGGCTTGAGTTATGACCGCATGAGTTGTCATCTATGAAAAATCAGGCTTTTACGTCTGTGGACGAGCTGTTTTTTTTTTTTGTTTGTATTGTCCAGTGTCACCCTCTTACTTTAATTATCCCTAGCTGTTCCACTGTCTCGACTAACATAGCTGAAAAATACATTCCAGTTCAGTTCATCTTGTTCACTTTGCTTCAGTATTCCTGTCTTGAATAGTCCTTTTCTCTGTCTATGTTGTGGGTTAATTCCTCATATTAAGGATTTACAGAGAGCAAAAATTACTATTTATCAATAAATGAATGGAATTCTCCATGTGGAGATGTAAGAGCTGATATGTCACCTCTACTGCTGCACTCACACACTTTAAAAGATGTGCACGCTGAACACGGTAACAATAGTTGATATTAAAAATGTCATTTTCTTCCTTGCCCTCCTTTTGATTCCCAATTTGAAAAAAAAAAAAATGCAGAGAGTTAGTAAACCGTTTAGTCAGATCTTCTTCAACATGTAAAAGTAGGACGGTTTAGTAGAATAAGTTAGAAAGCTGTACAAAAATGAAGTCTGCACAACGTTTTTCCGAGTGAATTCTTACCTGTGTTGCTGAACCAGAAGGTTGTTGAAGCTTTGGTAGCTGGATGTCAGTGAGCCACTGACTGCCTCTGATTTAACTGGTGGAGCTCGACAAGCAGGAACACTGTGTGACACACAAACCCACACGCTCCCACACCCACACAGTGATGAATGAATTAAACCACGTATTGTCCTGGACCATCTCTCCCTGGCAGTAACCCAACAGTCTACACACACAAAAACAAAATCTTACACAATTGCACTTCTCCTCCTCCTCCCATTCTCCTCCTACTCTCCCCACTACTCCGCATGTAACATCTCTCTTCCCTTTCTCTCTTGAGCATATGTGTGCTTTTAATCATTGATATTTCGAAATTTAAGTCCTTTCACTTTTGACACAGTGTCAAACCCTAGGCCTGTTTCACAATTATTTCACAATGTTTAATCTGGTGTTCTAACTCAACAGTCTTCAGATCCATGTGGACTCAATTTATTTTTTAAATCATATTTACTCACTGGTTGTGCATATGTTTTGTTTTGTGTCACTCGGTAAAACCTGATGTGTTTGTCCAGCTACACAACTAAAAAAAAACAAGCATATATATATATATATATTATATATATATATATATATATATATATATATATATATATACACAAGCACGTCGCCTTGGTTATTTGGTTACCAGGCTCAAGCTGTGAGGATGAAAGGAATAGACAAACAATTCATTTCATGATATGCAACTTCAACCACACATGCTCTTAATTTTGGTCATGCATGTGATGATGAGGCTATTCCCTGCAAAAATTTCAGACATGTCCAGCAGATGAAAGACAGGCATATGGTATGGTACATTGGCAAAATAAATATAGTAGTAATCCTGTCTGTCTGTCTGTGACTCCGATTATTCAAAAACCAGAGGATCATTGATCAATAAATACCTCACTGTCTCCATATGTCAGTGCAAAAATCTGTTAGGATATTGCCTTATTTTATCCCTTTATGTTGATTTAGCACAAATATACTGTGTTTACAATCACTCATCTTCAACTCCCTTACAGGAGCCTATCCCAACAGCCACAGGGCGTGTGGCGGGGTATACCCTGGACAGGACGCCAGTCTGTTGCAAGGCTTTACTCAGTTTATACTACTTATATACATTTTGATGACTGAATCTTTAGTAACATTTTTTTGTTTTTGCCTCGGAAATTTTGAGTTGGACTAACTCACGTTTTACAGTGCATCAGAAACAGTGATTGTTAGGGGAGGTGATGGTCTAGTGGCTAAGGTGTTGGGCTTGAGTCCAGAAGATCATGGGTTCAAATCCCACCTGACTGGAAATCACTAAGGGCCCTTGGGCAAGGCCTTTAATCCCCTATTGCTCCCGGTTTGTAGTGAGCGCCTTGTATGGCAGCACCCTGACATTGAGGTGAATGTGAGCATAATTGTAAAGCGCTATATAAATGCAGCCCATTGTACAGTTGACATGCCTGTGGTTGCTGTATTAAGAATAACAATAAGATCAACTTTATTTATCCCAAAGGAAATTCTTTTGCTGGAGTACTGAAACAGTAACAGTAAACAATGTTCTTTTTAAAGATATTTGCACAAGATGTTCAACAATATTGCACATAACTCTCAGTAACTGAATAACTGATCAATTATGTATTCATCCTGCATAAGGGGTTGGAGTTATACGGCCTCATTGCCACAGGTAGGAAAGAACTCCGGTGGGATTCTGTGGTGCTCCTCGGTGGTCTCAGTCTATGGCTGAAGGTACTCTGACAGGATGTCAGTGTGGTATGCAGGGGGTGTTGTCCCGGATGCTGAGCAGTTTCCTCAGCATCCTCCTCTCTGACACCTCTGCCAGCTGTGCTGATGAGCTTGTTGAGTCTGTTTGTGACAGGGGTCTGTTAGAAAAGTAACGTTGGAAACCATTTGGAAGATTCAGACGGCTTTCGGTGGCTTTTCAGTCGAGTGAGTATCCGAGAAATTGTGTAACAGCTGGGCATGTCACAACTTGTCCTGTGGGACTTCCAACACGGACGTGCTTTTTGTTGCGCGCCATTGTGGCTCCGTGCCGACGCGCAAATTCCTCCATACGTCTTTTATTACAAAATCTCCTGTAACAGTGGAATGTGCCGCAAAAGTGCTGATGTCCAACTCTTCTGCAATTTCTCTGGTAGTCAGACGACGTCCCGGATCAACACAGCCTTCACTTTGGAAATGATGTGGTCGTTTCAGCCTGTCGATGGCCGCTCGGAGCACGGCGCGCCCTCCGCCGCTGTGGGCCGTCTTTAATCCGGTTGTACCGCTTCTTAATCTGTGTGACGCCCAGAGTATCCTCACCGAAAGCCATCTGAATCTTCCAAATGGTTTCCACCTGGCTGTCTCTCACAGTTTCTGGAAAAATTTGATTCAGCGCTGCTTCAATCGCTCAGCCATTTCCCTGACAATGAAAATCCGATGAGGGGGGTGGACCAGTGCTCACTCAAAGCTTGCCCACAGGTGAATGATGCAACCGACAGGCGTGAAAAAACTCATACATGCACACGAATGTTCAAGCTTGGCTGATGCAAGCGCACATGATTCAAATCCATATAGTTTCTTTAAAAGATAAAAAGGTCTGATAATTTTCTAACAGACCTCGTATATATATTGGTCAAGGGTCATGGGAATTGGAGCCTATCCCAGCAGGCATAAGGGATGAGGTGCGGTACACCCTGGACAGGACATCAGTATTTATATAATATACTTTTATTATTTGTGTAGTTTTTGAAGTCACTGTAAGTAATTGACATCTCCATCAAAGAGCTCCTCACCACCAAAGATTTTACAGTTTGGAACATCAAAGATTTTGATTCCCTGTAAGCTCCACTTTTATTTGTCTGTGTGTGTTTGATATTGTCTGTCAATCCATGACAGCTCCCTGTCCCTTATCCTGGGCACAATAAGGCCAGGCTGCGATTGGGATTCATCTGTCGACACGCTGTATTAATAGCTGCTAAAGGTTTGCCCTTCCCTTGGATCAGGCCTACATTAGGGGCTGGGATAGGGGGAAATTAAGGTGGAGCCACAGAGATGGTTTTCTGCTTTTCTTTCACTCCTTGCTGAGATTCCTTTGCACATTTCCCTTTTCGTTTGGGATTCAGCTGCCACTCGCTTGTCCAGTTTATTATAAGAGGTGGATGTATTGTTAGAGTGAATATGTCCCAGAAGCCCGAGCTTCAAACTCCCCATAATCAAGTTGGCGTTGATGAACATGATTGACAATGTGAATTTATATGTTGCCTCACAGAGTGATTTCAAGAACACTGTGTGGTACTTAGGGAAAAAGTTGGAATAAAAAAATGTGAAGTAGAATAGACTTGCAAAGAAGAAGAGAAATCACAAAATGTAATTAAATTCTGCTGATAAATCTGGGCTTTTTTTCTTGACAACACTTCCCTTTTATTCTCATGATTATTTTGAGAACTGATATTCTGTTTCTTTGAAATAGGAACACTAATAATGTCTGTCCTTGTCCTTGTCCTCGTCTAATGTGAAGGTCCTACAAGAGAGGGTGTCATGTTGTGGAGAATGTAAATCTTACTGACAGTCTATGTGATAAGAACCTAGATGAATATAACTTAATTGAATATATTTATGCGTGTGCATTGTATTCTTCAAAAATGTGATGATTTTAGATGTAAATTGATTAATTCACTGTACCCTTGGGTGGAGGGTCATTATTATTTGAAGAAGTTTGCCTTGACTTGTTTTTATATAATGACTTCCTGTAATACCAGCTACATGAATAATGACCTTGTATTTTTTCTTTCCTTTGAGATTAGGAGTCTTTCCTCAGTTTGTTTGAGCAATTCTTATCAGCTTGCTTGAAAAGCAGTGAGTTGATTCTTTTTTAATTGGAATTTGGAAGTATTATTCAATATACCAAAGAGCAGCTCTCAGTCATTGTGGTGATGATCCACATGCACTTCAGGACAAGAAGGCAGGCTGGTGCTTCTCTCCAGAAACTGTAACATGAAGGAGATGAGAGTGACTCCCATTGGATGAAATGTCAGTCCATTGCAGGTTACTTCCCCAGTCATAGGATGGTACCCACTTTCACAGCTGTGTGTACTCGGACTATACTACAGATAAAGTGTCATGTTGCAAACCTGGAATTCAACCTTGGTCCATATATTGGTTGTTTCTTGTATAATATATTGAACAAAACTGCTAATGCTATTGTCTGGTGTGATTTTCAGGGACAAGTTGGGATGGTATGGAAAATGCAAAAACAAACAAACAACAAACAAAATAAAACAAAAAACAAAACAAAAAAGTGACAACTCATTCCAAACAGTATAAGCAGAAGATATTTCATGTTTTTTTTTTCTGGTCAGCGTTGTTTCATTTGGTTAATGTACACCCATTCCAAAAAAAAAGTGGAACAGCTTCAAGATATGGCTAGTAATGTTGTTCTTTTGGCTGCTCCTATTTCTTCAGGGTTGCCACAGTGGTCCTAGCACAGATTCACATTGGGATTTGGCACAAGTTTTTAAGCCCTTCCTGATACAACTCACACCTCCCCTGGTCTTCCTAAGAGGTCTCTCATCCAAGTACTAACTAGGACCCACTCTGCTTAGCTTCTGAGATCTGATGGGATCAGGCTGACACAATATATGGCTAGCAATGAAGTGTTAAAAGATGGCAGCACTGTGGCTTTTGTGGTTAGCACTGTTGCCTCACAGCGAGAATGTCACGGGTTCGATTCCAACGTGGCCCTTTCTGTGTGGAGTTTGGATGTTCTCCCCGTTTTTGTGTGGGTTACGGCTTCCTCTGGCTTTAAATTGACTGCAGGTTTGAGTGGGAGTGTGAATGTGCTTGTCTATATGGGTTGATCCCTGCGATAGGTTGGTGTTCTGTCCAGGGTGTACAGTGAGTGCTGGGATAGGCTCATGCTGCCCAACGCATATTGTATATTCTCCCCCATGTTTGGATGGGTTCCCTCCTGGTGCTTCAGCTTCCTCTCATTTCCAAAGACATGCGGGTCAGGTGAATTGGCGGGTTTGAGTAAGGCAGGCCCACTTGGCACAGGCAAATAAGTGGTGCTATCGGACTAGTGACCCTTGCCCTTATGTTACCCGACATGGAAACAGAGCAGAGTGCTTAGAATTTTTGTTCATCTCTCACAGAGGTGTACTCTCCTCCTGCGTTGTTGCTCACTGCCACTGGAAACCGCTCCACGCTTTATCCCCCTCCGCTCCGATCAAGGGTATCCTGATCTGATCAGAATCAGCCCAATCGAGGCTTATTTTGATTGATCCGTTTTGGATATATTAACCCCAAGTCACCAAATACGTGTACGTTCACTGCTTCGTTTTACATGCACAGTGTTCGCCACCCGAACAGTCATAGTTGCTGTTGCTTCACTACAGAGCCACAAGAGCCCCTGTGCACATTTTAACAGCAATTTAACACTCCTCATATACATAGCCAGCTTATTTTATTCACATTGATGAACAGTGTGCATTAGTCTCGCTCTCTTTCATAAGCACGCAGTGATAACAGGCAGAGTTCAGTACTGCCACGGAAACAGTTTCAAAAACAGATATGACATTGCTTTAAATATGTACCAAGGGTGGATGGTGGACAGTGCATGTGATGTGACCTTCCTCTCAGCCAATCAGGTCACAATTTCCAGGAAACAAAAAGAAAAACTTTTTCTCGTCATTGTGGCTATGTCCTGTTGAAAGAGACAATATAAGTGTTTTGCCAGATGGCAAGGGGTCAAAAGCCCCTCTCACCCTGTTTGAAGATGTTTTCACATACAACAACAACAACAACAATAATAATAATGAATATTATTTTTTAACAACTAAAAAGTAATTCAGTCACTGTTACTACAATTATGCACCAAGTAGAATTGATGAAACATAAAAATTCTGTTATTCCCCCCCCCCCCCCCCCAAAAAAAGAATGAATAAAAACATTTAGAATCTGGTTAGATTAAAGTGTAGCATTGATAAAAAAAAAAATGAGATATCATATCAGGACTCAATAAAGGCAGATACTCAAAGCCTCTGATCAGGATCAGGGCAAAAAAAAAAAAGAAATCAGATTGTGACATCCCCACCTCCAATGAAATCACTCACCGCTAGCTCCAAAAAAGAAAACAAAATATTAAAAATGAGGTGTGCTTTCAGGGGGACGGGTGAAAGTGTGTGTGTGTGTGTGTGTGTGTGTGTGGGGGGGGGGGGGGGGTCATGATTCCTGCAGCGATCTCTTCACAGCCGTGGGAAAGAAGCTGGGTTTGAGTCTGTTGGTGTGGGTTCCCATGACTCTGAGTCTGCCAGAGGGAAGGCTGGTGAAAAGAGAGTGTCCTGGGTGGGCGAGGTCATCCCAGATCTTTGTCGCCTGTTGGAGGAGACGGCTCGAGTAGATCTCCTCTAGGCATGGGAGTGGAGAGCCAATGATCCACTGATCCACTGTCTTGATGACCCGCTGCAGTTGTTTCTTCTTAGATGCAGTACAGCTGGCATACCACACTGTGCATACATAGGTCAGGACACTCTCTATGAGGTCTGTCAATAAAGTAACGGTCCTTTTTATTTTTTTCAAAAACTATATGGATTTCATTCATATGTTTTTATGTCAGACAAACTTGAACCGTCGTGCGCATGCGTGAGTTTTTCCACGCCTGTTGGTGATGTCATTCGCCTGTGAGCATGCCTTGTGGAAGGAGTGGTCCCGCCCCCTCGTCGGATTTTCATTGTCTGAAAATGGCGGAATGATTTGGACTTTTTTTCCATCAGAATTTTTTCAGAAGCTGTTAGAGACTGGCACCTGGAAACCATTTGAAAAATTTATCTGGCTTTCGGTGAAAATTTTATGGGCTTCACAGAGAATAAGGACTGTTACTACAGCTTTAAGGACGCCTTTAAGGACGCTCGGCGCGCCGCGCTCTGAGCTGCGACAACGAGGCAGAAAACGCCAGATCATTTCCAAAAAATAAAAAGGTACGTTACTTTATTGACAGTGTGGCTGAGAGCACTGTGGAGGGCGATGGAGATGGCGTCATCTGTGGATCTGTTGGACCTGTAGGCAAACTGGTGTTGGTCAAATTCGGGTTGGATATGGTTCTTGACATGCTGTAACACCAGTCTCTCCATGCATTTCATGATCACCGGTGTCAGGACCACAGGCTGGTAATCATTTAATCCTGTGACGTCAGAGGATTTTGGCACGGGATTATGATGGCAGTTTTCAGGCAGGTGGGGTCCCTAGCTTGCTGCAGCGAATGGCTAAAGATGTTGGTGAATACTGCAATAAATAACAACACAAGTATCAATACACACATTAAACATACATATGAGTGGATTTGTTTAAATTAGTTTACTTGCCATGTGGCAAGTAAATTTGATACCAAAGTTGCTCAGTTGGCAACTGACCTGTGTGTCTAAATCGACTGTAGGTGTGAGTGTGAATGTGTTTGTCTCTCTATATGTGTTGGGTCTGCAATAGGCTGGCAGCCTGTGCAGGGTGTGGCATATTACTTTTGTATGTCTCAGTCAGTATATACAATAGGGCAGTTTAAACATCTTCCAAGTATTACAGAAGGACTCTGCAGGATTTTTTGTCAACAACTCACCACAGAATGCAGACAGTTTTTTTTAAATATATATATATATATATATATATATATATATATATATATATATATATATATATATATATATTAAACACTAAAAGCATGTACACCACAAGGCCGCTGCCTGTGTGACCAGTGTTTCACATTGGTTTGGATCAGGATAGCATCAGATTTGTGCTCTTATGCAAATGTTTCTGAAATTTTTGAGTCTGTGTGATGGACACTGACGTAACATAAGTGCTCTACAATGAAATAGTAGTTTCTACAGAAACATGTATGAGTAACATATTGTATTTTACTGTCACAAGTGCTTGGACTTCCGAAGGTCATGTACCCATTGAGGTATTATTTAGTCATCGTGCTTCAGCTTTACAGAATTAAGTTTTGAGTAGCACAACATAGTGAACATGGTCATACATTATCTCTTTGACTTCCAAGGATTACATATTAGTATTATTATGTAATTCTAAATTACAGTACTGCACTTTTGCACCCCAATCCACAGACTGGTCCTGGTCCTAGTCCACTGAAAATAGTTTCAACCCTATGCTCAAATAGGTGCTACTTGGGTATTTGTGACAAGTATGGTTGTCCATGTTTCAGCCTGTCTTTGGCAGCAAAAACATACTGTAACAATTTTCACTGCCAAACTTGCTGGATAAGTCTGGCTCCAGGAAGGTTTATAGGAATTACTCTTCCAAGATGAGGTGGACTGAGTCCTGGCAGAGCCATGCTCTGCAGTGAGTGCTGCTCCAGTCAGCAACTTCAAGCAAACAACTTCATTCAAAAGATTTTTGTCACTATTTTTTTCTACAACCCCAATTCCAATGAAGTTGGGACACTGTGTAAAATGCAAATAAAAACAGAATACACTGATTTGCAAATCATCTTCAACCTATATTCAGTTGAATACACCACAAACACAGGATATTTAATGTTCAAACTGATAAACTTTATTGTTTTTGTGCAAATATTTGCTCATTTTGAAATGGATACCTGCAACACATTTCAAAAAAGTTGGGACAGTGGTATGTTTACCACCGTGTTACATCACCTACCCTTCTAACAACACTCAATAAGTGTTTGGGAACTGAGGACATTAACTGTTAGTGTCATGATATGGGTATAAAAGGAGCATCCCCAAAAGTCTCAGCCATTCACAAGCAAAGACGGGGTGAGGATCACCACTTTGTGAACAACTTAGTGAAAAAACAGTCCAACAGTTTAAGAACAATGTTTCTCAACGTTCAATTGCAAGAAATTTAGGGATTCCATCATCTACAGTCCATAATATAATCAGAAGGTTCAAGGAATCTGTCAAACACTGAATGCCCGTGACCTTCGATCCCTCAGGCGGCACTGCATTAAAAACCGACATCATGGTGTAAAGGAAGCACGTGGGCTCAGGAACACTTCAGAAAACCATTGTCAGTTAACACAGTTCGTCGCTACATCTACAAGTTCAAGTTAAAACTGTACCATGCAAAGCGAAAGCCATACATCAACAACATCCAGAAACGCCATCGCCTTCTCTGTGCCCAAGCTCATTTGAAATGGACAGACACAAAGTGGAAAAGTGTGCTGTGGTCTGATGAGTCCACATTTCAATTTGTTTTTGGAAATCATGGACGTCGTGTCCTCCGGACAAAAGAGGAAAAAGACCACTCAGACTGTTACCAGTGCAAAGTTCAAAAGTCAGCATCTGTGATGGTATGGGGGTGTGTTAGTTGCCTGCAGTCCAGACCTGTCGCCCACTGAAATGTGTGGCGCATTATGAAGCGCAAATTATGACAACAGAGACCCCGGACTGTTGAACAACTGAAGTTGTACATAAAGCAAGAATGGGAAAGAATTCCACCTACAAAGCTTCAACAATTAGTGTCTTCAGTTCCCAAACGCTTATTGAGTGTTGTTAGACGGAAAGGTGATGTAACACAGAGGTAAACATACCACTGTCCCAACTTTTTTGAAATGTGTTGCAGGCATCCATTTCAAAATGACCAAATATTTGCACAAAAACAATAAAGTTTATCAGTTTGAACATTAAATATTTTGTCTTTGTGGTGTATTCAATTGAATATAGGTTGAAGAAGATTTGCAGATTAGATCATTTCATTCATTTTATTGGTTTATTTGACAGGGACAGTGCATATTAATGAACGTACAATTGTTTATAGACAATGTGTATATATATATACTCAACAAAAATATAAACGCAACACTTTTGGTTTTGCTCCCATTTTGTATGAGATGAACTCAAAGATCTAAAACTTTTTCCACATACACAATATCACCATTTCCCTCAAATATTGTTCACAAACCAGTTTAAATCTGTGATAGTGAGCACTTCTCCTTTGCTGAGATAATCCATCCCACCTCACAGGTGTGCCATATCAAGATGCTGATTAGACACCATGATTAGTGCACAGGTGTGCCTTAGACTGCCCACAATAAAAGGCCACTCTGAAAGGTGCAGTTTTATTACACAGCACAATGCCACAGATGTCGCAAGATTTGAGGGAGCATGCAATTGGCATGCTGACAGCAGGAATGTCAACCAGAGCTGTTGCTCGTGTATTGAATGTTCATGTCTCTACCATAAGCCATCTCCAAAGGCGTTTCAGAGAATTTGGCAGTACATCCAACCAGCCTCATAACCGCAGACCACGTGTAACCACACCAGCCCAGGACCTCCACATCCAGCATGTTCACTTCCAAGATCGTCTGAGACCAGCCACTCGGACAGCTGCTGAAACAATCGGTTTGCATAACCAAAGAATTTCTGCACAAACTGTCAGAAACTGTCTCAGAGAAGCTCATCTGCATGCTTGTCGTCCTCATCGGGGTCTCGACCTGACTCCAGTTTGTCGTCGTAACCGACTTGAGTGGGCAAATGCTCACATTCGCTGGCATTTGGCACGTTGGAGAGGTGTTCTCTTCAACTCTATGCGAAGGAGATGTGTTGCACTGCATGAGGCAAATGGTGGTCACACCAGATACTGACTGGTATCCCCCCCCAATAAACAAAACTGCACCTTTCAGAGTGGCCTTTTATTGTGGACAGTCTAAGGCAGTGTTTTTCAACCTTTTTTGAGCCGCGGCACCCTTTTTATATTTACAAAATCCTGCGGCACACCACCAACTAAAATAATATTATAATGCTATTACCTGTGGTTTTGCGCAAAACCCAATTATCGCAATAGAAAATCGATACAGAAAACATCGCATTTCGAAAATCCTCAAGCATTTTGCACTCTGATCTCAGATAGGGCTGTCACGATTAGGAATTTCTGGAGACGATTAATTGTCAGACAAATAATTGCGATTGACGAACATATTGTCTATTTTTTTTTCTTTTTTCCCCTTCTTTATATTCTACTATTGTAGTATAATTACACAACTCTGGAAGAACGTTTGGCTTCTGTGAAACTGGGAATGGTGCAACATTTTTATTTTTATCTTCATTTTACATACAGTCCCAAGTTTTTCTGATTTGTGTTTGTTTCTGTTGCATTTCTGAAATTGTTTCTCCTCATCAGTCACGTTTTGTGCTTAAACACTACATTAAGCTTAAGACTGAACAAATAAATACCTTTGGAAAATAACAGCTGTTAAAGTTCAGCGTTCTCACCTGTTTTTTGTGATCTGTGCGTCTGAACATTTTTTTTTTTGTGGCTCTCAGTTCATTCATATATTCTCATTTTTTAAATATGTTTTTAAATATATTTGACCGTTTATTTCATCTCATGATCTCATAAATTCAGCATACGACGCGCACATGGTGTGAACAGGACGGTAACGGCAGAATCACACCTTTAGAGAAAGTTCAGAGAGGCAGCTTCATGTTTCCGTTCACTTGGGTTAAAATCCTCTCTCTGCTCCGCGCTCGCTGCGCTCTGAACGTGTCGCGCCTGCATTCAGGAATCTCCCTCACCCCCTCCCCTCCCTGACCCACCCCTCCCCTCCCCTCCCTCACCCCCTCCCCTCCCCTCCCTGACCCACCCCTCCCCTCCCCTCCCTCACCCCCTCCCCTCCCCTCCCTGACCCACCCCTCCCCTCCCCAGTTTTAGATCTTTGAGTTCATCTCATACAAAATGGGAGCAAAACCAAAAGTGTTGCGTTTATATTTTTGTTGAGTATGTATATATATATATATATATATATATATATAGGGCACATAATTTATCGTAAATATGCCGGATTTAGCACAATGTTCATTTCCATCCGTAGTCCCCAAATATAAAATATAAAACACAGAGCATTTAACATGCATAAAAAAACACATTGATAATTTACAATATAATACAATGTCATATTTTAATGTGACCCAGAGCCATATAAAAGAGGAGTTATCTGTTCCGGTCAAGGTGGGGGTTAAGGTGCTGTTGTCTCGTTCTTGAATATATGACATGCGCCTGTTCAGTCTGTGTACGTGTCTGTTTTTTTTTTTTTTCTTTTTTTCTTTCAGGAAGCGCAGGTTGCAGAGGGAAGGCAAAATAACACACTTTACCACGCCGCAACACGACAACACAACCATTTACACCTCTAGGGCATTATGATGACGCTCCATTACGGCACGTCTTCCATCACTGTGAACGATAACAATCGGCCATTAGGACAATGTTATCTTGTTGCATGTTCTGTCACAGCATCTGTACAGTATCAAATTGTCGGCACGATGCTGGTCGTGCTTCCACACGTATCAACACCCTATATACAACCCCGGAGAGCTCTCAGAAAGTGAAGGGAGCGTTATATCAAGCTGTGCATCTCCAACCACGTTTTTCACAAAGCAAATAATTCTCAGTAGGGAAAGGATGTTTTTGCAATACCCCGCGCTAGGACTTTGATTTACTGTCTTGAAGAACAAGCACAAACAGATGTTGATGCTTTCAAAATAATGATGAGGAGTGAGAACACTGGGGGGGAGAAATTTCCTGTGGGATAAATATGCCTTTTTATCATATCAAAATGGGTGGGTGATCAGGTGGTGGTTCCCAAAGTAAAACCCACATCCTGTGTGTGTGTGTGTGTGTGTGTGTGTGTGTGTGTGTATGTGTGTGGGGGGCATCCAAAAGTGGACATTACTTTTGAATCTATTGCAACCAGAGCAAAACAGCCAAATAATAAGGTAATCATACCCTGGAAAACTCAATCACACCCTGGAGGTGTGATTCCGGTCTGATGTTGCTCATCTGCTCATCAGATCCCTTTAAACTGATTACCTGCGTTAGCACTTAAGCTGTCGGTGAAAGAACCGGTGAATCATGTAATTGCTTGTAACACGGTGCTGCGGGGAAAGTCGGCCTTTTTGGACCACAACAACACAGGCGCTAAAATGCCAGACTGTCACGCAACCATCTGCTGAAGAAAGACAATACTCTGTGAGATTCACAGACCTTATGCTACTAACTGCTGACCGGCCACATCTGAGAGATAAGAAGAGAATAAGCCCATAATTGTTCACATGCTACTAAACTGATTAATCAGAAAATCAAGCAGAAATTGAATTGGAAACTTTTGATAAAGGAATTATCTTTTAATTCCTTGGGAAAGATAAAATGTTGAACTTTAATTTATATTAGCATCTCAACAATGAAGATATATTTCTTTCCTCAGGAGAATGTGGTGGCAAAAGGGTATTAGATCGGGTGTGTAGCAAGAATGCAAACGAGGATTTGCTTTATTAATTGAATCTCTTTTTAAGGTCACATCAGTGCCCTGGTGATCAGCTCCTGGTTTTCAGAGTTATGGAGCACTTCTTAAATGTAGTTGACCCCCCATTCTTGCAATCAGAATCAGAATGCCATTGATGATTTAGGATGTGCTGCTGCTGTGGCCATCACTGGTCTTAAACCTGCACATACAGAAAGGTTCCTGTTGGCAGTCGGGTACTATGCATGGCAGCATCCTGACATCTGTGTGTGTGTGTGCATGTGTGTGCGTGCACTAATGGGTAAACATGAGGCATCATTGTAAAGCACTTTGAGCATTTACTCCACATACATAGATAAGCACTATGGAAATGCAGTACATTTACTACTAATCACTACTTCCAGCCCTTCATTTGGTAAATCCATAGCTGCCAAACTTGGGGCCTGAGGGCTACTTTTGGCCCACGTGACTGTTTTTGACTCACACAGCAATTGGCAAACCCTCTGCAAAATAACATATTACTGATAAAAATGATAGGAGTGTTTTTATTGTTTTGAAATGTTATGTTAGATTTAGAATGTTAACTTTCTATTAAGTGTAATAAATGTAATTGGGTATTTCTTTCAGCTGTTCCCCTTTTGCTCAGGGTCACTGGTTTAGATCAAGACCCAACCTCTGGCTGTTTGAAATTAAACAAACCCAGAAGTGGAAGATCTTGCTGTTCCTGACACTTGAGGTTGGCTCCAAAAGGGAGTTATTTCAGAAATGGTTTGGTATGGTTTCAGAAAAAATCGAACAACTTCTTTGGCTTTAATAGATTTTGTGGAACAAGTTACAAATGCAATAGAGAAGAAGCATTACACTGTTGTTGTTTTTTTTTTTTGATTTACAGAAAGCATTTGATTCGATTGATTATATCATATTATTGGAAAAATTACAGATGTATGGTATTAGAGGACTGGCCTTTAACTGGATAGCTAGTTATTTACATAATAGATATCAGTGTGTTCACCTTGGTGGGATAAAATCAGAATTTTTCAGGATTACATGTGGAGTGCCCCAGGGGTCAGTTCTCGGGCCATTATTGTTTTTGCTGTATATTAATGATATAGGTTTGGTTTCTAAGTCTTTGAGTTGTATTTTGTTTGCTGATGATACAACTGTGATTGGTAGTGGAGATAATTTGAGACAGCTCTTGGACTTGGTGGAGAGGGAACTGCAAAATTTAAATACTGGTTTGACTCTAATAAATTATCACTTCATTTTGGTAAAACTAAGTGGATTATATTTGGAAATAAGCCTAAAAATTTAAGCAGTAAATTATTGTTGAATGGTATTGAAATTGAAATTGTATCTCAAACTAAATTTCTTGGAGTTTTTGTTAATGACAAGCTTAGTTGGAAAACTCATATAAAACATATTGAGTCCAAAGTATCAAAAGTTATTGCTATCTTATACAAAGTACAATACTTTCTCCCCCAACATCTGTTGGTTTCATTGTATCACTCTTTACTTGTCCCTTATAAGACTTACTGCATTGAAGTTTGGGGAAATACATATAAAACAAATACTAATCCAATATTTCTGTTACAAAAAAAGCTATAAGAGTGATAAGTAAAAAACCATATTGTGAACCAACAAATTCACTGTTTGTTCGTCTTCAGTTTTTGAAATTTTATGACTTGGTTGATTATTTTACAACACAGATAATGTATAAAGTTAAAAATGGACTCTTGCCTCATCATGTCCAGGAGCTGTTTAAAATGAGAGAGTCCAGTTATAATTTGCGTGGAACTTTGGTGTTTGATAGAAGAAAGATTCGAACTACTGCTAAAAGTCATTGCATTTCTGTAAAGGGTGTCAGAGTGTGGAATGACTGTTTAAATTGTATTAAAGTATCCAGTACATTGGCTTGTTTTAAAAGACTGTATAAAAAGAATACATTAACTTGTTATAGTTTGCGTAATTAAGTAAATTGACTGTGTGGCTATTTTTTTTGTTTGTTTGTTTGTTGTATTACTTTGTATGTTTAGTGAAACATACAAAGTAATACAACAGCAATGTAACGCCACTGCGTTACATTGCTGTTGTGGGCATTTATAAGCTTTTGCTTCTGCCCACACCCTTTCAGCCGCACTAAATTGGTAAATTGTTTGAGTTTTGTTCTATATGTTTTAATTTTTGTTTTCGCTTGACTTGTTTTGTAAATGAGAGATTTTGTCTGTGCGTGCGTGCTGAATAAAAATCATTCATTCATTCATTCATTTCCATAGAAGCCCTTGGCAAAATATCTAACTAGACATAATTAAACATAATTAAAAAAAACAACTTTTCAGTTTAACATATTTTATGTCATGAAGACATGAATAATTACAGTCAGGATGCTTTGAATGATAGGTAATGTGTTAGCAGTGACTGCTTACTGTTGTCGACTGACCATATTCGTACTTTGTGCTTTTTGTTACAAATATCTGGCTTGCTGTACAGTTAATTGTCCTAACGGACCATTTAAGAGTTCTGTACTCTATTATTTCCACCAAGTGTAAATTTTGTGTAATTGAATTTTTATGTTAGTACTGTTAGCATACTTAGCATATTGTAGCATTATGACATTAGCTACATTAGCTATATCCGGCTTACTGAGACAATAAGCCGGATATAATTTTGAGTACCTGTACCCAAGCCACCATGCATGAAAACCAACACCCAATACACAAAAATATGCTTGAATAAAACAACCCAACCAAGATTAGCTTGTTAGCATTAGCTAATTCAACAACTCTGACATGGGGGCATGTTTGGTCTTCATTTGTCCTGCCCAGGTCACTTAGGGTCTTGCCCACGCCCCACCTCTTTGCCGTTTTTTGGGTTGACCAGGACTTAAGCAGAGTATCACTGCTAACATGACGACACTCAGTGCCTCAGTATATAAACTTCAAAACCGCTTTTGAGAAAACGTATGCATGGCATCACTGAGGTTTTCTCCAGTATATGCAGACTCTGTGGTATTGAGCTGCATGTTGTTTTGGCACAACTTTTATGCCGGATGTGCTTTTACATGCCACTCCAGATGTGCACAGGTGGTTTTTGAATTGTGGACTTTCTTTCTGTGTCACTGTGCCACAATAATACATGTAAACTGTAATGTAATATAATTGTATGTATGCAATACACAAAACGCCACCATTTATTTTTGGCCAGTGGCCCTACATCCACATTAATTTGTGGAAAGGAAAGAATTTGGGCACCTCTGGTTTAACGTGTGAGTTGTGTTTCCTGAACTGATATGAATCTGAGGTCTACAAGCTGGTAATTTGCATAGTAGTGAAATACAGCTGCTCTTGATTGATCATTGTGTTACTGTTTGAAATGGTTCTGTGACTTGAGTTCCTTTTGTAGTTCTAAAGACTATACAATAAATACAGTATAAGATGAGCCTCTTTCACACAGCTGATTCACAGTTTTTTTTAATCTATGGAATTAAGTTTATGGAAACTCGGCATTGCTTTTGTCACACAGCATACCCAGTTACAGCCCCCCCCCCCCCCCCCCCCCCCCCACAAACACACACACATCATATTTAGCCAAGAATTACTATAATATTTCAAGTCAATAGGTTTGCATGGCAGTTTGCTTCCTGTCATAATTAAATCTTATTGGCTGATCTCCTGTTCTGCAGTTCATGTTACTGCTGATACATTTTAGCACACTCGTTATCCGCCAAGAATCATATCAACGCAAACATTTACTGCTGTTGCTATTCATAAAGCAGGCTCCTAAACTCATGCAACACCACAGGAGACATACAACATAAAAGGTGGAAGAGTAATTCTGCATTTCATTCAACGCGTGAATTTCCCAGTTGGCAATTCTAACTTCTGACCAACAAACATGATCCACCTCTGCAGGGGATAGGAAAGGGTGGGGGCATAGCAGAATATGGTACATTTCCAAGAGTACTTTTAAAAGTTAATGAGTAATAGGTATGATTAGTAAAAAGGATAAGTAACATGGTTTTATACATAACACTATGTAACAAATTTTTATTTTTGTTTTGTTTCTGGGTACACAGTGTGTTTTCCTAACCTGTTATGCCTTAAATAAATAGAAAATAGCTGTTATTCCACAGAAACTTTGCTTCTGTGATCAGGACAATGATATTTTGAAATTTGTCTGTTTTCAAGAATATTCTCGATTCACCTTCACTACTACTGAGTAGTCTTCTAGAATATTCTTTAACTGCTAGAACTGTCCAGAATTTTCTAGAAGTTTCCAGAATTACGAGGGTAGGCTGAACGGTTCTAAGGCTGACTATGATGCAGTTGTCAAACTGAACAAATTCAGGGTTATTTTTCTACATAGTCTCCCTGTAACTCCACACACTTCTTCCAGCGGTGCTTGAGTGCTTCGATTCCCTTGGCATAGAAGCTTTCATCTTGAGAGTCAAAATAGTCCTCATCGGCAGCCATCACCTCATCATTGCTCCTATAGTGCTTCCCAGCCAAGTTTTTTTTTCAGGTTTGGGAACAGATGAAAGTCCGAGGGTGCCAAGTCAGGGGAGTATGGTGGGTGATCTACCAGTTCGAATCCACACTCGTGGATAGTGGCCATGGCCATTGTTGACTTGTGAGCTGGGGCATTGTCTTGATGGAACAGCACCCCTTTCGTCAGCTTTCCTGGTCGCTTCTTTTTGATAGCCTCGTGTAACTGTCTCAGTAGGTTAGAATAGTACTGTCCATTTATGGTTTGTCCCTTTTCAAGATAGCATCCCAGAAAACTGAAACCATGACTTTCCCCGCAGACGAAACGACCTTGGCCTTCTTTGGAGGTGGTGACCTTGGGTCTTTCCACTGCATTGATTGTTTTTTTGTCTCTGGTTCAAAGTGGTGAACCCAACACTCATCCTGGGTAAGAAAATGTTCCATGTAATTGGCTGGATCCTCTTCAAATTGCGCCAAGTTTGCATTCGACATGACTAGCCTGGTGCGTTTTTGATCAGGCGTCAGAAGACGTGGCACCCACCGAGCTGACACCTTTGACATTCCAAGTTCTTCATGCAGAATGTGTTCAATTCTCTCACAGGATATTCCCACAGCATCTGAAAGCTGATTAATCGTCGATCTTCTGTCATCCATCACCATTTCATGAACAAGGTCAATGTTTTTCTGGGTTGTGGCTGTTGCAGGCTGCCCAGACCTTGGGTCGTCTTCAAGGCTCTCTCTGCCCCTCTTAAATTCAGCTGCCCACTTCTGCACTGTAGATATGGAGGGAGCTTCATCCCCTAATGTAGCAACCATATCCGCATGAATGTCCTTGGGCTTTAACCCCTTCTTATGCAAGTACTTAATCACACCGCGATGCCAGATTTTGTCCATTTTTGCCGTTTCCCTCTACCACGAACTTTCAAACTTGGCTATGAACCACAAACTACCTCACAACCTGGAAGAAAATAACACAGTTAGTCATCAGAAGAGTTGAACTTAATGCATGCCAAGTTTTATTGAAATGGCATTTCTCCTTCTTTGTGAGCCTTAGAACTTTTCAGCCTACCCTCGTATCTAGAAATTTCAAGAAACTTTTAGAACTTTCTAGAATGTTAAAAAAAAAACAAAAAAACAAAGTTTGTGTTGAATGTAGTCATTTTTCCATAGACTTTAGACATAAGCAGTTGAAATATAACACTTAGAAGCCAGGAACAAAAATTGTGTTACATAGTGTAATTATATAAATTTCTGTAATCACAAAAGTTCTATGTCATTTATAGAGGTCGAAAATTTGGTGATTGTCAATCTTTCACCCACTGAAAATCTGACATGAATAAAAACTCAAATCTCAACTATTATATGGAGATGAAATAAATATTTTAAGTGACATAACATGTATTGCTTGAAAACATGAAATGGGTGACTTGTGGAGTTGGGGAAAATAGAGTTTGAAATGTTTTAATGCTTGCAGCACCGTCTCTTAGTGGTTAACACTTTTGCCTGAAGGCAAGGTTTTAGGTTCGCTTCCTGTCGAGTCTCTTCTGTGTGGAGTTTGCATGTTCTTCCCATGTTTGCGTGGGTTCCCTTTGAGTGGTCCAGCTTCTTCCCACTTCCAGAGACATGCATGTTAGGTCAATTGGCAGGTCTGAGTAAGGAATGCCCGCACAACATCGGCAAATCAATGGTGCTTGACTGTAGGAGTAAGTGGGAGTGTGAATGTGCTTGTCTAATGTGTCCACCCTTCAGGAGATTGGCAGCCTGTCCAGCGTGTACCCCACATCTTTCCCAGTGACCACTGGGATAGGCTCCACATGTATTATACACCAATACAACATTTTAATGCTCTGACTCCAATATTATATAGTATTAGAGAGTGCTATATGGGGACCCCCTCCCCCACCCGCCTATGCTCATTTTATATATAATCAAAGACATAACTAATATTTGGAGATTATAAAAATTTATCTCAAATTTCAAAAGTCTGTGTTTCTGTAAATGCAACAGTAATACGTATTGCACAAGTTCGACAAAGAAGTGAACATGTACTGAGGTTAGGATGTGGTAAATTTTTAATTGAATTTCATGAAAAAGTCATTGACCTCGCGCAGCACGGTGGATTAGCGGTTAGCAATGTTGCCTCACAGCAAGAAGGTCACGGGAGTGATTCCCACCTGTGGCCTTTCTGTGTGGAGTTTGTTTGTTCTCCCTGTGTCTGCGTGGGTTCCCTTCGGGTGCTCCGGCTTCTGCCCACTTCCAAAGACATGCCGATTGGGTGAAATGGAAACTTTAAATTGTCCGTAGGTGTGCATGCGCGTGACTGCTGGTATAGGTTCCACCACCCACCACCCCATAAACCTTAATTGGAGTAAGCTGTTAAAGATGAATGAGAGAGTCAGACATTGACTTCAAAGTCGAATTTACCCATCTCAGTGTCGAGTTGGTGTATGAACATCTACACTTGTAGTTGAGTTTTTTAAAAATATATAATAACTGTGTAATGATTCCTTGTAAATAGAAGAATTATGTCAGTCAGTTCTCGAGTATACAAATGTTAAATGGCTTTTTATACTGTGTGCTGCTGAAGTGATGATAGCAAGGTATTATTTTCACTGGCTTGTGTGTGTTGGATGGATTTCCTTCAAAGTGTTTGGGAATATTACTTGGATAAATGGACTGCATCTATATCACGCTTTTCCATCTGCATCAGACACTCAAAGCACTTTACAATAATGCCTCACATTCACCCTGATGTGAGGGTGCTGCCATACAAGGTACTCACTAGACACCGGGAGCAACTAGGGGATAAATGACCTTGCCCAAGGGCCCTTTGTGATTTTCCAGTTAGGTTGGGATTTGAATCGGGGATCCTCTGGTCTCAAGCCCAACACTTAACCACTAGACCATCACCTCCCCTTGGATATGTATGTAGAGTTGATTAGTTTTTGCAATAGTTTGGTTAAAGGCCAATGTCTAAGCAAACATGTTCTGAAAAACACCTTTTTGTCTATGTCACCTACCAAGAAGCCAAGCTGGATCAGCCTTGGTGGGAAGATTACTTGGCTAGATATCGAAAGGTGATTGGATTTTGGAGCAGTCTGCTCACAGGGCAATGCCGAGGAAAACATGGTTTGTAAAACACATTTAATCATATTTCTATAACCAAGAAGCCTTGCTGGATTATCTAAAGCATATTGATGACCAAAATATTTATAATTGACTGATATGATTGACTTCATAATTAAGTCACACATAAGTCATATGATGAAGTCACACATCATCAAAAATATCATTGCAGGAATATGTATACGAGGTCTGTTAGAAAAGTATCGTACCTTTTTATTTTTTCAAAAACTATATGGATTTGATTCATATGTTTTTACGTCAGCCAAGCTTGAACCTTCGTGCGCATGCATGAGTTTTTCCACGCCTGTCGGTTGCGTCATTCGCCTGTGGGCAGGCTTTGAGTGAGCACTGCTCCACCCCTCTCGTCGTTGTTTCATTGCGAGGAAATGGCGGAATGATTTGGGCTTTTTTTCCATCAGAATTTTTTCAGAAACTGTTAGAGACAGGCAGCTGGAAACCATTTGAAAAATTTATCTGGCTTTCGGTTAAAATTTTACGGGCTTCACAGAGAATAAGGAGTGTTACTACAGCTTTAAGGACGGCCCACAATGGCGCACGGCGCGCCACGCTCCGAGCCGCCATCAAGAGGCAGAAACCACCACATCATGTTCTGTGCCCTGCGCCTCCGTCCCAACGCGCGAATTCCTCTGCACATCTTTTCATGCCGAAAAAGTGCTGATGTCAAACTCTTCTGCCATTTCTGTGGTACTCAGATGACGTCCCGGATCAACAAAGTGTTTACTTTGGAAATGAACGGCACATTCCACTATTACAGGAGTTTTTTGTCATGAAAAGACGTGCGGAGGAATTTGCGCGTCGGGACGGAGGCGCAGGGCACAGAACAAAAAGCAATGCCGTGATGAAGCCTCACAGGACATGTTGTAGCTTGTCCAGCTCATCCACAATTTCTCGGATAGTCACACGACTGAAAAGCCCCCGAAAGCCGTCTGAACCTTTCGAATGGTGCAAGAGCTGGGCATGTTAGGGCTTGTCCCGTGAGACCAACACGGAGGTGCTTTCGTCCCGCGCCATGAGCGGCTCCGTGGCGAATTTCTCCGCTCCTCTTTCCATTACAAAAACTCCTGTAACAGTGGAATGTGCCGAAAAAGTGGTATGTCCAGCTGTCTTGCCATTTCTCTGGTAGTCAGACGATGTCCCGGATCAACAAAGCATTCACTTTGGAAATGATCTGGTCGTTTGAGCCTGTAGATTGCCGCTCGCTGCGCGGCGCGCCATCTGCCGCTGTGGGCCATCTTTAATCCAGTTGTAATTGCCCTTAATCTGTGTGATCCCCATAAGATCTTCACTGAAAGCCATCTGAATTTTCCAAATGGTTTCCACCTGGCTGTCTCTCACACTTTCTGAAACAATTTTGATGAAGCAAAGTGGCAGTCGATCAGCCAATTTCCTGACAATGAAAATCCGCCGAGGGGGCTGGACCACTCCTCCCACAAGGCCTGCTCACAGGCGAATGACGCAACTGACAGGCGTGAAAAAACTCATGAATGCGCACGAAGGTTCAAGCTTGGCTGATGCAATCACACATGATTCAAATCCATATAGTTTTTGCAAAAAATAAAAAGGTCCGTTACTTTTCTAACAGACCTCGTACTTGCGTTAATACATTTTTTTAGCTTCATTAACATCCATATTGACATAAATTGTGGCATTTAATATGTTGCGGGGATGACAGCATTAAAGTAAACACAACATGCCACTTAAAACTGATGCTCCAGAAGTGACCAAAGATGTTGCTTGTAGTAATAGACATGAGACAGGAAGTTGGAGTCATGCACTTCTAATCAGTGAGCCACCATAACGCCATAAACACGTTTCCTTTCATTCATGCTTTCTACAGAAATAACAAACATCCATCTGTACTGAACTAGTTTCGATACTTTTGAGAGTTGAGCCACAAATACATCACAGTTTGATGGTCAACAAGGGACCCATCCAGTGCAACTTCATCAAGCCCTTTGTTTTCTCTGTGTACTGTGTAGGTGTCAAGGACAGCTCTAGCACCATCCCTCTGGTGTAGTCAAGGCTCTGAAAATATTTACTGCATCTTTCATACTGAATCGACCTGCCTTGTTCATGTTGTTGCTACAGCCTGTCTCAGAAAATGGTGTCTAGGAAAACTGAGGACAAAGTGTGTTTGGTCACGTCAGCAACTGCGTCCTTTCTGTGGAATTGCCTCAACCTTTAATGGACTGCAGATACTGGAGAGAGAGTTAGAAAAATGTGTAGAACCTGTACACACACTGGTTTCAGAGTGACTTTTCCCCTCATGAGGTCCAATTCCTGCACAACGTCATGGAAATCATTGACCCAGAGGTTGTCAGAGAAAATATAAAATTATGTAGCCAACACACTCCTCTGGAGCAACTAAAAAGAGCCAAAATGTCAAAAACAATAAATGTTTTACACAAACAGGAAGCGTCCAAGAGGCTGGGAGGGTGAAAGTAGTAGAAACTATAATGGCCTACTGAGAGCCTTATTGTTTAGGCCTGGGCTCCCCAAGGTTGCATTACAGCTCCACACAGGGAGGGATGGGAAAATACTACGGGGGAATACTATCTCTTCGTTGGATTAACCTCTCCCATGAACATTGCAAACAACAAAAACAGGACACTAGTACCTTCTAGGTCAAGTAGTCCTGTGACAGTTTCTCCCACAATGCACTGCGCAGCATCTGCACGTGCACACAAATGAGGCAAATGGCCAAAAAAGAATGCTATGAGTTAACAAATTGATTCACTAAAATTGTCTTCATTCTATCTGTTATGATTGAAAGTACTGTATGTTTATGCAGTACAAAAGAGCTTTTGCATGTAATAAGTATGATACATTTCTGTGTGCTTGCGTACCTATGTGAGTGCATGAGTGCACATACGATATGGAAATATCTGCTTGTGATTGCGTGTCAGAAAGAACAAAGAATTTAGACGCACACTCGGGCATAGTTGGGGTCTGGAAGCTGTTATCCGCGGCAGGTTTCCTTGCATAAACAGCGTGTGAACAGCACTGAGGTTTTGTTTTCCCAGACATGACACTTGCTGTTACGCATAACCAAGCTGCAAGAGCAGTGATGATGCAGGGAAATATTTCTGTGCTGAGTGGTAGATGACCCCAATTAAGAAGAAAATGTCAAAACAACAACATCCAGGCAATATATCTTTGCTGCTAAAGACAGTCTTGCTATCTTGCATCTGTTTGTGAACTTGCCTGACTGACCTTTTCCTCTCTGGGTCACTTGGAGTTTGGGCTCAGCTGAATCAATAGCTGTAAAGCTCCGTAGAACACATAAACACAGCCGTCCTCCAGGAAGACGGTGACTTGTGCCATGTTGGCAGTGTTTTGTCATGTCCTCATCTCTGCAGTAACAAACAGATTAGGGTTGAAAACTCTGCCAAATAACAATTAAACAAGTCTTTTTTTTTTTACAACACCATTTATAACTGGAGCAGTATGCAGCACTCACTGAGATACAAGTCAGAGTGTTAATACATCTGGTTAGAGCAGATTGGGGTCAGATTATAATCTGCAGAGTCCTCTCATTTCAAGATCTATTTTTTACATCCACGTAAGATTAAGGAATGCACCGAGCTGCACATTGCCACATCTGGAGGAGCTCTGGTGGGCATGAAACATTACAACCACTAGGAGCAGTGGGCAGCCACAGTCCAGTGCCTGAGGACCAAGTCCAGATGTAGAGACTAGGGGTGCAGCTATCTATTATTTTAGTAATTAAGTATTCTATCGATTATTCTGGCGATTAATCGAGTAATCGGATAAAATGTACTTTTGCGTTTTTAAGATTAGGCTTAAAACTTTCCTTTTTGCTAAAGCTTATAGTTAGGGCTGGATCAGGTGACCCTGAACCATCCCTTAGTTATGCTGCTATAGACGTAGACTGCTGGGGGGTTCCCATGATGCACTGTTTCTTTTTCTTTTTGCTCTGTATGCACCACTCTGCATTTAATCATTAGTGATCGATCTCTGCTCCCCTCCACAGCATGTCTTTTTCCTGGTTCTCTCCCTCAGCCCCAACCAGTCCCAGCAGAAGACTGCCCCTCCCTGAGCCTGGTTCTGCTGGAGGTTTCTTCCTGTTAAAAGGGAGTTTTTCCTTCCCACTGTAGCCAAGTGCTTGCTCACAGGGGGTCGTTTTGACCGTTGGGGTTTTACATAATTATTGTATGGCCTTGCCTTACAATATAAAGCGCCTTGAGGCAACTGTTTGTTGTGATTTGGCGCTATATAAAAAAATTGATTGATTGATTGATTGATTAAACATCAATATTTCAGGGATCTCCCTAAGCAATGGCACGTCGTTCTGCCAAAGTCTTAACATTTTACTGAGATGGCGATGGGATGTGGCTTTCTGTTGCCCCCACCCAACTTGTAAAATTTAACCATTTTGAGTTTTTAATTATTATTATTATTATTATTATTATTATTATTATTATTATTTTATTTTATTTATTTATTTTTTTAAGGTTGGTGGATTTTTTTTATCCCTCTTTCTCTGTGATTCAGCAGATGCATTTCAACTGGAGGTTGAACATGCAAGCCTCGCAGTTTTTTTAAATAGATAAACACACTGCTTCTCTTTAAATGCGCAGACAAGCCAATTTCAGATGATCAGTGTGGATCATCTTTCTCTTAAAAGGATGTATTTTACTCTTTGTAGTGTTGGAAAGCGGTAGCTTTAAGGGCTAAATTATTAGCTGTTACACGACCTGAGCGCATGCTCTTGTCTTGTTCTTGTCAGGAATTGCGCTTTGTCTGCTTTTATTTCTTGGCTTTGTGTTTGTTCAGTTGCTTTCTGATTTGTTTATTCTCTTGTTGGAGTTTTTCCTCTTTGGGTCTGTCTGTCACTTTTTCCTCTTGTCTGTCACTGTTGGCTCTTGGTGGTGGGTGTTTCCCTCTCGCTGGCCACACCCTCATTCTGGTGTATTCCATGCACACCTGCTCTCAATCTGCACCTCATCACCTGGGTGTATTTAAGCTTCTCATTTTGCTTTACTCCCTCGCCAGATTGATGCACCTAGTGCCTTCTCTCCAGCTCTGTATCTTGTTATCTTGTTCTGCCTGCTTCATGTGTTTTTTTGACCACCTGCTTGTATCCTTGACCACGCCTGTGCCTGATGTTCCTAGTTTTGTTATTCCTGTTGGACTGCCTTACCGTGTACCGGACCCCATTTACTGTTTCAGTAAACTGCTTTTACATACAGATCCAGTTGTCTGAGTCCTGCATTTGCATCCTGCCTGAACCATTACCCAGACCTGATAGATCAATCTGGCCAACTATGGACGCAACGGACTTGACATATTTCCAGCTTGTGGTATGCCACCATAGTGGGCAGCTTGCCAAGCAACAGGACCGGCTCAGTGGTCTCAGCACTGACTTTAGCGAGCTAGCACAATATCAGGATGCTTTTATGTCCTCAGTGAGCACTCTTTTGGAACAACTCCTGTTGAAGGTCGACTCTCAGGCCAGCCCAGACCAAGCCATAGGCAGCCCCAGTCTCTCTCCGCCTAGAACACCAACCGCCTTCCCAGCTCCCATACCTGAGGCCGCAATTTGCACACAGCTGTCCTGACCGGAGCGTTTCTCTGGAGAGACTGGAGATGTTCTACCATTTATCACACATTGTGAGCTACACTTCGAACAAATGTCATCTATGTTTCCGTCTGAAAGGATGAAGATAGCATATATGATTTTGCACTTGTCTGGCCGGGCTGCGGCGTGGGCCACAGGGGAGTGGAGCCACCATTCGCCATCTTGCTCCTCCCTCCAAGCATTCACTACAGCTCTCCAGCAGGTGTTCCAGCACACCTCTCCGGAACGTGAGGCAGCGCGCTCCCTTCTGAGGTTGAAGCAGGGCACTCGCCAGGTGGCAGATTACACCGTGGACTTCCCCATTCTTGCCACCAAGAGCGAGTGGAATCCAGCCGCCTCCATGATGTCTTCTTCCAAGGGCTGGCTGCCAATGTCCAGGACAAACTGATCGCTGCTGAACTTCCCGAAGATTCGGATGAGATGATCGCCCTGGCGATCCGGATGAACCGGCGCCTATTGGAATGTCCACGCCGGGAGACCCACTACCTGCCACAATGCGCCTCCACTTCCAACCAGAGCAGAGCTTCATCTCACCGCACTGAGGTTGTCTCCACCCACCATAGATTACAAGAACCCTCGTGGCTGGGCTGCTTGCATCTGTTACAAGAGGAACGACGCCGCAGACGGGACAACGGACTTTGTTTTTATTGTGGACAATCAGGTCACTTGATCTCCTGTTGCCCGGTCAGGGGTGCCTCGGCACGGCGTCAGTCCTCAGTACAGGTGAGTCACAGCTCAGTTTCTTCCTCAGCTTCTCAGAATTTTCTTGCTGCTAAATTGGAATCTGATCAGTCCACTAAGTTGGTGCGTGCTTTTGTGGATTCTGGTTCTGACGCAAATTTTATATTACCATCTCTCTCCAGGTCCTTGCACCTTAAATTGTTTCACCTCCGCTAGGCGATATTTTTCAGTCGCTTTGACTTTGTCATCACCTATCGACCCGGTTCCAAGAATGGTAAACCTGATGCATTGTCTAGAGAGTATGATGGTCCTAATGCCCCGGTAGAGTCAGGTAATATCCTTCCTCCATCTTGTTTTATCTCCGCCATCATGTGGGAGATTGAGTCTTGGGTTAGGTCCGCACTTGCGAATGAATTAATTCCCACTGAATGTCCTTCGGCGAAAATGTTTGTTCCGGGATCTCTTAGGGGGGAGGTCTTTGTTTGGGGGCATAGTAGTTGATTTTCCTGTCATCCAGGAATCAAGAATACCATGTTTGTCGTGCAGCAACGGTTTTGGTGGCCTCGTATGGGGACCGATATTGCAGAGTTTGTAAATACCTGTCAGGTTTGTGCCATGCACTAGTCTACCACATGACCTCCTGCTGGTATGTTGTTGCCTCTGTCAATTCCCAAACAGCCTTGGACTCATATTTCCGTGGACTTCGTCACTGGCCTTCCACCATCTAATGGGCACACGGTGATTCTGACAGTTGTGGTGTAGATCATTTATCGAAGATGTGTCATTTTGTGCCTTTGTCTAAGTTGCCATCTGCTAAGGAACTCACTGAAATCATGCTTACTCATGTGTTCCGTCTTCATGGTTTCCCATTGGACATTGTTTCAGACCGGGGTCCTCAGTTTGTGTCGGGTTTCTGGAGGGAGTTCTGCCATCTCCTTGGGGCCATTTCCAGTCTCACATCAGGGTACCATCCTCAAGCTAACGGTCATACTGAACATTTTAATCAAGAAAAAGTGTCTTAGAATTTTATGTTCTCAACATCCATCCACTTGGGCGTCTCAGTTGTCATGGATCGAGTTAGCACATAATAGTCTGCCTTCTGCTTCATCTGGGTATTCACCATTTCATGTGGTTTTTGGCCATCAACCATCTCTGTTTTCACCTGTTAGTCTGTGTTCCCCGGTTCCTTCGGCCCTCAGTCGTCGTTAGGTGCCAATGAACCTGGGAGAGGGCTCGTTGGGCCCTCAGTCGTTCTTCTGTTTTGTATAAAGCCGCGGCTGACCGCAAGCGGTCAATTGCTTCTGTCTATTCTGCAGGCCAAAAGGTCTGGTTGTCTACGCGCCACTTATCCCTCCATGGGGTACCCTGGAGGTTAGCTCCTAGGTTCGTTGGTCCCTTTCCCATTTCCAAGGTTATCAATCCCGTTTCCGTTCATCTCCGGTTGCCCCGTCCATGCGCATTCATCCCACTTTTCATGTTAGCAATATCATACCTTTCCTATCTAGTTCTTTGTGCCCTCCGGCCATTCCCCTGCCTCTCACCCGGTGTGTGGATGGAGGGCCTGTTTTTTCTGTTGGCGGCTGCTTGCTTCAAGCCGTCGGGGCTGCGGGTTCCAATATTTGGTTGACTGGGATGGTTATGGTCCCGAGGAGTGGTCTTGTGTTCCCTCCCATTTTATTTTGGACCCCCGGTCTCGTTCGGGATTTTGATTTGGCTCATCCCGCTGCTCCTGGGCCATCTGGGATCAGACCTTGGTGGGGGGGAGGTACTTTCAGGAATTGCGCTTTGTCTGATTTTATTTGGTGGCTTTGTGTTTGCTCAGTTGCTTTCTCTTTTGTTTATTCTCTTGGGGTTCTTCCTCTTTGGGTCTGTCTGTCACTTTTTCCTCTTGTCTGTCACTGCTGGCTCTTGGTGATGGGTGTTTCCCTCTCACTGGCCACACCCTCATTCTGGTGTATTCCATGCACACCTGCTCTCAATCTGCACCTCATCACCTGGGTGTATTTGAGCTCCTCATTTTGCTTTACTCCCTCGGCAGATTGATGCACCTAGTGCCTTCTCTCCAGCTCTGTATCTTGTTATCTTGTTCTACCTGCTTCATGTATTTTTTGACCACCTGCTTGTATCCTCGACCACGCCTGTACCTGATGTTCCTAGTTTTGTTATTCCTGTTGGACTGCCTTACCGTGTACTGGACCCCTTTTACTGTTTCAGTAAACTGCTTTTACATATAGAGCCAGTTGTCTGAGTCCTGCATTTGCATCTTGCCTGAACCATCACCCAGACCTGATACTTCTGTTGTTTTTCTGGGGATGTTACAGCGCCACACACAGCCCTGGCATATGTACTACAACGTTAACAAAGCTTTGAGGCACAGAATTTGCCCCGGTCATTTTTTGTAACCGAATTACTCGAGTTTCAGCCCTAGTAGAGACGCTGCCCTGGTCAGGGGCAGAGAAAGGAGCAGACCCTAAATAAGCATGTTTTTGATTGTGAGAGGAAACCGGAGTGACCGGAGGAAACCCACACAGACACGGTGAGAACATGCAAACTCCACACAGAAAGGGTGGGAAATGATCCCACAACCTTCTTGCTGTGACGCAACAGTGCTAATCATGAATCCACCATGCTGATTATTTTAGCAATAATCAACAAATTTCTGGCTGTGTCCCTCAGTATTTTGAACAGGCTGTTATAGTGACCCTTAAAAACAGGCCAATGCTGACCCTTCTCTTCCTCAGAATTTCAGACCAATTTCAAAATTGCCTTTTATCTCCAAATTTTTAGAAATATGGTGGCCAAACAGCTTAACAAGGTTTTTGCTGAGCATAGTATTCTTGACAAATTTCATTCTGGATCTGTCACTTGCATTCTACAGAAACAGCTCTTCTTTGAGTTTTGAAATTATATTTTAATGTGCACAGATGCAGTTGAGTATTCGGTACGTGTACTTTTAGATCTGTCTGCAGCTTTTTACACAGTTGATCATGGTGTCCAAAAACAAAGTACTCGTGAGTACTCAGTTGTTTCCGACAAGTGCCGTCACTACTAGAAGCGCTCCAGCATGCACTTCAATGGAATGTAGCTGATAACCAGGCTTGGGGAGTAACGGAATACATGTAACGGTGTTACGTAATTAGGATACAAAAAAAGGTAACTGTATTATTCCGCAACAGTTACAGAAAAAAAGACGTATTCAGATTACAGGTATATTTAGTAAAAATGGGGATTAGTTTGCAGGATTACAATTTTAATGCATTTTATGATATTATCTGTATACGAGGTCTGTGAGAAAAGTATCGGCCCTTTTATTTTTTTCAAAAACCATATGGATTTGAATCACGTGTGATTGCATCAGACAAGCTTGAACCTTCATGCGCATGCGTGAGTTTTTTCACGCCTGTCGGTTGCGTCATTCGCCTGTGAGCAGGCTTTGTGTGAGCAGTGGTCCACCCCTCTCGTCGGATTTTTATTGTGAATAAATGTCTGAACAATTTGGAGCTTTGCTGCATCAATTTTTTTCCATAAACTGTGAGAGACCTCCAGGTGGACACCGTTCGGAAAATTAATATGGCTTTCAGGGACGATTTTATGGGGATTATACAGATTAAGGAGTGTTACTGCCACTTTAAGGACGGCCCACAACTGCTGAGAGCGTGGCGCGCTCCCAGCGCCGATCGACATGCTCAAACAACCAGATCATTTCCAACGTGAAGGCTTTGTTGATCCGGGACCTCGTCTGACTTTCACAAAAAGGCAGGAGATGTGGACATCAGCACTTTTTCGGCACATTCCACTGTTACAGGAGTTTTTTTCATGGAAAGAAAAGTGGAGGGATGCGCCACGGAGCCGTTCATTACGTGGCACAAACCCACCTCGGTGTTGGTCTCACAGGACGGCTTTCAGATGGGTTTCAGATGGATTCCAGTTGCTTTTCAGTCGTGTGATTATCCGATTGTGATTGTGCATGAGCTGGACATGCCCCAACATGTCCTGGAAGACTTCATCGCGGCGTTGCTTTGCACCATGCGTCTCCACCGCGACGCACGGAACTCCTCCGCACGTCTGTCTTAATGTGCTGAAAAAGTGCTGATGTCCACATCTTTTCACAATTCCTGTGCTAGTCAGATGACATACCGGATCAAGACAGTGTCCAGTTTAGAAATGAACGGCACATTCCACTGTTACAGGAGTTTTTGTCATGGAAAGAGGAGCGGTGCGCGGTGGAGCTGCATGGCGCAAAGCAACACCGTGATGAAGCCTTCCAGGACATGTTGGGGCATGTCCAGCTCATGCACAATCACAATCGGATAATCACACGACTGAAAAGCAACCGGAATCCATCTGAAATCCACCTGAAAGCCGTCCTGTGAGACCAACATGGAGGTGGTTTTGTGCCGCGTAATGAACGGCTCCGTGGCGCGTCCCTCCACTTTTCTTTCCATGACAAAAACTCCTGTAACAGTGGAATGTGCCATTCATTTCTAAACTGGACGCTGTCTTGATCTGGTATGTCGTCTGACTAGAACAGGAATTGTGAAAAGACGTGGACATCAGCACTTTTTCAGCACATTAAGACAGACGTGCGGAGGAGTTCCGTGCGTCGCGGTGGAGCCGCATGGTGCAAAGCAACGCCGCGATGAAGCCTTCCAGGACATGTTGGGGCATGTCCAGCTCATGCACAATCACAATCGGATAATCACATGACTTTTATTCACAATAAATATCCGACGAGAGGGGTGGACCACTGCTCACACAAAGCCTGCTCACAGGTGAATGACGCAACCGACAGGCGTGAAAAAACTCACGTGATTCAAATCCATATGGTTTTTGAAAAAAATAAAAAGGTCCGATACTTTTCTCACAGACCTCGTATAATATATTTTTTTCTTTGAAACAAAAACGTGGACAGCATGACGTCTCCTAACCGGGCAAAATATTGATGAAGTTCCCGGATGTTAATGCATTTTTAGTGGAGATCCGCGACCGAACACACTCAGAAAAATGCTCGCAAAATATGTGTTTAAAAAATGCCATTTTGACCTGGATATCGAGCCAGTAAAATTAAATTGCATTAAAGTATGTCAGGAAAGTATTACACTTACTCTGACACACACACATTCCCAAATATTAGTGTTGAAAGTTACATGGATCTGCGCTGTTCAAGCTGCTGAGCTGAGGCGACCTGCTGCAGCAGCTGCTGTTGTGTTCAACGCAGCGTGGCTCCTAAAACATTACAATACATTTATATACATATTATATTTTACACAATTATCCTTTATTGACCGAGTTTCATTCATGAAGTCAGTGGTGTGGGTACACATCTCTCTGTGTGGGTGTGACTGTGAGTGACACAGTGCAGGGGTCACTATAATCTCATTATTTTAAGGTGCAAATTAAAAAAAAAATTCCCAGTCTTGTCGAACAATTTTAATCACTAATGACAAGTATTTTAACTAGACATTGGTCTAGCAGTGGAAAATATCAACTACACATAAGTGAAGAGTTAATGGTCCGTGTCATCGGGCGACACAGGTACGGCAGGAAATATACAGCTGTTTATCATCCAAATATCACGGACAAAGTGACAAGAAGAACCAAAACCACTTACTTATGGAAGGAAATATTATCTCCCTTGTTCCTCCGTTTGTGGCTTTGCCAACATTCGCAGCTTTCCGGCATATTCCACCTGTTTCTTGAACTTCTATGTGCGCAAATCACTAACTTGCCCGGAATTAAAATGGCGACCACGCCTCCTTACTGACAGTATTTACTTAATGGTTTTCATTATGCTTTTGTTCTTATTTTGAAAGTTCAATAAATGGACTGATATGTTAAACATGGTGCGAATGCCATGTGAAAGACTAAAGTAAGATAATTTTATGTTTACTGAACAAGTAGCAGAATTTTTTTTTTTTTTTTTTGTATATTGTTCTGCAAGCCACTTTTAATTACAAATTCATCCGCCCACCACCTGAGTTTTCATTATCCTTCATTTGTTTGGCATTTTTTGTTGAAAATTTAGCAGGTGAACACTGGGTGGGTTTAAAACAATATTGTGGGTGCTCTTAATTCATAATGTGAAGTAAAACAGAGCATGCCATGTAAAATAAACAGTTTTATTTTTGCTTAATAAACTGTACTATGTGGTCAAGACTATTTATATTTAGTTTTTTTTTTGTCTGTATTATTGTATGTATTATTATTTGATATTGGAGTAATTGAAAGTAATCAAATTACATTACTTTAATATTATGGTACTTGGATTACGTTACTGACTACATTTTTCAACAGGTAACTAGTAATTGTATTGGAATACATTTTTAAAGTAATCCTTCAAACCCTGCTGATAACATTAAGAACAAAGGCACAGATTAGTTCCAAAGTTTACATAAGTGTGATGTTGTGCTATGACAACTCATTTTTAAGTGAAAACTGTTAATTGTGATGCAGTCACTGTAAAAGCTGCAGCTCTGTGAAGGTTTCTGTGCACATGCACGGGTACGAGTCCGAAACGTAGCCTGTCAGTAACAATCTCTGCTCCAGGTTCAGCTTTGTGCATGATCAGTTATGAGTGTTGTTATCAATAAAATCTAAAAAATATATATCTGCTGGCGGGGGAAGAAAATGTCGTGGAGACATTTCTTTTTGCAGCGTACTGAGAGGGCAACGAGCAGCAGTACACACATACACACACACACACACACGTGCACATGTGCACAGACACACACATTCTAGCTCTTCAAAGCAAAAAAAAGCTTGCCACAAAACACAAAAGGGGTGAAATCCTGAACATGCCAGACTCACTGTGTTATATCATTTTCCAAATGTAAACTCCACACGAACAAAGAAGTGCAGGCATAAAACAGATAAAAGACAAAGTAAAATAAATAGTAAAAAGTAGTAAGAAATAATTTAACAATTTTTAACAAATCCGTCTCCGTGTCCTGATAGTCTGTTAAAAACAGTCAGATGTCCCGATGTCCATGTCCACAGCTTCAGTAAACCAGCATCCACACAAACGGCGTGTCACCACACTTTAGGCTCCAAAATCTGACAATCTGAAAAAGTTAAGAGTTTCAGGGTGAAGTGTGTCGCCTCCGCTCTGTAAATCCGAGCCATCACTTTCGAATGGCAGCTCAGAAGTGTCGCTTTTGGATGGAGCAGGTTCGTTTCCCTTTTTCTGTCAGTCATTGGGATATTTCTGTTCTGCTAATAAAGATGTCACACATTGAAAAATGCAGAGAATTGCTGAGTGAGACGTTTTCCGGAAATGCATACCATATCATACCACTTTATTTATATAGTACATTTAACAAACAGAGTAGTTTCCAAAGTGCTGTATAGAACAAACAAACAAACAAACAAACAAACAAACAAACAAAAAACACAGAGGACCACACATTCACATGGTGTTAAATGCCAGGGGTCTTGGGGGCCTTCAGTAAATTTAGTAATTCAGTAAATTTTGGAATTTTGATGTCCAGGGATGCATTCTGTTTATTATTTTTTTTTTATTAATATTTTCTCCCCCATTTAGTTCTATTGCTTAATATGTGTGGAATTTATATATATATATATATATATACACACACACACTGATGGGCACAGATAACCAAAAAATTAACTTCGATAATAGATAATAAGATAACTGAAAAGTTATCTTTCATAAAGATAAACCGATAAACCACCCAAAAATGTATTGGAAGTTACAGATAATTGATAACCGATAAATTCCAGTGTTGTCTATGGGACATTTGCAGTTACTAAAGAGCTGAAATTGATTTTTAACACAATCGCTCGGTAAAAGACCTAAAGAATAAGTAAGAATGTTTGACCATGCTGCCCCCTGCAGGAAGCAGCACAGACAAATCCTGAGCACCCACGAAATCAACTCTTTACTAATCATAACCATTTTTCTTTCAACATTCTGCCCCTGCTGGAAGCTCTTGTTTACAACAGCGCTCCCACCACAGAGGCAGACCAAGAGCAGCCATAAGGCCAGCTCCCTATCAATTTCAACACTCCGGTCAGGCGGAGGTCTTGAAAAATAAAGTCATACTAACTGTCATGTATTATGTTGATCCTCTATTGTATGCTGGAGTTTTGGTTTGGATTTTGTTGCCTTTTTGGCTGGGTGTGCTTTGCTTGGGCTTTTCGGGTCTGTATGTCTCTTGGCTGCCTTCTCTGAGCTTGGTGGGGGGCGGTTCTCTGTGATTGGGTCACGCCTTGTTCTGGGTCTTTCTACACTTTTCTCTGGGAGTATTTAAACACCACTGGTTGCACCAGGTTTTGCCTGATCGTTGTGCCCTGTGTCATTGCTTCAAGCTCTGTACCTCGCTCTGTCTTAGTCCTGCTTCCACCTTGTGTTTTGACCACCTGCCTGTATTTTTGACCACACCTCTGCCTGATGTTTTGGATCTGTTTGCTTTTCTTGACTGCCTTACTGTGTACCGTACCCAGCTAAGCCTCTCAGTAAACGCCTCCTTGAACCAGAGCTATGTGAGTGAGTCCTGCATTTGTCTCCTGCCTTCCTTGTCTGACATCCCTGATAGAACGATCAGGCCAACAATGGAGACAGCGGACTCGGACCCATTCCAGCTGGCTGTTCGTCACCATAGCCGCCAGCTGGCCGAACAAGAGGGCCGCATCACTGTTTTAAGCACTGGTATAGCTGACCTGGCCAAAAGACAGGACGCCTTCATGTCCTCAGTAAGCGCACAGATCAACCAGCTTGTAACCTCCCTGACGCCTCAGACTCCGTCCACCTCGGCCTCTACCAACCAGCCGCCGACAGGACCGAGTGCGGCCCCGCCGGTGCCTGCAGCTGCTCCTGACGTCTGCAACCAGCTGTCTCAACCTGAGCATTTCTCCAGAGAATCCGGAGACGTCAAACCTTTCCTAACGCAATGCGACCTGCACTTTGAGTTAATGTCAGCAATGTTTCCGTCTGACAGGGCGAAGATCACCTTCATCATTACTCACCTCACTGGCCGGGCTGCGGCGTGGGCCTCGGCAGAGTGGAGCAGGCAGTCTCCGGCGTGTGAAGCGCTCCAGGCATTCCAGACCGCTTTCCGCCAGGTTTTCCAGCATACGTCACCAGGCCGTGAGGGCAGCCCATTCCCTGATGCGTCTCCGGCAGGGAAACAGAAGAGTCGCCGACTACGCCATTGATTTCCGCATTCTCGCGGCAAAGAGCGAGTGGAACCCGGCCGCACTTCCTGGGGTGGATGAAATCCGTCCTACCTTAAGTCTCTGGATGTCGTGGGACTGTCTTGGCTGACACGCCTCTGCAACATCGTGTGGCGATCGGGGACAGTGCCTCTGGATTGGCAGACCGGGGTGTTGGTCCCTCTGTTTAAGAAGGGGGACCGGAGGATGTGTTCCAACTATAGGGGGATCACACTCCTCAGCCTCCCCGGTAAGGTCTATTCCAGAGTACTGGAGAGGAGAATTCGAACGATGGTCGAACCTCGGATTCAGGAGGAGCAGTGTGGTTTTCGTCCTGGTCCCAGCACACTGGACCAGCTCTCCACACTCCATCGGCTGCTCGAGGGTTCATGGGAGTTCACCCAACCAGTCCACATGTGTTTTGTGGATCTGGAGAAGGCGTTCGACCGTGTCCCTCGGGGCACCCTGTGGGGAGTGCTCCGGGAGTATGAGGTCCGGGGTCCTTTGCTAAGGGCTATCCGGTCCCTGCAGGAGCTTGGTTCGCATTGCTGGTAGTAAGTCAAACCTGTTTCCAGTGCACATTGGCCTCCGCCAGGGCTGCCCTTTGTCACCGGTTCTGTTCATTATTTTTATGGACAGAATTTCTAGGTGCAGCCAGGGTGTAGAGGGGGTCTGGTTTGGGAACCACAGAATCTCGTCTCTGCTGTTTGCGGACGATGTGGTTCTGTTGACTTCGTCAAATCAGGACCTTCAGCGTGCACTGGGGCAGTTTGCAGCCGAGTGTAAAGCGTCCGGGATGACAATCAGCACCTCCAAATCCGAGGCCATGGTTCTCGACCAGAAAAAGGTGCTTTGCCCTCTTCAGGTTGGTGGAGTGTCCTTGCCTCAAGTGGAGGAGTTTAAGTATCTTGGGGTCTTGTTCACGAGTGAGGGTCGGATTGAGCGTGAGATCGATAGACGGATCGGTGCAGCATCTGCAATGATGCGGTCGCTGTATCGGACCGTCGTGGTGAAGAGAGAACTGAGTAGGGGGGCAAAGCTCTCAATTTACTGATCGATCTGAATGAATGAATGAATGAATGAATGAATGAATGAATGAATGAAAACTGTTTATTTCGAACATTTGATACAACAACAATTACAAGATAGATCAGTAAAGACAACAACAAAAAAGTTCCTACTGTGTACCCAACATGTCCGAAAAGGGGTAGGGTGAAGCATCAGCTTATTTATCCCTACCCCTTCTTCCCACAACCAGTAATACCCTTTGCCACATATACACATAGATTCCTACACACCTAAACCGATATCAACATATATATATATATACATATATATACACATACATATATACA
Organism: Thalassophryne amazonica; assembly: GCF_902500255.1. Lineage (NCBI taxonomy): Eukaryota > Metazoa > Chordata > Actinopteri > Batrachoidiformes > Batrachoididae > Thalassophryne > Thalassophryne amazonica. The sequence continues at coordinate 42,884,207 of NC_047103.1, read as the reverse complement.
TACACACATCAACATACATACACATATACATACACATATATACACATATACATATATACACATATATATACACAAACATAAATATACACCTACACATACCTACTTACATACAAAATACTATATATTTACAAGCCGAAGCAAAAAACAAAAACACCCTAACCCTCATTACCCTTCCTCCTCCCTATACCCAGAAAAAACCATATTTTTGTACCGCTGTTTGAACTGGTTCATGCTTGGACATTGCTTGAGCCCCACTCCCAATCTGTTCCACATCCTCACCCCACAGACAGAAATACAGAAACCTTTAATGTTGTTCGTGCCCACTGATGCTTTAAATTAAATTTCCCCCTCAGACTGTAATCCCCCTGATCTGTTAAAAAACATATTTTAATATTTGCTGGAAGTAAATTGTTTATTGCTTTATACACAATTTGTACTGTTTGAAAATGAACCAAGTCTGTGAATTTAAGAATTTGGATTGTAAAAATAGTGGATTGGTATGATCTCTATAGCCAGTATTATGAATAATTCTTATAGCTCTTTTCTGCATTACTGATAGTGATTGTGTTGTACCTTTATAACTATTACCCCATACCTCTGCACAGTACTGTAAATATGGTAAAACCAGTGAGCAGTAAAGAATTGCGGAATGAGTTGTGGTCCAGAATATGTTCGCTTTGTTTAGAACTGAAATGCTTCTTGACAGTTTACTTTGTATATGTTTTATATGAGTCTTCCAGTTTATCTTATCATCTTTATCACCCCCAGAAACTTATTTTCATGTACCCTTTCAATATCTACCCCCTCGACTTGTAACTGAACCTGTATGTCTGTATTACAATAGCCAAATAACATGTATTTTGTTTTACTTAAGTTTAATGATAATTTGTTTCTGTCAAACCATATTTTCAATTTTCCCATTTCTATACTGATCCTCCTCAGTAACTCCTGCAAATCCCCCCCTGAACAAAAAATGCTTGTGTCATCTGCAAATAATACTAATTTTAATATTTTGGAAACATTGACAATGTCATTTATATAAATTAGAAACAGTTTTGGACCCAATACTGACCCCTGTGGGACGCCACAAGCATTGTCCAAGCATGATGATGTATATTCCCCCAACTTCACAAACTGTTTTCTGTTACTTAAGTAGCTTCTCACCCAGTGCAACACCAACCCCCTAATCCCATACTGTTCAGTTTATTGATTAATATGTCATGATTAATTTTATCAAAAGCCTTTTAAGGTCTATAAATATTCCAACTGAATGTAATTTGTGGTCTATGGCGTTTGTAATCTCCTCAACTGATTCTATTAATGCAAGTGATGTTGAACTATGTGCTCTGAATCCATATTGACTATCAGTAAGTAATTTATGTTTATTTATGAATTTGTCTAATCTATTATTGAATAACTTTTCTAATAATTTGGAAAATTGTGGAAGCAAAGAAACAGGTCTATAATTTGTGAAGTGGTGTCTATCCCCAGTCTTATACAGCGGCACAACCTTAGCTATTTTCATTTGATTGGGAAATTTACCGGTTTGAAATGATAAGTTACAGATGTATGTTAATGGTTCTACAATCCATTCAATGACCTGTTTTACCACCACCATATCAATTTCATTTAAATCGGTAGATGTTTTATATTTACAATTATTCACAATGTCTATAATTTCATTTCCATCCACTGCTGTGAGGAACATTGAACAGGGATTTCTTTCTATGAGATTATTATCCCAATCCTCAGGTTGGGAATCGGGAATTTTTTCTGCCAAGCTTGGTCCAATATTTACAAAAAATTATTAAAACCGTTGACTACCTCATCCTTATTTTCCTTCTTGACATTATTATCAATGAAATACTGAGGGTAACTCTGTTTTTTATTACCATTTTTGATAATGCTATTTAATATATCCCATATTCCTTAATATTGTTTTTGTTATTATATAATATGTTACTATAATATTCCTTCCTACATACCCGTATAATATTAGTTAATCTATTTTTGTATTTCTTATATCTATTTTCTCCCTCTTTAGTCTTTAGTTTTATGAATTCTCTATACAGTGTATTTTTCTTATTACATGCATTTCGTAACCCTTTCGTCATCCATGGTCGAGCTTGGATTTTTTGTTTTCTGTAGTCTTGTTTAATTGGACAATTTTTGTCATATAATGATGTAAATATTTGTAAAAAAGTTTCATATGCACTATCAACATCACTTTCACTGTATACCTTTTCCCAGTTTTGCTCCTGTAAATCCTTCTTTAGTGTGTTCATGTTTTCCTCTGTCCGCACTCGCCTGTATTTTATTTTCTCCTCTGGCTGATTCCGCCGATGGTTTCTATTATAAACGATGAAAACTGGTAGATGATCACTAATGTCATTGATTAATAATCCACTCACAGTGTTATTCTCAATATCATTGCTGAATATATTATCAATTAAAGTGGCACTATGGGATGTAATTCTGCTTGGCCTGGTGATTTTTGGATATAAACTCATACTGTACATTATACTGATAAATCATCTGTTATTTATGCTTATTTGGATTGAGCAGATCAATATTTAAGTCACCACAAATGAACACAGTTTTTTGATTAGTTTTTTGAGAACATTTTTTCCCATACAGTCAGTGAATGTTTCAATACTAGATCCTGGTGCTCTATATACAGCTGACTAATACATTTTTGCTTTTTCTTCACATATTTCAATAGTTATACATTCTAATAAGTTATCAATCACAGTTGTCATATTGTCTACTATTTTATAATCCATGTTCTTATCCACATACACAGCCACTCCTCCTCCACTCTTATTTTTTCTGTTTACACAATTAAATTCATATCCATCCAGTTCAAAATCCATTCCTTTATCTTCATTGATCCATGTTTCTGATATAGCAATTATGTTAAATATTTTTTTAAACTGACTTAATATTCTTTAATGTTGTTAAAGTTTGCATATAGACTTCTGCTGTTGAAATGGATTATTGATAATTTGTTATCCGTTTTAATGATCCGATTAAACTGTTCATCTGTATAATAGCAACAACTGTCATTGATATTTGAGAAGAAATTATTGTCCGGGTCTATATCGTGCTCCAAGTCCAGTACATTGTGGTCTGTGTATTTAAATGTTCTCAGTTCTACTTTTCCATGATCAGCAATCCTTTGAGTTATATCCTTCTTGTCTCCAGATGTAGATGAATAGGTAGTAGATGAATAGGTTCCTCTGGTCTGTGTCATGGTGTTGTGATGTGTTTGTGTCCTCATACCTTATTGGTCATATTTGTCCAGATCCTCGCTTTAAGAAACACTATTGTTCATATTTGTCCAGCTCCTCGATGTTCCTTATTGCCATGACTTTTGCTTGTTCTGGTGATCCGTTCAGTTTGATGAATATTTTACAGTTTGAAGTCCATGTGTGCTGGATTTTTCCCTGTTTCTTCAAGAAGCGTGCTTTCCTGGCGATGTCGGCATTACGTTTGGTGAGGTGTTTCATTGATGAATACGTTGTCCCTTTCAGTTTTCTTCCTTGTTTTAACAGTGCTGTTTTGTGTTTTCTGTTGATGAATCTCATGATGACGGTTCGTTTATCACCGTCATTTCTCCGGGCAGAGGGTGGCACGCTTCAATGTTATTTAAATCCATTTCTATACCTTTAGATAGGAGGAAATCAGCAACCTGTTTTTCCACAGAGCTGACCTCCTGTTCACTGGCTCCCCTCCGCTCTCATCTGTTACCGCCCGTGCGTAGGACCGTGGTTTGATATGAAGACTTGTGATGATGACGTCGTTAATTCTGGTGTACTGCTCCAATTCAGCCACTCTATTTTCCAGCTGCACCAGATGCCGGTCTTTCTCGGCATTCTGGAGCCGTATGCCTTCACCTCCTCCACCAGATCCATAATTGATTTCTGTTGCTGCTTCACAACAGAAATGTCCTCTGATAGAAAGTCCAGAGATTTTTTAATATCGTCACCTTCCTCCGCTGTCAGAACCTTCTTAGGCCCCATGGTCGGCTTAATGAGCAGCTTGTCGATCGCCGATGTTAACAGCCTGCGTTGTTTGTCACCGGGATGGATCTGCACTGCGCTGGTGCCGCGCGGCCTCGGTGTTTCCACGCTGATGGATCCGCGGTGGGCTGCACGAGGCCTCGGGGAAGCGGCACTCGTGACGCGTGGCTCTAATGACGCAGCGCGCGGCCTCAGTGAATTCACCACGTTGGCGGGCCTCGGACGTTGTTGCTGTCCAGTCGCGGGGGCTAAGTTGCCGGTTGAGGTGGTATTCCCACTGTCCGGGTTGGCAAACACCGGCATGGCAGATTGGCAACTACAAACACCACCTCTGAAACGCAGGTACAAACTTTTTGCAGCTCGCTCTGACGACACGCAGCTCTGACTGACTGTGACTGCATTCCGATCTTCACCTATGGTCATGAGATTGGCTCATGACCGAAAGAACGAGATCACGAGTACAGCGGCCGAGATGAGTTTCCTCCGCAGGGTGGCTGGGCGCTCCCTTAGAGATAGGGTGAGGAGCTCGGTCACCTCGGGAGGAGCTCAGAGTCGAGCCGCTGCTCCTCCATGTCGAAAGGAGTCAGTTGAGGTGGCTTGGGCATCTTTTCCAGATGCCCCTGGAACGCCTCGCTGGAGAGGTGTTCCGGGCACGTCCTATTGGGAGGAGGCCCCGGGGAAGACCCAGGACATACTGGAGGGATTACATCTCTCGGCTGGCTTGGGAACGCCTTGGGGTTCCCCGGAGGAGCTGGGGGAGGTGTGTGTGGATCGGGAGGTCTGGGCGTCTTTGCTTGAGCTGCTGCCCCCACGACCCGACTCCGGATAAAGTGGAAGAAAATGGATGGATATATATATATATATATATATATATATATATATATATATATATATATACATTTTCACAGTTTCTTTGCCTGTACCTCAAATTGATATCACAACCTATATGTTTGTTTGAAAATATTACTATCAATCAATCAGAATTTATTTCTATAGCCCCTTACAGGAGCCAGACATGTCCAAAGTGTTTTACAGTAAAATGAAGAAACAAGAATTCACAAAAATAAAACAAACTTACAATAGAGTTCAAGAGGCACATAAAACCAAAATGTCACCAGGTGTTCAAAGCCATTTTAAATAATAAGCCTTGAACTTTGATTCAAAAAGTGCTAGGTCAGAAATAGTACGTAAATCAGGAGGTAGCTTGTTCCACAGTCTGGCTTCAGCTACTGCAAAAACAGGATCACCCCAGAGTTTATATTCTGACCTCAAAACATCTAAAGTTGAACAGATGCTCGTAATGTGCAACTCGAAGTGCAGAGAGATAAAATTTCAAGATGGTACAAGGCGATTACTATCTTTGAAAAACAAACATTAAAATCTTAAAAATCTATTCTAAAACAAACTGGAAGCCAGTGGAGTGAGTCAGTTACAGGTGTAAATATGCACATTTCTGGAAATGTTTATTAAAAGACAAGCAGTAGCATTTGAGTTGAGTTGGAGGCGTGGAAGAGAAGACTGGTTAACACCAGCATAATGTGCATAACATTAATCATGTCTGGAGCTGATGACAGCATGAATGACCGTCTGAAGGTCACGTCTGCTGAAGAAGGACTTTACTTTAGCCAGAAGACATAGCTGGAAAAAAACTTGCTTTTACAAGATTTTGTTTTCAAACAGGCCCAGTAATGCCTGGGCTTAGACATTAGTTATGTAGTTATGCAGAAAAGTCAGAATCAGAATCAAACAACTTTATTAATCCCCGAGGGCAATTCAGTTCACAGTTACCCACTTTAATGAACTATCTAAATAATTAGGGAATGAACAAATAAATACAAGACTTCCATAACAGCATACCAACAACTGTCCTCACCCATCAGTACCCACAGATTAGCAGGATCAGCAATAATAAATACCAGAAGTTTGCCTGTAAAGCACTCTTTAGAACTCCAAATTCAGCACAGGCCACAATCAGCCTGAGGCCTATTCCCAGCATTTAACAGCCTGATGGCTGATGGAATAAATGTTGAAGGACCTGTGGCCCTCTTGGGCTGACTGTAATGGAAATGATCAATCTCTCATTAACTTTCTGCATCTGTTCCTAAATGTTTCAAATCTGCAGTGATTAAACATTACTTAAGAAATCTAATCTGACCCTAGTGTATTGAAAAACTATAGGCTGATATCTAATCTATCATCAATCATTTTGCTCTAAAATTCTTGAAAAAGTGGTTTCACAGCAGCCTCATGGACTACCTTACTGAGAGCCTGGCTTTTACAAAATATCATTCCATAGAGACAGCTCTCACTAAAGTTGTGAATGATTTTCTGCTTGCAATGGATTCAGACACACACTATGGCTCTGGTGCTGTTAGATCTCAGTGCTAGCATTTGACACTGCAGATCATGTTCTGCTTGATAGGCTGGAGAATCATTTTGGGATAACTGGGAATGCCCTTGCATGGTTGACATCATACCTCACCAGTCATTCTCACTAGTGGTTGTACAAAAACACTACCTCTAACCTTAGTAATATGAAATTTGGGGTTCCACAGGGGTCTGTCTTAGGCCCCCTGCTTTTCTGCCATTATATAGCACCCTTGGGCAATATTGCGGTGTCTTGGGATTATCTTTCAATGCTATGCTGATGATACGCAGTTATACATGCAATAACTGCTAGTAATCTCATCCACATAAAATCCTTAGAAGGACTGCCTTGCATCAGTGAGAAGCGGATGTTGAGCAACTTCCTACTTTTAAACTCTGATAAGACTGAAATGATGGTTCTTGATCCAGTGAGACATCAGCATCAATTTGACCAGCTAACGCTTAGCCTAGGCTCGTGTGTCATACATCACACCGACAAATTCAGGAACCTTGGGTAATTTTTGATCCTATGTTGTCCTGACCTCCACATTATGAGGACTGCTTTCTTACACCTGCGAAATATGGCAGATTTGTCCTATCCTGTCTATGGCTGATGCTGAGACCGTGATTCATGCATTTGTCTCTTCTAGATTGAACTACTGCAATGTTCTATTTTCTGGTTTAGTGCAGTCCAGCATTAGGGGTCTCCAATTGCTTCAAAATGCTGCTGCCAAACGTTTGACATGAAGCAGAAAGTTTGACCACATTACACCCATTTTGGCATCTCTTCACTGGCTTTCTGTCCCTGTGAGATTAGATTTTAAGGTTCTGCTACTAGTCTATAAAGTTGTTCAGTCGGACTGGCACCTCCCTACTTTTGCTGAACTATTTAAACCCTACGTACCGGCCTGGGGTTTGTGTTCTCAGGGTGCAGGCCTACTTTTTGTCAGAACTTTCTCTTATTGTACCCCTGTTCTATGGAATGATCTCCCTGCTTCAATAAAACAGTCAGATTCTGTAGAGACTTTAAAGTCCAGACTTAAGACGCACTTATTTTCCCTTTGGTATGACTAGCATACTGGCATAGTATGTTACTATGCTTTTTACTCTTTTAAATTCATTTTAACGGAGCGGGGCGCGGCCTCAACTTTACCTAAATTCTGGGTCTTTTATTGAACCTTAGGGCTAGTGGCCGGTGATCACCTTGGTATTTCTTCTGTTTTTCTTGTTGCTTAATGCTGACTAATTATACTGTTTGTTGTCTTTCTGATGCCTGATTCTGTTTTTTTTTTCTCTCTGTTTGAGGTGCGGCTCCGTCCAGAGATGGGTGTGGTGTCTGTTTCTGAAACCCCCCAGTCCTGTGCACCGGCAACATTTCCTGTATATTTGTTTTGTGAATTGTTTTGTAATTTGTATCAGTAGCATGGCCCAAGCAGAGGATCGCTCCTTTGAGTCTGATCTGCTTGAGGTTTCTTCCTCAGAGGGAGTTTTTTCTTACCACTGTTGCCTGTGTGCTTGCTCTGGTTGGTAAGGTTAGACCGTACTTGTGTGAAGCACTTTGAGTCAACTTTGTTGTGATTTGGTGCTATATAAATTAAATTGTTACGGTTCGGACACGAATGGATACGAACCCAGAAGCAGGAAGCAGAAAAGATGGAGTTAAACACAGATTTATTACAGGAAGGATGGATGTACAGAATGTATGGACTGTCTATCCGTGTGGAGACCGGCCCGCACAGCGGTGGAAACAGGAGTACTGCAGCCCCGAGTTCTTCTGCCCTGGAAGGTGGATCCGGAGCCAGGTGGTCGCCTGCAAGCTGTCGTCGAGGCTGGAGGGAGAGACAGATGGTGAGTGCTGAGTTGATAACTTCCAGAAGTGAGTCTCACAGTCAAACAGTGACAAACTATCACAGCTGGTCCCAATATGCAGATAATTAGACAGACGGATTCAGTTCAGGTTGTTCTTCAGGTTTGTTCTTAGAAAACGTTCACAGTCAGTTTGTACTATATTCCTTGCAGAGCTCAGTGAAGGCAAAATGACAAACACTTAGCTGGTAATTGCTGATAGCGAGAGCTCCACGCTCAGGCTGCAGGAAAAGCTGATTTGGAGCGGCAGCAACAAGGAGGATGTCAGCTCTGAGCTGGGGCTCGACAACAGGTGTGGAAACACCAAAAAGTTAGCAGAATATTCTACTTCTGGAAAAGTAGCGAGGCCAAAGCTTACTGTGTTGATTAGCTGAGTTTCTGGCGATGATGGACTGAAGAGACGGGGTTGAAATACAGGAGCTGATTGCATGTGGAACAGGTGTGTCGATCAGCTTGACGCGCCACCTGTGCAGAGAGGAGAAAAAGCAGCAGCAGCAGCAGACAGAGCAAGCAGCCCACAACAGTACCCCCCCTCAATGGGAGCCCCCAGGCGACCTACCAGGACGATCCGGGTGTTCCCGATAGAAGTCCCGGATGAGGGAGGGATCCAGGATGAGCCCCCGCTTGACCCAGGAGCTTTCTTTGGGCCCATATCCCTCCCAGTCCACCATGTACTGGAAGCCCCGCCCCCAACAACGAACATCCAGAATCTTCCGGACGGTCCAGGCCGGATGACCTTCCACCATCCGGGCAGGGGTGGCGCAGGAGCCGGAGGACACAGTGGGCTCACACTAACCGGCTTCAACCTGGAGACATGGAAGACCGGGTGGATCCACAGCGAGCAGGGAAGACGGAGCTGGACGGCCACCGGATTAACCACCCGGTCGACGACAAAAGGTCCAATATACCGGGAAGCCAGCTTTGAAGAGTCAACCTGGAAGGGAATATCCCGGGATGACAGCCACACCTCCTGCCCGGGTCGATAGGCGGGAGCAGGGGTCCGATGCCAGTCAGCATGACCCTGCGTCCAGGTACGGGTCTTCAGCAGGGCAGAGCGGCGGTCTTCCACACCCGCCAGCATCTCCTGAGGTGGAGCTGCACAGAAGGGACCGAAACCTCATCCTCCTGAGACGGAAAGAGGGGCAGCTGATATCCCAGGGAGGCTTCACAGGGCGAGAGTCCAGTGGCAGACGAGACCTGGGAATTGTGTGCATACTCCACCCAGGGTAGTTGTTGGCTCCAGTCCGACGGGTGCACAGCAGACACACCGTAAGGTGTCCTCAAGGTCCTGGTTGGTCTGCTCTGCCTGCCCATTGGTCTGTGGATGAAACCCGGACGACAGGCTGACCGAGGCCCCAAGCGCAGTGCAAAAGCTCCACCAAACCTGCGACGTGAACTGGGGTCCCCGGTCAGATACAATGTCTTGGGGTATGCCATGCAACCGTACGACGTGGAGGACCAGAAGGTCGGCGGTCTCCTGGGCGGTTGGCAACTTTGGCAGGGGCACAAAGTGGGCTGCCTTTTATAACTGATCCACGATTGTGAGGACTACTGTGTTACCCTGGGATGGAGAAGTCCTGAGACGAAGTCCATCCCAAGGTGTGACCATGGGCAACCCGGAATCGGGAGAGGTTGCAGGAGCCCAACAGGCAGTTGGTGGGAGGACTTGCCGCGGGCACAGACCGAGCAGACACGGATGTACTCCCTCATATCAGCCTGTGCCATGGGCCACCAGAAACGACGACGTAACAGTTCTAGAGTACGGGTGACCCCGGGATGGCATGACAATTTGGATGAGTGGCAGAAGTGCAGAACTTGAGACCGAACCTCTGGCGGAACAAAAAGCCAACCGGGCTTGACCCGGATCCGGATGCTGGGTGAGGGCTTCCTGGATGGCTCGTTCAACATCCCAGGTCAGTGCCCCCACAACCATGGACCAAGGCAGGATGATCTCGGTGGTCTCCCTGCGGATCTTCAGGAAGCGAAAACTGGCGAGACAGGGTGTCTGGTTTAAGGTTTTTTCTGCCCGGGCGATAGGAAATAGAGAAATGGAATCTACCAAAAAACAGGGACCACCTGGCTTGCCGGCCGTTTAGTCTGGATGTATTCCAGATTGTGGTGGTCTGTCCACGCAATGAATGGAACTGCGGCCCCCTCCAGCCAATGTCTCCACTCGGATAGAGCCTCTTTCACAGCTAGGAGTTCCCGGTTACCCACGTCATAGTTCTTTTCAGCGAGGGTAAGGCGCCGCGAGAAATACGCACATGGGTGTACCCTATTGTCTCCCTCAGACCTCTGGGAAAGAACCGCTCCTAGCCCTGTGTCGGAAGCGTCCACCTTGACGATGAGCTGACGATCTGGGTCAGGCTGGGTAATTATTGGAGCTGAGGCGAATCGTTCTTTCAGAGCGGAGAAGGCGGAGTCAGCCTGGGGGTCCACTGAAACGTGGTTTTGGAAGAGGTAAGGGCGGAAAGGGGAGCGAAGATCTGACTATACCCACGTATAAAACATCGGTAAAAGTTTGTGAACCCCAAAAACTGCTGTAGGTGTTTGCGTGTAGATGGTACTGGCCAGTTGACAATGGCTTTGACCTTCGCTGGGTCAGGTCTGACCTGATTGTGGGAGTTGACAAACCCCAGGAAGGACACGTGTTGAGGTTGAAACTGCATTTCTCTGCCTTTACAAACAACCTATTCTCCAGCAGTCATTGAAGAACGAGTCGCACCTGTTTAACGTGGGTTTGTGGATCGTGAGAGAAGATCAAGATATCGTCTAGATAGACAAAAACGAAATGATTCAAAAAATCCCATAAAACGTCGTTCACCAGCGCTTGGAACGTGGCTGGTGCGTTAGTGAGACCGAAGGGCATGACAAGGTATTCAAAATGTCCCAAACGGGTATTGAAGGCAGTTTTCCACTCATCCCCCTCCCGAACACACACCAGGTGATAGACATTGCGAAGGTCTAATTTGGTGAATACAGTCGCCCCGTGCAAGGAACTAAACGCAAAATCCAGAAGGGGTAAAGGGTACCTATTGCGGACCGTAATGGCGTTTAGTCCCCGGAAATCGATGCAGGGGCGAAGGGTGCCGTCCTTCTTCCCAACAAAAAGAAGCCTGCCCCCACAGGGGACGAAGAGGGCCAATCAATCCTGCAGCCAAGGAGTCCCGGATATAGGTCTCCATTGATTTGCGTTAAGGCAGGAAAGGTTGTACAATCTCCCAGATGGGAGAGGACGCAAGGAAGCAAATCAGTGAAGCAGTCATAAGGACAGTGAGTTGGAAGTGAGAGTGCACGATCCTTGCTGAACACTTCACCAAGGTCGTGGTACTCAGGAGGAACTAATGACAAATCAGGGGGCATGGCGGCCTTCTCCTTGACTTTATGCAGGGAGGAACCGAGGAACTAAGGCACCCCCGGAGACAGGCTTCACTCCATTGAGTTATGGCCCCGGTCTGCCAATTGAATCCGGGATTGTGTCTGAATACCCACGGGTGGCCTAGAACCAGGGGGAAGGAGGACAGAATCACGTAGAACTGGATGGACTCACAGTGATTCCCTGACACCACTAGCATAATAGGAACGGTGCGGTGAGTGACAGTAGGAAGGGGTGCCATCCAGATTATGCACGGACAGTGGGGAAGATAGTGCCTCTAGAGGTATTTTAGATTTAGACACAAAAGTGGTATAATGAAATCGCCTTCAGCTCCAGTGTCAATAAGAGCTGGAACCAAAAGTGTTTCATTGTCAGAATAAAGCGTGGCCGGGATTTGGGTGCGATTAGAACCCACACCAGTGAACCTGGCTTGGCTCACCCGTAACCCAGACCCTACGGATGAGCATGGTCTTTTGGCCGAATGGGGCAGGTATTAAGGCTGTGTCCCTTAGTACTACAATAGAGACACTCCCCAGACGCCAGTCTCCATCTGCGCTCTTCAGGGGGCAATTTGGCCCTGCTGAGCTGCATAGGTTCGCCAGCAGGGGGAGCCGGCGTGTCTGAGGAGGACTCGATGCAGCTTGGGAGAGGTGGACCTGATGTGTTTCGAGGGAGGGGCGAGCGGAAAAGTCCCGGTCAGCCCGACGGCCTTTCTCACGGCGCCGCTCCCTCATCCTATTATCCAGCCTGATAATAAGCAAGATAAGCGAGTCTAAGTCTCTAGGTTCATCCCGGACCGCCAGCTCATCTTTTAATGCATCATTCAGGCCGTTGCCGAACACACTCTGTAGTGCTGCGCTGTTTCACTCTGCCTCCGCGGCCAACACGCGGAATTCCACCGCGTATTCCGCGGCGCCGCGCGACCCCTGCTTTAAATTCAATAAACGTTGGGAAACGGAATCCCTCCGCGCAGGATGATCAAAAACTAACCGAAATTCCCTGGTGAAAGCTGAAAAGGAATTAAGCAATGAGGAGTCATGGTTCCAAAGTGCGGTCGCCCAGGCGCGCGCCTCTCCCCGGAGTAAATTGATGATGTATGCAATGCGGCTTTTATTGGAGCTATACTGTGACGAGCGCTGATCGAAAACTAAAGAACACTGCATTAAAAACGCAGCACAGGTGTCCAGCACAGGTGTCCTGTGGGTGACAAATGAAGGGTTTGAGGGGTGCCACGGAGGGAGCGCCGGAGGAGGAGGTGAGAAGCTGTACCGGAACGGTGTGTTGGTGTGTGGCTGAATGAGAGCTGAGACATCTGGGTGGAGAGGTCTGAGAAGCGCGTATCAGAGTGTTTCATGTGGTCTGTCAGTGAGCTTACATGACTTGCGAGAGAGTCCATGGCTTGCTGAAGTTTCCCAAGATACTCTCCCTGGATTTGTAACACCTGCTGCAACTGGTCAGCCCCCGCTAGGTCCATGACATGGCCAGAAACTCCTGTTACGGTTCGGACACGAATGGATATGAACCCAGAAGCAGGGAGCAGAAAAGATGGAGTTAAACATGGATTTATTACAGGAAGGATGTACAGAATGTATGGACTGTCTATCCGTGTGGAGACCAGCCCGCACAGCGGTGGAAACAGGAGTACTGCAGCCCCAAATTCTTCCGCCCTGGAAGGTGATCCAGAGCCAGGTGGCCGCCTGCAAGCTGTCGATGAGTCTGGAGGGAGAGACAGATGGTGAGTGCTGAGTTGATAACTTCCAGAATTGAGTCTCACAGTCAAACAGTGACAAACTATCACAACTGGTCCCAATATGCAGATAATTAGACAGACGGATTCAGTTCAGGTTGTTCTTCAGGTTTGTTCTTAGAAAAAGTTCACAGTCAGTTTGTACTATATTCCTTGCAGAGCTCAGTGAAGGCAAAATGACAAACACTTAGCTGGTAATTGCTGAGAGCGAGCGCTCCACGCTCAGGCTGCAGAAAAAGCTGATCTTGGAGCGGCAGCAACAAGGAGGATGTCAGCTCTGAGCTGGGGCTTGACAACAGGTGTGTAGAAACACCAAAAAGTTAGCAGAATATTCTACTTCTGGAAAAGTAGCGAGGCCAAAGCTTACTGTGTGGATTAGCTGAGTTTCTGGCGATGATGGACTGAAGAGACAGGGTTGAAATACAGGAGCTGATTGCATGTGGAACAGGTGTGTCGATCAGCTTGAGGCGTGCCACCTGTGCAGAGAGGAGAAAAAGCAGCAGCAGCAGACAGAGCAGGCAGCCCACAACAGAAATAAATAATGAATTACGAGTTGCTCCGGTGTGCAGTGAGCACCTTGTATGGCAGCACTCTGACATCGGGGTGAATGTGAGGCATAATGTAAAGAATTATTATTATATTATTATTATTATTATTTTATTATTTTATTTTATTTTATTTTTTTTAAGGTTGGTGGATTTTTTTTATCCCTCTTTCTCTGTGATTCAGCAGATGCATTTCAACTGGAGGTTGAACATGCAAGCCTCGCAGTTTTTTTAAATAGATAAACACACTGCTTCTCTTTAAATGCGCAGACAAGCCAATTTCAGATGATCAGTGTGGATCATCTTTCTCTTAAAAGGATGTATTTTACTCTTTGTAGTGTTGGAAAGCGGTAGCTTTAAGGGCTAAATTATTAGCTGTTACACGACCTGAGCGCATGCTCTTGTCTTGTTTTGTCAGGAATTGCGCTTTGTCTGCTTTTATTTCTTGGCTTTGTGTTTGTTCAGTTGCTTTCTGATTTGTTTATTCTCTTGTTGGAGTTTTTCCTCTTTGGGTCTGTCTGTCACTTTTTCCTCTTGTCTGTCACTGTTGGCTCTTGGTGGTGGGTGTTTCCCTCTCGCTGGCCACACCCTCATTCTGGTGTATTCCATGCACACCTGCTCTCAATCTGCACCTCATCACCTGGGTGTATTTAAGCTTCTCATTTTGCTTTACTCCCTCGCCAGATTGATGCACCTAGTGCCTTCTCTCCAGCTCTGTATCTTGTTATCTTGTTCTGCCTGCTTCATGTGTTTTTTGACCACCTGCTTGTATCCTTGACCACGCCTGTGCCTGATGTTCCTAGTTTTTTATTCCTGTTGGACTGCCTTACCGTGTACCGGACCCCATTTACTGTTTCAGTAAACTGCTTTTACATACAGATCCAGTTGTCTGAGTCCTGCATTTGCATCCTGCCTGAACCATTACCCAGACCTGATAGATCAATCTGGCCAACTATGGACGCAACGGACTTGACATATTTCCAGCTTGTGGTATGCCACCATAGTGGGCAGCTTGCCAAGCAACAGGACCGGCTCAGTGGTCTCAGCACTGACTTTAGCGAGCTAGCACAATATCAGGATGCTTTTATGTCCTCAGTGAGCACTCTTTTGGAACAACTCCTGTTGAAGGTCGACTCTCAGGCCAGCCCAGACCAAGCCATAGGCAGCCCCAGTCTCTCTCCGCCTAGAACACCAACCGCCTTCCCAGCTCCCATACCTGAGGCCGCAATTTGCACACAGCTGTCCTGACCGGAGCGTTTCTCTGGAGAGACTGGAGATGTTCTACCATTTATCACACATTGTGAGCTACACTTCGAACAAATGTCATCTATGTTTCCGTCTGAAAGGATGAAGATAGCATATATGATTTTGCACTTGTCTGGCCGGGCTGCGGCGTGGGCCACAGGGGAGTGGAGCCACCATTCGCCATCTTGCTCCTCCCTCCAAGCATTCACTACAGCTCTCCAGCAGGTGTTCCAGCACACCTCTCCGGAACGTGAGGCAGCGCGCTCCCTTCTGAGGTTGAAGCAGGGCACTCGCCAGGTGGCAGATTACACCGTGGACTTCCCCATTCTTGCCACCAAGAGCGAGTGGAATCCAGCCGCCTCCATGATGTCTTCTTCCAAGGGCTGGCTGCCAATGTCCAGGACAAACTGATCGCTGCTGAACTTCCCGAAGATTCGGATGAGATGATCGCCCTGGCGATCCGGATGAACCGGCGCCTATTGGAATGTCCACGCCGGGAGACCCACTACCTGCCACAATGCGCCTCCACTTCCAACCAGAGCAGAGCTTCATCTCACCGCACTGAGGTTGTCTCCACCCACCATAGATTACAAGAACCCTCGTGGCTGGGCTGCTTGCATCTGTTACAAGAGGAACGACGCCGCAGACGGGACAACGGACTTTGTTTTTATGTGGACAATCAGGTCACTTGATCTCCTGTTGCCCGGTCAGGGGTGCCTCGGCACGGCGTCAGTCCTCAGTACAGGTGAGTCACAGCTCAGTTTCTTCCTCAGCTTCTCAGAATTTTCTTGCTGCTAAATTGGAATCTGATCAGTCCACTAAGTTGGTGCGTGCTTTTGTGGATTCTGGTTCTGACGCAAATTTATATTACCATCTCTCTCCAGGTCCTTGCACCTTAAATTGTTTCACCTCCGCTAGGCGATATTTTTCAGTCGCTTTGACTTTGTCATCACCTATCGACCCGGTTCCAAGAATGGTAAACCTGATGCATTGTCTAGAGAGTATGATGGTCCTAATGCCCCGGTAGAGTCAGGTAATATCCTTCCTCCATCTTGTTTTATCTCCGCCATCATGTGGGAGATTGAGTCTTGGGTTAGGTCCGCACTTGCGAATGAATTAATTCCCACTGAATGTCCTTCGGCGAAAATGTTTGTTCCGGGATCTCTTAGGGGGGAGGTCTTTGTTTGGGGGCATAGTAGTTGATTTTCCTGTCATCCAGGAATCAAGAATACCATGTTTGTCGTGCAGCAACGGTTTTGGTGGCCTCGTATGGGGACCGATATTGCAGAGTTTGTAAATACCTGTCAGGTTTGTGCCATGCACTAGTCTACCACATGACCTCCTGCTGGTATGTTGTTGCCTCTGTCAATTCCCAAACAGCCTTGGACTCATATTTCCGTGGACTTCGTCACTGGCCTTCCACCATCTAATGGGCACACGGTGATTCTGACAGTTGTGGTGTAGATCATTTATCGAAGATGTGTCATTTTGTGCCTTTGTCTAAGTTGCCATCTGCTAAGGAACTCACTGAAATCATGCTTACTCATGTGTTCCGTCTTCATGGTTTCCCATTGGACATTGTTTCAGACCGGGGTCCTCAGTTTGTGTCGGGTTTCTGGAGGGAGTTCTGCCATCTCCTTGGGGCCATTTCCAGTCTCACATCAGGGTACCATCCTCAAGCTAACGGTCATACTGAACATTTTAATCAAGAAAAAGTGTCTTAGAATTTTATGTTCTCAACATCCATCCACTTGGGCGTCTCAGTTGTCATGGATCGAGTTAGCACATAATAGTCTGCCTTCTGCTTCATCTGGGTATTCACCATTTCATGTGGTTTTTGGCCATCAACCATCTCTGTTTTCACCTGTTAGTCTGTGTTCCCCGGTTCCTTCGGCCCTCAGTCGTCGTTAGGTGCCAATGAACCTGGGAGAGGGCTCGTTGGGCCCTCAGTCGTTCTTCTGTTTTGTATAAAGCCGCGGCTGACCGCAAGCGGTCAATTGCTTCTGTCTATTCTGCAGGCCAAAAGGTCTGGTTGTCTACGCGCCACTTATCCCTCCATGGGGTACCCTGGAGGTTAGCTCCTAGGTTCGTTGGTCCCTTTCCCATTTCCAAGGTTATCAATCCCGTTTCCGTTCATCTCCGGTTGCCCCGTCCATGCGCATTCATCCCACTTTTCATGTTAGCAATATCATACCTTTCCTATCTAGTTCTTTGTGCCCTCCGGCCATTCCCCTGCCTCTCACCCGGTGTGTGGATGGAGGGCCTGTTTTTTCTGTTTGGCGGCTGCTTGCTTCAAGCCGTCGGGGCTGCGGGTTCCAATATTTGGTTGACTGGGATGGTTATGGTCCCGAGGAGTGGTCTTGTGTTCCCTCCCATTTTATTTTGGACCCCCGGTCTCGTTCGGGATTTTGATTTGGCTCATCCCGCTGCTCCTGGGCCATCTGGGATCAGACCTTGGTGGGGGGGAGGTACTTTCAGGAATTGCGCTTTGTCTGATTTTATTTGGTGGCTTTGTGTTTGCTCAGTTGCTTTCTCTTTTGTTTATTCTTTGGGGTTCTTCCTCTTTGGGTCTGTCTGTCACTTTTTCCTCTTGTCTGTCACTGCTGGCTCTTGGTGATGGGTGTTTCCCTCTCACTGGCCACACCCTCATTCTGGTGTATTCCATGCACACCTGCTCTCAATCTGCACCTCATCACCTGGGTGTATTTGAGCTCCTCATTTTGCTTTACTCCCTCGGCAGATTGATGCACCTAGTGCCTTCTCTCCAGCTCTGTATCTTGTTATCTTGTTCTACCTGCTTCATGTATTTTTTGACCACCTGCTTGTATCCTCGACCACGCCTGTACCTGATGTTCCTAGTTTTGTTATTCCTGTTGGACTGCCTTACCGTGTACTGGACCCTTTTACTGTTTCAGTAAACTGCTTTTACATATAGAGCCAGTTGTCTGAGTCCTGCATTTGCATCTTGCCTGAACCATCACCCAGACCTGATACTTCTGTTGTTTTTCTGGGGATGTTACAGCGCCACACACAGCCCTGGCATATGTACTACAACGTTAACAAAGCTTTGAGGCACAGAATTTGCCCCGGTCATTTTTTGTAACTGAATTACTCGAGTTTCAGCCCTAGTAGAGACGCTGCCCTGGTCAGGGGCAGAGAAAGGAGCAGACCCTAAATAAGCATGTTTTTGATTGTGAGAGGAAACCGGAGTGACCGGAGGAAACCCACACAGACACGGTGAGAACATGCAAACTCCACACAGAAAGGGTGGGAAATTATCCCACAACCTTCTTGCTGTGACGCAACAGTGCTAATCATGAATCCACCATGCTGATTATTTTAGCAATAATCAACAAATTTCTGGCTGTGTCCCTCAGTATTTTGAACAGGCTGTTATAGTGACCCTTAAAAACAGGCCAATGCTGACCCTTCTCTTCCTCAGAATTTCAGACCAATTTCAAAATTGCCTTTTATCTCCAAATTTTTAGAAATATGGTGGCCAAACAGCTTAACAAGGTTTTTGCTGAGCATAGTATTCTTGACAAATTTCATTCTGGATCTGTCACTTGCATTCTACAGAAACAGCTCTTCTTTGAGTTTTGAAATTATATTTTAATGTGCACAGATGCAGTTGAGTATTCGGTACGTGTACTTTTAGATCTGTCTGCAGCTTTTTACACAGTTGATCATGGTGTCCAAAAACAAAGTACTCGTGAGTACTCAGTTGTTTCCGACAAGTGCCGTCACTACTAGAAGCGCTCCAGCATGCACTTCAATGGAATGTAGCTGATAACCAGGCTTGGGGAGTAACGGAATACATGTAACGGTGTTACGTAATTAGGATACAAAAAAAGGTAACTGTATTATTCCGCAACAGTACAGAAAAAAAAGCACGTATTCAGATTACAGGTATATTTAGTAAAAATGGGGATTAGTTTGCAGGATTACAATTTTAATGCATTTTATGATATTATCTGTATACGAGGTCTGTGAGAAAGTACGGCCCTTTTTATTTTTGTCAAAAACCATATGGATTTGAATCACGTGTGATTGCATCAGACAAGCTTGAACCTTCATGCGCATTGCGGTGAGTTTTTTCACGCCTGTCGGTTGCGTCATTCGCCTGTGAGCAGGCTTTGTGTGAGCAGTGGTCCACCCCCTCGTCTGGATTTTTATGTTGAATAAATGTCTGAACAATTGGAGCTTTGCTGCATCAATTTTTTTTCCATAAACTGTGAGGAGACCTCCAGGTGGACCCAACGTTCGGAAAATTAATATGGCTTTCAGGGACGATTTTATGGGGATTATACAGATTAAGGAGTGTTACTGCCACTTTAAGGACGGCCCACAACTGCTGAGAAGCGTGGCGCGCTCCCAGCGCCGATCGACATGCTCAAACAACCAGATCATTTCCAACGTGAAGGCTTTGTTGATCCGGGACCTCGTCTGACTTTCACAAAAAGGCAGGAGATGTGGACATCAGCACTTTTTCGGCACATTCCACTGTTACAGGAGTTTTTTTCATGGAAAGAAAAGTGGAGGGATGCGCCACGGAGCCGTTCATTACGTGGCACAAACCCACCTCGGTGTTGGTCTCACAGGACGGCTTTCAGATGGGTTTCAGATGGATTCCAGTTGCTTTTCAGTCGTGTGATTATCCGATTGTGATTGTGCATGAGCTGGACATGCCCCAACATGTCCTGGAAGACTTCATCGCGGCGTTGCTTTGCACCATGCGTCTCCACCGCGACGCACGGAACTCCTCCGCACGTCTGTCTTAATGTGCTGAAAAAGTGCTGATGTCCACATCTTTTCACAATTCCTGTGCTAGTCAGATGACATACCGGATCAAGACAGTGTCCAGTTTAGAAATGACCGGCACATTCCACTGTTACAGGAGTTTTTGTCATGGAAAGAGGAGCGGTGCGCGGTGGAGCTGCATGGCGCAAAGCAACACCGTGATGAAGCCTTCCAGGACATGTGGGCATTGTCCAGCTCATGCACAATCACAATCGATAATCACACGACTGAAAGCAACCGGAATCCACTCTGAAATCCACCTTGAAAGCCGTTCCTGTGAGACCAACATGGAGGTGGTTTGTGCCGCGTAATGAACGGCTCCGTGGCGCGGTCCCTCCACTTTTCTTTCCATGACAAAAACTCCTGTAACAGTGGAATGTGCCATTCATTTCTAAACTGGACGCTGTCTGATCTGGTATGTCGTCTGACTAGAACAGGAATTGTGAAAAGACGTGGACCATCAGCACTTTTTCAGCACATTAAGACAGACGTGCGGAGGAGTTCCGTGCGTCGCGGTGGAGCCGCATGGTGCAAGCAACGCCGCGATGAAGCCTTCCAGGACATGTTGGGGCATGTCCAGCTCATGCACAATCACAATCGGATAATCACATGACTTTTATTCACAATAAATATCCGACGAGAGGGGTGGACCACTGCTCACACAAAGCCTGCTCACAGGTGAATGACGCAACCGACAGGCGTGAAAAAACTCACGTGATTCAAATCCATATGGTTTTTGAAAAAAATAAAAAGGTCCGATACTTTTCTCACAGACCTCGTATAATATATTTTTTTCTTTGAAACAAAAACGTGGACAGCATGACGTCTCCTAACCGGGCAAAATATTGATGAAGTTCCCGGATGTTAATGCATTTTTAATGGAGATCCGCGACCGAACACACTCAGAAAAATGCTCGCAAAATATGTGTTTAAAAAATGCCATTTTGACCTGGATATCGAGCCAGTAAAATTAAATTGCATTAAAGTATGTCAGGAAAGTATTACACTTACTCTGACACACACACATTCCCAAATATTAGTGTTGAAAGTTACATGGATCTGCGCTGTTCAAGCTGCTGAGCTGAGGCGACCTGCTGCAGCAGCTGCTGTTGTGTTCAACGCAGCGTGGCTCCTAAAACATTACAATACATTTATATACATATTATATTTTTACACAATTATCCTTTATTGACCGAGTTTCATTCATGAAGTCAGTGGTGTGGGTACACATCTCTCTGTGTGGGTGTGACTGTGAGTGACACAGTGCAGGGGTCACTATAATCTCATTATTTTAAGGTGCAAATTAAAAAAAAAAATTCCCAGTCTTGTCGAACAATTTTAATCACTAATGACAAGTATTTTAACTAGACATTGGTCTAGCAGTGGAAAATATCAACTACACATAAGTGAAGAGTTAATGGTCCGTGTCATCGGGCGACACAGGTACGGCAGGAAATATACAGCTGTTTATCATCCAAATATCACGGACAAAGTGACAAGAAGAACCAAAACCACTTACTTATGGAAGGAATATTATCTCCCTTGTCCTCCGTTTGTGGCTTTGCCAACATTCGCAGCTTTCCGGCATATGCCACCGTTTCTTGAACTTCTATGTGCGCAAATCACTAACTTGCCCGGAATTAAAATGGCGACCAAGCTCCTTACTGACAGTATTTTACTTAATGGTTTTCATTATGCTTTTGTCATTAACTTTTGAAAGTTCATAATGGACTGATATGTTAAACATGGTGCGAATGCCATGTGAAAGACTAAAGTAAGATAATTTTACTGTTTACTGAACAAGTAGCAGAATTTTTTTTTTTTTTTTTGTATATTGTCTGCAAGCCACGTTTAATTACAAATTCATCAGCCCACCACCTGAGTTTTCATTATCCTTCATTTGTTTGGCATTTTTTGGTTGAAAATTAGCAGGTGAACACTGGGTGGGTTTAAAACAATATTGTGGGTGCTCTTAATTCATAATGTGAAGTAAAACAGAGCATGCCATGTAAAATAAACAGTTTTATTTTTGCTTAATAAACTGTACTATGTGGTCAAGACTATTTATATTTAGTTTTTTTTTGTCTGTATTATTGTATGTATTATTATTTGATATTGGAGTAATTGAAAGTAATCAAATTACATTACTTTAATATTATGGTACTTGGATTACGTTACTGACTACATTTTTCAACAGGTAACTAGTAATTGTATTGGAATACATTTTTAAAGTAATCCTTCAAACCCTGCTGATAACATTAAGAACAAAGGCACAGATTAGTTCCAAAGTTTACATAAGTGTGATGTTGTGCTATGACAACTCATTTTTAAGTGAAAACTGTTAATTGTGATGCAGTCACTGTAAAAGCTGCAGCTCTGTGAAGGTTTCTGTGCACATGCACGGGTACGAGTCCGAAACGTAGCCTGTCAGTAACAATCTCTGCTCCAGGTTCAGCTTTGTGCATGATCAGTTATGAGTGTTGTTATCAATAAAATCTAAAAATATATATCTGCTGGCGGGGGAAGAAAATGTCGTGGAGACATTTCTTTTTGCAGCGTACTGAGAGGGCAACGAGCAGCAGTACACACATACACACACACACACACACGTGCACATGTGCACAGACACACACTTCTAGCTCTTCAAAGCAAAAAAAGCTTGCCCAAAACACAAAAGGGGTGAATCCTGAAAATGCCAGACTCACTGTGTTATATCATTTTCCAATGTAACTCCACACGAACAAAGAAGTGCAGGCATAAAAACAGATAAAAGACAAAGTAAAATAAATAGTAAAAAGTAGTAAGAAATAATTTAACAATTTTTAACAATCCGTCTCGTGTCCTGATAGTCTGTTAAAACAGTCAGATGTCCGATGTCCATGTCCACAGCTTCAGTAAACCAGCATCCACACAAACGGCGTGTCACCACACTTTAGGCTCCAAAATCTGACAATCTGAAAAAGTTAAGAGTTTCAGGGTGAAGTGTGTCGCCTCCGCTCTGTAAATCCGAGCCATCACTTTCGAATGGCAGCTCAGAAGTGTCGCTTTTGGATGGAGCAGGTTCGTTTCCCTTTTTCTGTCAGTCATTGGGATATTTCTGTTCTGCTAATAAAGATGTCACACATTGAAAAATGCAGAGAATTGCTGAGTGAGACGTTTTCCCGGAAATGCATACCATATCATACCACTTTATTTATATAGTACATTTAACAAACAGAGTAGTTTCCAAAGTGCTGTATAGAACAAACAAACAAACAAACAAACAAACAAACAAACAAAAAACACAGAGGACCACACATTCACATGGTGTTAAATGCCAGGGGTCTTGGGGGCCTTCAGTAAATTTAGTAATTCAGTAAATTTTGGAATTTTGATGTCCAGGGATGCATTCTGTTTATTATTTTTTTTTATTAATATTTTCTCCCCCATTTAGTTCTATTGCTTAATATGTGTGGAATTTATATATATATATATAATAGTACACACACACACTGATGGGCACAGATAACCAAAAATTAACTTCGATAATAGATAATAAGATAACTGAAAAGTTATCTTTCATAAAGATAAACCGATAAACCACCCAAAAATGTATTGGAAGTTACAGATAATTGATAACCGATACATTCCAGTGTTGTCTATGGGACATTTGCAGTTACTAAAGAGCTGAAATTGATTTTTAACACAATCGCTCGGTAAAAGACCTAAAGAATAAGTAAGAATGTTTGACCATGCTGCCCCCTGCAGGAAGCAGCACAGACAAATCCTGAGCACCCACGAAATCACCTCTTTACTAATCATAACCATTTTTCTTTCAAACATTCTGCCCCTGCTGGAAGCTCTTGTTTACAACAGCGCTCCCACCACAGAGGCAGACCAAGAGCAGCCATAAGGCCAGCTCCCTATCAATTTCAACACTCCGGTCAGGCGGAGGTCTTGAAAAATAAAGTCATACTAACTGTCATGTATTATGTTGATCCTCTATTGTATGCTGGAGTTTTGGTTTGGATTTTGTTGCCTTTTTGGCTGGGTGTGCTTTGCTTGGGCTTTTCGGGTCTATATGTCTCTTGGCTGCCTTCTCTGAGCTTGGTGGGGGGCGGTTCTCTGTGATTGGGTCACGCCTTGTTCTGGGTCTTTCTACACTTTTCTCTGGGAGTATTTAAACACCACTGGTTGCACCAGGTTTTGCCTGATCGTTGTGCCCTGTGTCATTGCTTCAAGCTCTGTACCTCGCTCTGTCTTAGTCCTGCTTCCACCTTGTGTTTTGACCACCTGCCTGTATTTTTGACCACACCTCTGCCTGATGTTTTGGATCTGTTTGCTTTTCTTGGACTGCCTTACTGTGTACCGTACCCAGCTAAGCCTCTCAGTAAACGCCTCCTTGAACCAGAGCTATGTGAGTGAGTCCTGCATTTGTCTCCTGCCTTCCTTGTCTGACATCCCTGATAGAACGATCAGGCCAACAATGGAGACAGCGGACTCGGACCCATTCCAGCTGGCTGTTCGTCACCATAGCCGCCAGCTGGCCGAACAAGAGGGCCGCATCACTGTTTTAAGCACTGGTATAGCTGACCTGGCCAAAAGACAGGACGCCTTCATGTCCTCAGTAAGCGCACAGATCAACCAGCTTGTAACCTCCCTGACGCCTCAGACTCCGTCCACCTCGGCCTCTACCAACCAGCCGCCGACAGGACCGAGTGCGGCCCCGCCGGTGCCTGCAGCTGCTCCTGACGTCTGCAACCAGCTGTCTCAACCTGAGCATTTCTCCAGAGAATCCGGAGACGTCAAACCTTTCCTAACGCAATGCGACCTGCACTTTGAGTTAATGTCAGCAATGTTTCCGTCTGACAGGGCGAAGATCACCTTCATCATTACTCACCTCACTGGCCGGGCTGCGGCGTGGGCCTCGGCAGAGTGGAGCAGGCAGTCTCCGGCGTGTGAAGCGCTCCAGGCATTCCAGACCGCTTTCCGCCAGGTTTTCCAGCATACGTCACCAGGCCGTGAGGCAGCCCATTCCCTGATGCGTCTCCGGCAGGGAAACAGAAGAGTCGCCGACTACGCCATTGATTTCCGCATTCTCGCGGCAAAGAGCGAGTGGAACCCGGCCGCACTTCCTGGGGTGGATGAAATCCGTCCTACCTTAAGTCTCTGGATGTCGTGGGACTGTCTTGGCTGACACGCCTCTGCAACATCGTGTGGCGATCGGGGACAGTGCCTCTGGATTGGCAGACCGGGGTGTTGGTCCCTCTGTTTAAGAAGGGGGACCGGAGGATGTGTTCCAACTATAGGGGGATCACACTCCTCAGCCTCCCCGGTAAGGTCTATTCCAGAGTACTGGAGAGGAGAATTCGAACGATGGTCGAACCTCGGATTCAGGAGGAGCAGTGTGGTTTTCGTCCTGGTCCCAGCACACTGGACCAGCTCTCCACACTCCATCGGCTGCTCGAGGGTTCATGGGAGTTCACCCAACCAGTCCACATGTGTTTTGTGGATCTGGAGAAGGCGTTCGACCGTGTCCCTCGGGGCACCCTGTGGGGAGTGCTCCGGGAGTATGAGGTCCGGGGTCCTTTGCTAAGGGCTATCCGGTCCCTGCAGGAGCTTGGTTCGCATTGCTGGTAGTAAGTCAAACCGTTTCCAGTGCACATTGGCCTCCGCCAGGGCTGCCCTTTGTCACCGGTTCTGTTCATTATTTTTATGGACAGAATTTCTAGGTGCAGCCAGGGTGTAGAGGGGGTCTGGTTTGGGAACCACAGAATCTCGTCTCTGCTGTTTGCGGACGATGTGGTTCTGTTGACTTCGTCAAATCAGGACCTTCAGCGTGCACTGGGGCAGTTTGCAGCCGAGTGTAAAGCGTCCGGGATGACAATCAGCACCTCCAAATCCGAGGCCATGGTTCTCGACCAGAAAAAGGTGCTTTGCCCTCTTCAGGTTGGTGGAGTGTCCTTGCCTCAAGTGGAGGAGTTTAAGTATCTTGGGGTCTTGTTCACGAGTGAGGGTCGGATTGAGCGTGAGATCGATAGACGGATCGGTGCAGCATCTGCAATGATGCGGTCGCTGTATCGGACCGTCGTGGTGAAGAGAGAACTGAGTAGGGGGGCAAAGCTCTCAATTTACTGATCGATCTGAATGAATGAATGAATGAATGAATGAATGAATGAATGAATGAATGAATGAAAACTGTTTATTTCGAACATTTGATACAACAACAATTACAAGATAGATCAGTAAAGACAACAACAAAAAAGTTCCTACTGTGTACCCAACATGTCCGAAAAGGGGTAGGGTGAAGCATCAGCTTATTTATCCCTACCCCTTCTTCCCCACAACCAGTAATACCCTTTGCCACATATACACATAGATTCCTACACACCTAAACCGATATCAACATATATATATATATACATATATATACACATACATATATACATACACACATCAACATACATACACATATACATACACATATATACACATATACATATATACACATATATATACACAAACATAAATATACACCTACACATACCTACTTACATACAAAATACTATATATTTACAAGCCGAAGCAAAAAACAAAAACACCCTAACCCTCATTACCCTTCCTCCTCCCTATACCCAGAAAAAAACCATATTTTTGTACCGCTGTTTGAACTGGTTCATGCTTGGACATTGCTTGAGCCCCACTCCCAATCTGTTCCACATCCTCACCCCACAGACAGAAATACAGAAACCTTTTAATGTTGTTCGTGCCCACTGATGCTTTAAATTAAATTTCCCCCTCAGACTGTAATCCCCTGATCTGTTAAAAAACATATTTTTAATATTTGCTGGAAGTAAATTGTTTATTGCTTTATACACAATTTGTACTGTTTGAAAATGAACCAAGTCTGTGAATTTTAAGAATTTGGATTGTAAAAATAGTGGATTTGTATGATCTCTATAGCCAGTATTATGAATAATTCTTATAGCTCTTTTCTGCATTACTGATAGTGATTGTGTTGTACCTTTATAACTATTACCCCATACCTCTGCACAGTACTGTAAATATGGTAAAACCAGTGAGCAGTAAAGAATGCGGAATGAGTTGTGGTCCAGAATATGTTTCGCTTTGTTTAGAACTGAAATGCTTCTTGACAGTTTACTTTGTATATGTTTTATATGAGTCTTCCAGTTTATCTTATCATCTATTATCACCCCCAGAAACTTATTTTCATGTACCCTTTCAATATCTACCCCCTCGACTTGTAACTGAACCTGTATGTCTGTATTACAATAGCCAAATAACATGTATTTTGTTTTACTTAAGTTTAATGATAATTTGTTTCTGTCAAACCATATTTTCAATTTTCCCATTTCTATACTGATCCTCCTCAGTAACTCCTGCAAATCCCCCCCTGAACAAAAAATGCTTGTGTCATCTGCAAATAATACTAATTTTAATATTTTGGAAACATTGACAATGTCATTTATATAAATTAGAAACAGTTTTGGACCCAATACTGACCCCTGTGGGACGCCACAAGCATTGTCCAAGCATGATGATGTATATTCCCCCAACTTCACAAACTGTTTTCTGTTACTTAAGTAGCTTCTCACCCAGTGCAACACCAACCCCCTAATCCCATACTGTTCAAGTTTATTGATTAATATGTCATGATTAATTGTATCAAAAGCCTTTTTAAGGTCTATAAATATTCCAACTGAATGTAATTTGTGGTCTATGGCGTTTGTAATCTCCTCAACTGATTCTATTAATGCAAGTGATGTTGAACTATGTGCTCTGAATCCATATTGACTATCAGTAAGTAATTTATGTTTATTTATGAATTTGTCTAATCTATTATTGAATAACTTTTCTAATAATTTGGAAAATTGTGGAAGCAAAGAAACAGGTCTATAATTTGTGAAGTGGTGTCTATCCCCAGTCTTATACAGCGGCACAACCTTAGCTATTTTCATTTGATTGGGAAATTTACCGGTTTGAAATGATAAGTTACAGATGTATGTTAATGGTTCTACAATCCATTCAATGACCTGTTTTACCACCACCATATCAATTTCATTTAAATCGGTAGATGTTTTATATTTACAATTATTCACAATGTCTATAATTTCATTTCCATCCACTGCTGTGAGGAACATTGAACAGGGATTTCTTTCTATGAGATTATTATCCCAATCCTCAGGTTGGGAATCGGGAATTTTTTCTGCCAAGCTTGGTCCAATATTTACAAAAAAATTATTAAAACCGTTGACTACCTCATCCTTATTTTCCTTCTTGACATTATTATCAATGAAATACTGAGGGTAACTCTGTTTTTTATTACCATTTTTGATAATGCTATTTAATATATCCCATATTCCTTTAATATTGTTTTTGTTATTATATAATATGTTACTATAATATTCCTTCCTACATACCCGTATAATATTAGTTAATCTATTTTTGTATTTCTTATATCTATTTTCTCCCTCTTTAGTCTTTAGTTTTATGAATTCTCTATACAGTGTATTTTTCTTATTACATGCATTTCGTAACCCTTTCGTCATCCATGGTCGAGCTTGGATTTTTTGTTTTCTGTAGTCTTGTTTAATTGGACAATTTTTGTCATATAATGATGTAAATATTTGTAAAAAAGTTTCATATGCACTATCAACATCACTTTCACTGTATACCTTTTCCCAGTTTTGCTCCTGTAAATCCTTCTTTAGTGTGTTCATGTTTTCCTCTGTCCGCACTCGCCTGTATTTTATTTTCTCCTCTGGCTGATTCCGCCGATGGTTTCTATTATAAACGATGAAAACTGGTAGATGATCACTAATGTCATTGATTAATAATCCACTCACAGTGTTATTCTCAATATCATTGCTGAATATATTATCAATTAAAGTGGCACTATGGGATGTAATTCTGCTTGGCCTGGTGATTTTTGGATATAAACTCATACTGTACATTATACTGATAAATTCATCTGTTATTTTATGCTTATTTGGATTGAGCAGATCAATATTTAAGTCACCACAAATGAACACAGTTTTTTGATTAGTTTTTGAGAACATTTTTCCCATACAGTCAGTGAATGTTTCAATACTAGATCCTGGTGCTCTATATATACAGCTGACTAATACATTTTTGCTTTTTTCTTCACATATTTCAATAGTTATACATTCTAATAAATATCAATCACAGTTGTCATATTGTCTACTATTTTATAATCCATGTTCTTATCCACATACACAGCCACTCCTCCTCCACTCTTATTTTTTCTGTTTACACAATTAAATTCATATCCATCCAGTTCAAAATCCATTCCTTTATCTTCATTGATCCATGTTTCTGATATAGCAATTATGTTAAATATTTTTTAAACTGACTTAAATATTCTTTAATGTTGTTAAAGTTTGCATATAGACTTCTGCTGTTGAAATGGATTATTGATAATTTGTTATCCGTTTTAATGATCCGATTAAACTGTTCATCTGTATAATAGCAACAACTGTCATTGATATTTGAGAAGAAATTATTGTCCGGGTCTATATCGTGCTCCAAGTCCAGTACATTGTGGTCTGTGTATTTAAATGTTCTCAGTTCTACTTTTCCATGATCAGCAATCCTTTGAGTTATATCCTTCTTGTCTCCAGATGTAGATGAATAGGTAGTAGATGAATAGGTTCCTCTGGTCTGTGTCATGGTGTTGTGATGTGTTTGTGTCCTCATACCTTATTGGTCATATTTGTCCAGATCCTCGCTTTAAGAAACACTATTGTTCATATTTGTCCAGCTCCTCGATGTTCCTTATTGCCATGACTTTTGCTTGTTCTGGTGATCCGTTCAGTTTGATGAATATTTTACAGTTTGAAGTCCATGTGTGCTGGATTTTTCCCTGTTTCTTCAAGAAGCGTGCTTTCCTGGCGATGTCGGCATTACGTTTGGTGAGGTGTTCATTGATGAATACGTTTGTCCCTTCAGTTTTCTTCCTTGTTTTAACAGTGCTGTTTTGTGTTTTCTGTTGATGAATCTCATGATGACGGTTCGTTTATCACCGTCATTTCTCCGGGGCAGAGGGTGGCACGCTTCAATGTTATTTAAATCCATTTCTATACCTTTAGATAGGAGGAAATCAGCAACCTGTTTTTCCACAGAGCTGACCTCCTGTTCACTGGGCTCCCCTCCGCTCTCATCTGTTACCGCCCGTGCGTAGGACCGTGGTTTGATATGAAGACTTGTGATGATGACGTCGTTAATTCTGGTGTACTGCTCCAATTCAGCCACTCTATTTTCCAGCTGCACCAGATGCCGGTCTTTCTCGGCATTCTGGAGCCGTAATGCCTTCACCTCCTCCACCAGATCCATAATTGATTTCTGTTGCTGCTTCACAACAGAAATGTCCTCTGATAGAAAGTCCAGAGATTTTTTAATATCGTCACCTTCCTCCGCTGTCAGAACCTTCTTAGGCCCCATGGTCGGCTTATGAGCAGCTTGTCGATCGCCGATGTTAACAGCCTGCGTTGTTTGTCACCGGGATGGATCTGCACTGCGCTGGTGCCGCGCGGCCTCGGTGTTTCCACGCTGATGGATCCGCGGTGGCTGCACGAGGCCTCGGGGAAGCGGCACTCGTGACGCGTGGCTCTAATGACGCAGCGCGCGGCCTCAGTGAATTCACCACGTTGGGCGGGCCTCGGACGTTGTTGCTGTCCAGTCGCGGGGCTAAGTTGCCGGTTGAGGTGGTATTCCCACTGTCCGGGTTGGCAAACACCGGCATGGCAGATGGCAACTACAAACACCACCTCTGAAAACGCAGGTACAAACTTTTTGCAGCTCGCTCTGACGACACGCAGCTCTGACTGACTGTGACTGCATTCCGATCTTCACCTATGGTCATGAGATTTGGCTCATGACCGAAAGAACGAGATCACGAGTACAAGCGGCCGAGATGAGTTTCCTCCGCAGGGTGGCTGGGCGCTCCCTTAGAGATAGGGTGAGGAGCTCGGTCACTCGGGAGGAGCTCAGAGTCGAGCCGCTGCTCCTCCATGTCGAAAGGAGTCAGTTGAGGTGGCTTGGGCATCTTTTCCAGATGCCCCCTGGACGCCTCGCTGGAGAGGTGTTCCGGGCACGTCCTATTGGGAGGAGGCCCCGGGGAAGACCCAGGACATACTGGAGGGATTACATCTCTCGGCTGGCTTGGGAACGCCTTGGGGTTCCCCCGGAGGAGCTGGGGGAGGTGTGTGTGGATCGGGAGGTCTGGGCGTCTTTGCTTGAGCTGCTGCCCCCACGACCCGACTCCGGATAAAGTGGAAGAAAATGGATGGATATATATATATATATATATATATATATATATATATTTTCACAGTTTCTTTGCCTGTACCTCAAATTGATATCACAACCTATATGTTTGTTTGAAAATATTACTATCAATCAATCAGAATTTATTTCTATAGCCCTTTACAGGAGCCAGACATGACCAAAGTGTTTTACAGTAAAATGAAGAAACAAGAATTCACAAAAATAAAACAAACTTACAATAGAGTTCAAGAGGCACATAAAACCAAAATGTCACCAGGTGTTCAAAGCCATTTTAAATAAATAAGCCTTGAACTTTGATTCAAAAAGTGCTAGGTCAGAAATAGTACGTAAATCAGGAGGTAGCTTGTTCCACAGTCTGGCTTCAGCTACTGCAAAAACAGGATCACCCCAGAGTTTATATTCTGACCTCAAAACATCTAAAGTTGAACAGATGCTCGTAATGTGCAACTCGAAGTGCAGAGAGATAAAATTTCAAGATGGTACAAGGCGATTACTATCTTTGAAAAACAAACATTAAAATCTTAAAAATCTATTCTAAAACAAACTGGAAGCCAGTGGAGTGAGTCAGTTACAGGTGTAATATGCACATTTCTGGAAATGTTTATTAAAAGACAAGCAGTAGCATTTGAGTTGAGTTGGAGGCGTGGAAGAGAAGACTGGTTAACACCAGCATAATGTGCATAACATTAATCATGTCTGGAGCTGATGACAGCATGAATGACCGTCTGAAGGTCACGTCTGCTGAAGAAGGACTTTACTTTAGCCAGAAGACATAGCTGGAAAAAACTTGCTTTTACAAGATTTTGTTTTCAAACAGGCCCAGTAATGCCTGGGCTTAGACATTAGTTATGTAGTTATGCAGAAAAGTCAGAATCAGAATCAAACAACTTTATTAATCCCCGAGGGCAATTCAGTTCACAGTTACCCACTTTAATGAACTATCTAAATAATTAGGGAATGAACAAAATAAATACAAGACTTCCATAACAGCATACCAACAACTGTCCTCACCCATCAGTACCCACAGATTAGCAGGATCAGCAATAATAAATACAAGAAGTTTGCCTGTAAAGCACTCTTTAGACTCCAAATTCAGCACAGGCCACAATCAGCCTGAGCCTATTCCCAGCATTTAACAGCCTGATGGCTGATGGAATAAATGTTGAAGGACCTGTGGCCCTCTTGGGCTGACTGTAATGGAAATGATCAATCTCTCATTAACTTCTGCATCTGTTCCTAAATGTTTCAAATCTGCAGTGATTAAACCATTACTTAAGAAATCTAATCTTGACCCTAGTGTATTGAAAAACTATAGGCTGATATCTAATCTATCATCAATCATTTTGCTCTAAAATTCTTGAAAAAGTGGTTTCACAGCAGCTCATGGACTACCTTACTGAGAGCCTGCTTTTACAAAATATCATTCCATAGAGACAGCTCTCACTAAAGTTGTGAATGATTTTCTGCTTGCAATGGATTCAGACACCACTATGGCTCTGGTGCTGTTAGATCTCAGTGCTGCATTTGACACTGCAGATCATGTTCTGCTTGATAGGCTGGAGAATCATTTTGGGATAACTGGGAATGCCCTTGCATGGTTGACATCATACCTCACCAGTCATTCTCACTATGTGTTGTACAAAAACACTACCTCTAACCTTAGTAATATGAAATTTGGGGTTCCACAGGGGTCTGTCTTAGGCCCCCTGCTTTTCTGCCATTATATAGCACCCCTTGGGCACATATTGCGGTGTCTTGGGATTATCTTTCACTGCTATGCTGATGATACTCAGTTATACATGCCAATAACTGCTAGTAATCTCATCCACATAAAATCCTTAGAAGACTGCCTTGCATCAGTGAGAAGCTGGATGTTGAGCAACTTCCTACTTTTAAACTCTGATAAGACTGAAATGATGGTTCTTGATCCAGTGAGACATCAGCATCAATTTGACCAGCTAACGCTTAGCCTAGGCTCGTGTGTCATACATCACACCGACAAATTCAGGAACCTTGGGTAATTTTTGATCCTATGTTGTCCTGACCTCCACATTATGAGGACTGCTTTCTTACACCTGCGAAATATGGCAGATTTGTCCTATCCTGTCTATGGCTGATGCTGAGACCGTGATTCATGCATTTGTCTCTTCTAGATTGAACTACTGCAATGTTCTATTTTCTGGTTTAGTGCAGTCCAGCATTAGGGGTCTCCAATTGCTTCAAAATGCTGCTGCCAAACGTTTGACATGAAGCAGAAAGTTTGACCACATTACACCCATTTTGGCATCTCTTCACTGGCTTTCTGTCCCTGTGAGATTAGATTTTAAGGTTCTGCTACTAGTCTATAAAGTTGTTCAGTCGGACTGGCACCTCCCTACTTTTGCTGAACTATTTAAACCCTACGTACCGGCCTGGGGTTTGTGTTCTCAGGGTGCAGGCCTACTTTTTGTCAGAACTTTCTCTTATTGTACCCCTGTTCTATGGAATGATCTCCCTGCTTCAATAAAACAGTCAGATTCTGTAGAGACTTTAAAGTCCAGACTTAAGACGCACTTATTTTCCCTTTGGTATGACTAGCATACTGGCATAGTATGTTACTATGCTTTTTACTCTTTTAAATTCATTTTAACGGAGCGGGGCGCGGCCTCAACTTTACCTAAATTCTGGGTCTTTTATTGAACCTTAGGGCTAGTGGCCGGTGATCACCTTGGTATTTCTTCTGTTTTTCTTGTTGCTTAATGCTGACTAATTATACTGTTTGTTGTCTTTCTGATGCCTGATTCTGTTTTTTTTTTCTCTCTGTTTGAGGTGCGGCTCCGTCCAGAGATGGGTGTGGTGTCTGTTTCTGAAACCCCCCAGTCCTGTGCACCGGCAACATTTCCTGTATATTTGTTTTGTGAATTGTTTTGTAATTTGTATCAGTAGCATGGCCCAAGCAGAGGATCGCTCCTTTGAGTCTGATCTGCTTGAGGTTTCTTCCTCAGAGGGAGTTTTTTCTTACCACTGTTGCCTGTGTGCTTGCTCTGGTTGGTAAGGTTAGACCGTACTTGTGTGAAGCACTTTGAGTCAACTTTGTTGTGATTTGGTGCTATATAAATTAAATTGTTACGGTTCGGACACGAATGGATACGAACCCAGAAGCAGGAAGCAGAAAAGATGGAGTTAAACACAGATTTATTACAGGAAGGATGGATGTACAGAATGTATGGACTGTCTATCCGTGTGGAGACCGGCCCGCACAGCGGTGGAAACAGGAGTACTGCAGCCCCGAGTTCTTCTGCCCTGGAAGGTGGATCCGGAGCCAGGTGGTCGCCTGCAAGCTGTCGTCGAGGCTGGAGGGAGAGACAGATGGTGAGTGCTGAGTTGATAACTTCCAGAAGTGAGTCTCACAGTCAAACAGTGACAAACTATCACAGCTGGTCCCAATATGCAGATAATTAGACAGACGGATTCAGTTCAGGTTGTTCTTCAGGTTTGTTCTTAGAAAACGTTCACAGTCAGTTTGTACTATATTCCTTGCAGAGCTCAGTGAAGGCAAAATGACAAACACTTAGCTGGTAATTGCTGATAGCGAGAGCTCCACGCTCAGGCTGCAGGAAAAGCTGATTTTGGAGCGGCAGCAACAAGGAGGATGTCAGCTCTGAGCTGGGGCTCGACAACAGGTGTGTGG